>NC_048287.1:23913068-24217651 GCF_009762535.1 Notolabrus celidotus | reverse complement strand
TCATTCTCCACCTGTGCCAAGAGCCTGAAACCTCTGGGTGTACCTTTATGTAAAGATTTCCAATATAAAATGAATCACCATTTTTAAAATCCAAAATTTTCTATTGAGTGTTTCGAGGAAATACATCTTTTCCATCAGCCTTTCTGAAAAACACTTTCTGAGCTACAATAACATGATAGGAAAAACACAGAGGAGGAGATGTGTTTACCAAACTGCTGCTGCAGCATGTATATTGGCGCATGGGCGTGTTTCCTAAAGCTTTTCATTATAACTCAACAAAGACGCCTACATACTTCCAAACCACTCTGTCAAAGGCCTCCACCAACCATAAGGCTGGAGCTGCAATATGTATTGTGTATAATATGCCTGTTTTCGAGCACTAGTAAAGGTCATATGCTGAAATTAATTAGCTTAAATAATGAATCATTGCTTTGAGTATTAGAGTTGTTGCTAGAATCTCATTTCCCAATGTCTTTAAATCTACTCCACCCACCATCTAATCAGCAAACTGTGAAATATAATTGAAATTAAAGTGGAAGAGGCGAGCGTATCCCCCTGCAACAAGAAAAGCTTTTTAAAAATAAGAGATTAAAAAACAGAATAATCATATACACCTCACACCCAGCAGGGATTTATTCACTGAGGTTTCATGAAGCCATTCTTTGTGGTGACCTTTGCTATGGCTCATTACACAGTGTACTTTCATTTGTAATTAATTAGCTGTAGCTTTTTCTTTGTGTAGCACTGGTAAACACCCAAATACAAAATGGGTTCAACAGCGAGGGTACTTGTTTTCCACGTACTTTGACAAGCACATATTGTTATATTTGTTCATGCTCTGAATAATAGAAAAGGTCAAGGTCAGCTCTCACGAGTTGCCCACATTACAACGACTGTTCAGCTTCAGTCCTACAAACATAAGAGCAAGAAAACAGCTTGAAACAGTGACCTGAATCTAAATTTCCAGAGACTCCAGACTGGGACTAAAAATCTTTGAACTCAAACGCAACTGCCAAACATCATAAACCCAAACAGTCAAGAATTGTGCAGCCATAAAAGAGAGACAAAAATAACCAGTGGGACCCTAACGCCACCGCTGACACTGCTTGTAGAAAATCAGTGACATCTTAAAGACCAATAAAACAGCATGTAAAGTTCAAACAAGACGCAAATGGAACAACACCGCTGTGTATTTCCCAATAAAAGAGATTCTGACACTCTGTTCCCATAAATCCCTGTTTAGGCTCACACCTCGCCTCTTGTTTTAACGCCACCACACTGCTGCCCTCCCCCTGACCATGTGACCCCAGTCTTACCTTTCATACTCCAGGTTGTCATGGTCACAGCGGGCATCTTTGTGCTTCTCCCAGTCCTTCCCGTGGCGGCACGTAGTCAGCGACACAATGTCCTTCCCGTTGTGGATGTGATGAAGAGCGTTCCTCGTGTCTGAGCCGATGCCCGTCAGATAACGCTTCCCTTTGAACATAAGGAGGTACTTTCTCCTTGGTGGGATGGTGTTCCTCACCAGCCAGCCCCGCTCTCCACCCTTCTGCGGGTGATCCTTTGAGAATAGCGGGATGGAGACGTCAAAGCCTGGCCTGAAATGTTCCGTGTTCAAGCTGGCTTTGGCTAGAATGGCCTGGCCGATGTTGAAGCCAAGATCCTCTGTGTAGTTAGGCCAGGTGCCTGAGTACAGGTTGAAGATCAGGTGGTTCCGCCCGTCGTTCCACAGCGGGTAACCACGAATCCGCTCGTCCACATTTGGAACAAACTGTCCTGATAGTTGGTCCCGATCCAAGGTGTCGATTCCCAGCACAAACAGACATGCTTCACGAGGGTCTGATGTGTAGTACCGTGACTCAGCTATTGATGTCAGGATCTTCCTGTAGCTTTCCGACACACGGTCATTCTTCTCTGATGGATATATGTACACCCTGAAACCTTCCCTTCCTCTGCGGCGACACCGCGAGAAGTCAAAGCAGGTCTCCATACGGCAGCGACTGTCCTTATAAATGGCAGACCATGCTTGGCGGCGCTGACGGGGCGACTCAGCCGTCCCGGGGTCTGTCTGGAGCTCATCTAGGTGGGCATAGCGGGGCAGGAAGGCCTTGTCAGTCCAGTTGGGCCAGGGGCGCACCACTTCCCCACGGTGCCGTGTCAGCAGGCGAAGCAGACGCAGCTGGACTCCCCCACCCCAATAAAAGAGCACCAGCCAGCAGCACGCACACAAGCCCAGCAGAACATACTTCTTACGCGCCTGCATGGGGGCCTGTCTCTTTTTTCTGCTCTGTCTCTCTCTGGTTCCTCTCCTCAGCCCCTCAGCTCAGCAGCCTCACAGGGGCAGGGCTGATGTGTGATTTCTAACAAGGAGCTTCTAACGGAGGACAATGTGTTAACAAGGACATCCCTGCCTCTGAGTGCCCGGTCCACTTTGCCATTTAGGATGATGAATTCTAAGTAACTTACTCCCTTCCCTCAACCTCGTCCTGCTTCCCCATTTGCTCTCCACTGTACTCTCAGATGAGGGAATTAGCCGGTCTCTGCTGCTGCTGCTGCTGCTCCTGTATGCATTTCCTCCCTTGCCCCGTCCAGTTGAGAGTGATGAAAGGTGATTTCTCCGCTCTCTCAGGCCAGGCTTGCTGCCTCATGGTGCCTGGCGCGACTGCTGTCTGCAGGGCCTCTGTTGGGGAGGAGTAAACAAACAAGAATACAGATCAGTACACAGACAGAGTGGCCGCTCTGTAGCCAGCGAGGAGAAACACTCTAGGGTTGATCATGAAAAATCTGCCTCAAGAGAGATCATCAAGAACACTATAGTTGGGCCAATAGGTCCAAGAAGCTTTCATTTCAATTGCATCAGAGAGATGTGTAACCTGCGATTACACATCCAAAAAGCATAAGCATAGTCACACGTAAGCCATCTTCTTTTAAAGTCATCCAAAAGCTGAAATATTTTTATCCTCTTGTGCTGGTTTCCAGGTTAGCAAATCATCAAATTTTACAATTCACTGGCATTTTACCATTTTATATTTGATTAGCAACTCAGAGAAAATGAATGGATAAAATCTGGTGAAACAACGGGCCATACTTACAGTTAACAACCTATTAGATTCTGTAAGACAACAGGCAATGTTAGCATTCAACCACTTACAACCTACAATTCGAGTTTGTTAGTCTTAAGCCAGCCAACAGTTTTTAGAGTAATACCAGCTTATTTGCTAGCTTAAGTTTATGTTAGCAGGCTAATATTATAAAATAATAATAATGTAATTATATAAGCTTATGACTTACAGTTATGCTAGTTGGCTATAGGGAAATAAGCTAGCCCAGCAAAGTGTAGAGTAAGAATATTGTTAGCTAGCTAACAGTTCACTGTTTACCCATTAGCTGTCGTGGCATAGCTGTTGAAAAGTGATGTTTTTTATATCTTAAAATGGACAAGATACCCCTCCAGATTTGAACCTGCATTGACTTGTTAGATGATTAATCAGCATTGAAGCGGTTAATTGCTAATTAAAATGTCAGATTCCTTCTGTTTACAGGATCTGCTAACCTGGAATTCAACAGAACGATATTTGGACAGCATTAGAGCTTCCCACCCCGAGCTGGACATGAGAGGAATAAGGCTGTCGTGTGAACATGGTGGAGTAAATGTAATCTTTCTCAACTGTCAGACTTCTTCTTCTGCTTGAGCTCAAGGAGAAAAAAAAGGAAAGTAGAACTCAGTGCGCACTCAGAAAGGCATCCACTCCTGATTATCCACACATCAGAACCATCACTGCATGACGTAACCCTCCCCTCTATCTCCATCCCTGTATTACTTGCACAGTCCTGAGAAAAGGATGGGTATTTACAGTCCCATCTGGCTGTGTGCAGACTTCTGGAGCAGTCTCTTGCAATAGTGCATTGAATCTGGAGCAGCAGACAGGACTAGATACTATCATGCTCCTCAAGCTCCGGCTTCACGGAGACAGATGCGGTTGATGTTCGTTGGAGGAGAAAATATGAGAGCGTTAAGCATCTAAAATGAAAATTTGCATTGGCATTTTGAAAAGATGCGGCTCAAGGAAACATGCATTTACCTTGAGGGGACCAAGTGAATGCCTTTTTTGTTACATTTCCAAATGTGCAACGGTTTTTCAGCCTCATATTTTTGCCAAACATCCTCCATAACTTCCTAACATGTACAGTATGCTTGTGTGTGTGTGTGTGTGTGAGAGTGTGTGTTTTTGAAAAGCTTCTCACAGTGAAGGGTAGTGTTCACCCTGCCAGCTGCCACACAAAGGCAGCTTTCAGGTCTCACCTGGCCGCTCCTCTCATTCACATTCCCCAATTTCTGCCTCCTCTCCAGCCAAGCAGAAGTGATGCCTGCCTTCTCTGTTCACTATAAAACAAACCACACAACAGTGATGTAGGTAAACAATGCATCCTCTGATTTCCTCATGTCAAAAGAGTAGAGGAAATGGGCATTTTTGTGGGAAAACCATCAGGATCAAAGAAACTGGCAGAAAGTTGTGTTCTAGCTTGAACACTGATTTCCCTTTTATCTGTTGTTATACTGGTTTCTACTGGGATTTGTAAACATGAGGGTCCTGTATTTTTCATTATTCATAAAACTGAAGAGTTAAGATAGTGTGACAAAACAGCACCAAGGGAATACTCTACCTATGTTAAATAAGAGTCACTCTTGAGATGTCAAAAGGCTATGGATGATGGAAGTGTGTGTGTTTGTATGGAAACACAAAAATGTTGTTCTGGGCTTGTAAGAGAATTAATCTTACGATAGAGAAGTGATTTATCCAGCAAAACTAATGGAAGTCCACAGAAATGTAGGGATTTTGTTTTTCATTTATGGTGGCTAGAAATTAGAATTCAGGGCTCCGGTTAAGCCTGGTGGTTAAGGTGTGCACCCTGTGTAGAGAGTCTTGAAGAGTGCTGATAGTTACATTTTTATACAGAGAGGATTGGACAGTCGATAGTGTAAGGATCTGGGAGAAAGAGTGAGGAGTGGCATGTGAAAAGAGGCCACAGGTTGGACTTGAGGACTTTAAAATACATGTGAAATTGGGTTTTTTATTGTTGGTTAGACAAAATAAGATAATATCCTTTTACTATTTTACATTCAGAGAGACTCAAAGGGTTTTAAACTCTCAGTAGTGTTTTTCCCAAGGTGTAGTATTCTCCAGGGTCAACATGTCGAAATATCAGACCTGTAACTTACAGCCTATTGATATTAAACTCCATGAAAACATCACTGTCAAATTTCTCTGCAGAGCGAGACAGTTCTCTTTAGTTTTGACATCGACATCTCCACAGTGGCTGACTTGAATTTTTTGCATTAAAACTGAAAACACTCATCTCTTATTTTATGAGATGAACTCCACAGATAACCCTCACCACTCTCTTTGGTTCTGCTTGATCTCTCCAGTTTCTTGAAACACTAGAAGAAGATAGCTTGAATCTCTGCATGTATAAACGGCTGTCTCTCTACATTTAAAGTTCAAACTAAATTTGGAAAAAGGTAAAACGGCAAAACTGTTCACACTATGATGATTTTCGTATTGGTGTTGTTTCTTCTTATAAGTTCCATTGCATTTAAATGTACATTACTTTCTAGCTTGATGGTATTGCAGAACCATTCTGGCATACAAGCCTTTCTGGAAATTATTTCTAACTGTGCCTTTTTTTCCTGAATTATCACTTGGATCTATCTTAGATTCCATTGCTAACATAAAATGGAGATACCGAACAAGCTGTGCTTAAAAAGTTGACAACGATTCAGAGGCATTTAAGAAGTAAAATAAAGAAGCATTTCTATTTTAGCACCATGTACACAAAAACCTTCAATAAAGGTAAGAGCGTTTGCTGTGTATGTAAAACTGCAACTGCATGACAGAAGCGTTAGCTTATCATGAGTTAGCTTAAATAAAGCAACATTAACGTATGTGACCATGTCCATAGATCCCTAAATAAACTGGTGATACCTCTAGTTACTAGTATCTAGTAACGCAAGGAAGTGCTTTTTGTTACAAACCTGATAGAAAGTATACCTGTAGCCATGGAGTAGAGGCTAACTTTGTCAGATCAATGGTATATCTGTATCTCATATCAAACTGATAAAGACAATCTGACTGTATTAAATGTAGTTTGTAACCTTATTCTAGCAGAATAACATTACTCTGATTTAGTTTTAATCATACAAACTCACTGGACAGTCAACACAGGTAGCTGAGTTGAAGGAAACAGCCTGCAAGCTAGTTAGCTATAGGCGTGTTTCCACCGCAGCAACTTTACCCCGGAACTAGGGACTTGACCCCTGAACTACATGTGTTTCGATCGGAGGAACCAGGGTCTAAATTTAGTTCAGGGGTAGATTAACTCCCCCCTGAAAAGCCCCTGCTTGGGAGGTAGTACTTTTCAAAGGTCCTGGGACTTTCGGCTGAACATAACGGTGTTTGTGGAGTTTACACAGTTGTTGAAACACAGAGGGAGTTCCTGGGAATTCATACTAGTTTAGTTTTTTATGAAGATTTCAAAGTATTATTTAATGTACTTTTTTTTTTCTCCATATCTCACTGGCCTGATTTGCACAATCTACTCTGGACAGCCCGCGGTCGAAACACAGACAACAATGGGGGCACAGGAACCCTTTAGTTCCAGGGAAAGTAGTTCTGGGGGCTAAAAGACCCCAGAACTCTTGGTCGAAATGCACCTTATCTGTTGGCTTAGCTTGCACACTCTCAGACAGTCTGTTTGAAATCCGCAACAAAAATTACATTTTCTGAACCTACTCAAAGCAGAAATATTACTGAGAGGAGGAGTTTTCAGGCATATCAGATATCACAGAGGTTTTTGTAATAATTAAAGGTCTTCCGGTGTACTTGCCTCCATTTACCTACGTAAACATAAAAGGCGTGACTCTTCACAGCTTAGGACTCAGCTCCAGCCTGATATGACTTACTCCATTCCATAAAACTCTCTTTAAAGGACACAGCCTTTTAAAAGACACAGCCTTGTACTTGACAGTCTATTTTTTCACAGTGGCAGAACCATTCAGGCGCACAAGTCTTTCTCGAAATGATTTCTAACTGTAACAGTTTGTAAGCCTCACAGCTGGTCGTGTCAGCCAAACAGCACCAGCTAATTCAGGTCAGCTACACTGCCGCTGGAGATAGAAGTGGGGGTTGTTTGGCACCTTCCTTGTTTCTACTTCACTGACTATGACTTGTGGCAGCCAGAGCAGCAAGCAGCAGTCCAAGTTGGGGGAGAAATAGACACTTGGGATCCCATTACATACTCCTCATCAATAATTCACTGGCGACTTTAGTTAAGGCATTGATTTTTCCTTTCTGTATTTTTTTTTGTAATTTACATCCCCCGCCATCGACGCACAGTTGGACCCTTGTCCTCATCAGAATACGCTCCAGTGAGGGATCCGTTTCATAATACCTCCCGGTGATTTGTGGTTGCAGGGATAATTGATGGTGATGGGAAGAAGGTGTAATTGAAAAGTGATGGAGGGTATCATTATGTTGGTGGTAATGATGATGGGCATGAAGAATTTATCCCAGTGGGTTGTCTTATCTAACGCCATTGGACATCTTTGGAAAGATGACAGTCTATTAAGGATATTTACACTGAAGGTGTCTCCATTAGATCGACAACAGGAGTTTCGATTTCTATGTTAACACTGTCATTTTAAAATAAGAATTAATTTTTTCTTTGTCCTGAAAACAGCAGCTCAAAGCTTGTTCTTGATTGACTCAGAATAACAACACAAGCAGAAACTCTGAGATATTAAAGGTTTAGAGGAAAGTGAATGACAACACATGCACCAAAGTCATTTAAGATATTACAATATATTACAGCATGAAACAAAACCCAATCCCTTGTCTTACTGCTGACAGCTCCAGGTGTATGAAAACCTTTCTACCACACCGCTCTGTTGATCCCTACCATCCCACTTTCGTATGGACAATCTGTCCAATGTTTGGCCATAAACAAGGGTCCAACGGTGATGAATGTGAGCCAGTGAACTCTGGGACAAGTCTGGACCCGACTAGGCCTGACAACATCCGTGGAGCTTGGCAAGAAGACACACATATATAAGTGGCTGTAAGTGGAGAGAGAAGTCCCCCTGTCTCGGATCAATGATGAATCATTATGGTTGGGTGACTAGCGCTGGAAAAAGCCACAAGGCTCATTGAATAAAGCGGCCTGAAGGTGGAAGGACGGGGTTCAAGGAAAGGTGAGCACAGGATTCAGAGCCCCTCAATTCCACCCCTCGTCATTTGTTTCCCATTTATACTTTCTTCCCTGCCATCCATCATTTCTTCCTTCTTTCTCTCCTCTTGTTTCGCCTCCCATTTCCATCCTACCTAAGCTGACTGGAGGGTTTTACGTAGAAACAAAACCCCCTTTTTTTTTGCATGGTTTCCTTTTTTAAATTACGCCTGCTTCATCTTTAAAACAGAGGGAGGCTGAAGGAGGTGTGATAATGCAAGGGGGCCCCAAACACTTAATCACAGACATGAGGAATACACTCAGCAAGGCCAGCAATTCTTTGATCATTGGCTCGCCTTGAGTGCTAAAGAAAACTCCAAGGAAGGTTCAGTATAAGTGTACTCAGCAAGCATGCAACTGTGTCAACACTGCAAAGAATAAACCCCTAATATTGCACATCGCGTTCAGCTTATATAAAGTGGCAGGTAAGTCATGTACCACCAGGGTGGACAAATGAGCTTTTCTTCACTGCATCCATTCTCAAATGGAGTTCCTATGAGGCTGCTTCCTCCTTATTTTACCTTTAGAAAAAGCACACTAGACTGTATAAAAGAGGCGGATGATTTGGCGGATGACGCAGCCGCCTTTTGTCAAGCTTTTCAGACGCCCCCTTTTGAAACCCAAGGTTTGGCGTGTTGGGTTTTTCACTCAGCAGAAGTACAAAGTACACATTGTTCAGTCTTTATTCAGACTGACAGATTGCTGCGGTAGTGTCTTGTCAATCACAGTCGTCGATGCCCTTAAGCAAACCCATACCCATTATTGATTTCACTACAAAAGGGACAACAATTTAACAAAATAAACATTTTGCTGTGTTGAATAAGAACTTAAACTAGCCATTGAGACATACACTCAATGGCTAGAAAATATCTATTGAGCTACTTATCTAGATGAAAAGATTTTTATAGATCTCTTAACAATAACTTATTTTGGCAACCAGGGAAGTCGCCTCCTTCCAGCCAATAAAACAAGCTAGGTTAAGAACACTTGAGCATTGTCATTCACTGTTGAAACCACAAGACTACATCCATTTTTTTACTGCATCAAAGCACATACTGAGTCAACTTTGATTTAAAGTTGTGATTCCTATGATTCCCAAAAAATGACATACCATTTTGAAAGAAAATCTGCATTTTTCTGGCAATAGTTATGAATATATTTACTTTCTTAAAAACATTTTCATATAGTAGCTGTCATTGCAAATGCCATGGAATAAAATGACTTTTACTGGCACACAAAAGAAGGATTCTGAAGTCAATGTTTGCATTGATTTTTTTTAATTGATTATAATATGTTTTTTCCATCCACTTATTAATTATTTAATAGAGCACACCTCTTTTTAAGATCATATTGATTTATATGTTAAAAGTAATATCAAAAAGATATGTGTCAGGAGTTGTGTGAGACCAGACATCTGTTTGTTGTTAGACTGATCCAGTGACAGCGGTTAGCCACTTCAAAACCACGCAAAGTGCTCGGAATGGTGGGTTTTATTTATTATCCCCAGTCTGCTGAATTTGTGACTGGCTTTTTTAGATGTCTGCATCAGGGAGGGACCTGTATACTGATTATTAGTATATGATATCATCAAAAGACAATATAAATCCTCTGTCAAAGGTGGGTCAGAGACTTCAAATTGAATATAGTCGAATCTGGAGGACTAGTGAAGGTCAGTATTGTAAAGGTCAGAAAGGGATACAGTCAAAGAGAAATAAAATGTGAGGATGAAGGACATTAAGGTGGCATTGAAGGACAGAATCACAACAAGCACAAGGACTCAATGATCGATATTTAGGAATGACAGCTGTGCCAAATCCCTTTACTTCCTGCCCTTGATCTTTTCCTCCTCGGGGCTTCCCTGGACTGTTTCTACCTGCCACGATTTTTCTCTAAACCACACCATTAAGCCATTCATGGAAATGGAATTTAACTTTGTCATCCCATCTGTCTCCTTTAGATTGTGTTGACACAGCGGCTTATTCAACCGTGCTTATACAGGCTTTGATAGAAAATGAAAACTGACATGCTCTGAAATGGATGTCACCGATGATGGCCTTGCACAGGAAATTTTGAATCTTCTCTGTTTTTCTTGTCCTTTGGCTGAATGGGGAAATTTTTATCTAGCAATTTCTGCCTTTCAAGCACAGATTGGCTTCTCCTTTATTTATCCAATTTGCTGTTTTTGTGGCTGCAGCTCCAGAGCTGAGCACAATTGAATGAAATCCACCACTATTACAGCCATTTGCCATGTAAGCAGAGTCACTGCCACAGTAACAGAAGCTGCAGCAGCATTATTATGACTGAGATGATCTGGATAGTAGCATAGAGCAGGTTGTAAATTGACACTGGATGAGCCAAATGGCTGCTAAAATGGGATTTCCATCCCTCCACAAATGATAGGGTTAGTTTGTAAAGGCGGCCCACCTGAATGATGGAAGCCCACAATACACTGCTGCAGATCCTGGTTGATAGCACTGTACAGCTGCCAGTGCTCGGTGGCAGCAGTCCCCTGTGTGATTTTTTGTGGTTGTGTGTAAGCGTGTGTCTGGACTATACTTAAACACACATCTGGCGTGTGTGTTTTTGCTGGCAATGTATTAGTCCAGTGAAATTAAGAGTTGTGAAGAAAACACAAATCTTGTGGTGAGGTGAAAACGCTTGGTCAGGTTAAAAATAAAACCCTGGACTCTGTCATTACGAGGCTGACAGATATGACAGCATGACTGGGGAGCAGAGGATAGCCACACTGCATTGTCTCTGTTATTGCAGTGTTCCCAAATCGCTTTCTCTTGTCAGCCTCTATATTGGCTGCATATTTCACAGAATAGAGGCCGGTTTGAGAATTTACAAGGTCGTTCTTCAAGCTGAAATGTTTTTAGGGGGCTTAAGATTTAAACTTGTAAGAGTTGAGTCAAGCTGAATTGGAAACTCTACTTAACAACAATCAAGTACAAGTCAACAGCCTGAAATTGTTCTTATTATTCTAACTTCTTGAGATGCTAGTTCATAAGAAATACATTTCAGGGGCGCTGGTGGCCTAGCGGTCTGGGCGCCCCACGTGGGGAGGCTATAGTCCTTGTCGCAGGGGTCGCCGGTTCGATTCCCGGCTGGTCGACCATTTCCTGCATGTCTTCCCCCACCCTCTGCTCCCCACATTTCCTGTCTCTCTTCACTTTCCTATCAAATAAAAAAAAAAAAAAAAAAAAAAAAAAAAAAAAAAAAAGAAATACATTTCAACAAGGTAGAAATGAAGAGAAGGGCTGTGATGATGTGTCAGAGTACATATCCAACTCCACGTCCATCCCTCTCTACAAACTTCTTGCATAATGTAAACAATAAGAATTTAGTTTTTAATTATCAATCAATCAATCAATCAATCAATCAATCAATCAATCAATAAATCAATCAATCAATCAATCAAGCTTTGTTTATATAGCACCTTTCATACAAATCAAATGAAACCCAAAGTGCTTTACAGCGATTGAAAAACGAGAAAGAAGCAGATGTAAAAGAATGGCAAGACATATTAGGGCAAAATAATAATAATGATAATAATAAAAATAGTACCAATAAAAATAAAAATAGAATAAAATAGAGAATAAAATAGAGACTAAAATAGATACTAATGCACATCAACAATAAAATATGTTTATTAAAATAAATTATTATGAAGTTCTGTAGTTGAGTCATTAAACCCAAATCTGAGTCAGGTCTCAAGTCCTCAGTGTTTAACTCTGACCCAGGTCCGAGTCAGCAAAGAAGAATTTGGACTTGGACTAACTTTCACTTGGACTAGGACCAGAGTATGGACTGCATAAAGACTCGGGAATGGAGAGGGGAACTCAGACATTTTTATTGTTTGTTTAGTTTTTTGTATAAGACCCTAATCATTTAATCAGTTTCAAGCAGCTGGCCTGTGTGTTTCCCTGCATTGCCATTCTAATGCCATCTTGTTTAGCACCAGCTCCCGTCAGGATGGCTAAAGAGACGTTACAAATTGTATGTTTTGCTCTCAAAGATTTTACTGCTGTTTCATCACTCTGTCTGGTGAACCAAAACTTAAAACAGACATCGATCAAGTATGCACCCGAGAATGTAAATGAGATGCTAGTTGGTCTACTTGAACAGTTTTTTATGTTGTTGTTAGTAAACTGTAGGTTGTAAGCAAGTAAAGTTACAGAATTGGTGGGTCTGAGACCCCACTGCAGCAGAAACTATGAAAACGTGCCACTGTGACTTGACTACAGCACTTTCTAATGAACAACTACATTCTGATTGGTTACATTATTCAATCAATCAATCTTTATATAGCGCCCAATCACAATAAACGCTATGTTGTTATATTATCTGTTATATTATTAACAAAGACCCAACATCAAGACAGGTTAGAGTGGCAATGACAAACTTCCTTTAACAGGCAGAAACCTTGAGCAGAACCAGACTCTTGTTAGACAACCATCTCCCTTGACCGAGTTGGCGTCGGAAAGAAGGATAGAGGGAGATAATAGTGCTAGATTATGCAAGAAGTTTTTCATGCATCAGAATCCAACACTGATATCTTGATAAGGCGTTGGATATTTGCTCTGAAACAACATCACAGCCTTTCTCTTCATTAGTACATCGCCAGGCTACTATAAAAACCTGCAGAAAAGGACAGTTGTCCATTTGCGATAAAGTCATCTCATCATTTGCCACATGAACGCTTTTAATTGAAGCAGCAGCAGAAGCAGCAGCAGCAGCAAGAAGAGGTCGAGGAAATGTTGAGTCTGCTGTAGCAATAACTTTTTACAGCTTTGATGCATTGAATAGAGAGAGAACAGAGAAGTCACACTTCTTTATGTTTCCTTTGTCACTTTGATTCTGCCTGGTGATGGCAGACTCCAATTCTTACAATGAAATCAACCTTGTAGAAACGGTATGCAGAAACCTCATCTCTACCAGCAAGAAAGCCAAACATTATTTACACTGGTACTGTGACAATGACCTTGAACTTTTTTTATAGTTTGTCAGGATACAAGGGTTAAAACTGATTTAATGGGATTTGAAAGTCCAACATTTTGAAGAGGAGATATTATTTGAAGTCCGGCTCTTTTCAAAGAGTCAGCTCCTTTGGCTCAGCTCCGGCTCAGTCTTTTATTTTAGCATAATTTAGCAAATTTTGTAGGTTGGTAAACAATTTTTCATTCAGTGTTTTCAAAACAGCATCAATTTTACACATTAAAAACAAAACAAAAAAAAAAACTGTTACTATTCTGAGCTGATCAAAATAAGGTTTGACTGAACGCCATTAGGGTACAACTTTTACATTTTACAGATATCTGCCCTTTTGAATAATTTTATTTGCAAATCAAACTGTAAAACCAGAATCAGAAATACTTCATTTATCCCCAGTTTTAACGCTGTAAACTGTGGAAAAGTCAAAGTGGTTGACTACTCGTGTTGGGCATTTTATATGGTAAGCAAAAAGCACATACTTTGCACATTTGTATCACTGTAGCATTTAGTTTCTTTGCATGACGGCTAAAAATGTATATTTTGACCTCTTGGAGGTCTGAGACCCTCAGGTTTGAAACCCTTGTTTTAGTGCATGTGTCTCGATTACATGGACCAGTTGGAGACAGAGTTCGAGAGCTATTCTAGCAAAAAATCTATTCATGTCTTCATCAACAGTGTGTTTTTATTGGCGTGAATCGAAAAGGCTGTTTCATAGGGGGGTTATAATCTATTCCTGACTGAGCAGGAGTCACTGAGTGTCTGTGTAGTTTGTCTGTTCTCGTATCAGTCAGTTTGTGGCGAGCCAACGAAAGATGGAGCGAAAAAAAAAAACCAACTGCAGTGAAAGAGAAACAGGGCCCTTTCCCCTGACAGACCTGCATTAAGAGCTCACAACTGGGATGTGATCCATGTTCTATTTTCTGCCCTCACCTACCAACTGCCCTTAAAATGGAGATACTCTTTACACTCCCACACACTGTATGCATATATAAACAGACACACACTCATATGCGGAACAAATGGCTTTTTATGGGAAAGAAAAGTCATCCCTCCTGCTGTCTACACACAGCAACCTGAGTGTTTTTCCATTAACTGGACCACCTCTGAACCAAAATGGCCGTAAATATAATCAAGTGCTGTTTTTTTTTTTTACAAGGCCATTTTCATAATATGGATAACAGCACTTTTGTCTCCACCTTAATAAAACCGTACAGGGACTCTGACATGGTTAATAAGATGTTTACCTCAAGCCGAACTCCCTGCAAAGGAAACCAGCCTCCCAACTGAGCTCGCATACCAAAACCCTGCGTAATTACAAGCTGGCTTGATTAATTATGTCTCAACAATATGCTGCACTCCAACGCCACAAGGGCTAATTAACAGAATGAACAAGATGGGTAGGAGCAGTTATTAGGAGGTTCAGGCTTGTGCTCTTAATTTGAAGGAGCTGTTTACAGGCCAAGAGAAAGAGGGACAGAAAATATGCTATATCACACATAAGAGAAAAAGATCATAAGGAACAGCAGAGAGTGGGAAAAACCAACTGGGGACACTGATACAGCGAGAGCACCGTGCTGTGCTCAGGGTGCCTGCCTGTGCACCTGACAACACACACAGCAGAGAAGGCATGTAGTGAAATCCATCTGCCTTATTAACTGGTGCTGCTCGCAGTGCATCCTCCCTGCTACTTATCTTATCTGCAGCTCCTCCAGCCTTGCAGGCATTCCTATCACACGACTCAGATCAGATTGGCCTACAAACAAGCTGACCTTGACAATGCCGGGATGATATACGATCTGACCCTGGGATAAGGAAGAAGAGGCACATTCCAAACGGGATTCAATTAGCAGAGTCCCTGATGTGTGAGATTAAAGCAGGAGTTTTTGGCTGGTGGCTTCAAAGCGTACAGTTTCCTCCCTCAGAGTAAATCTACAACAAATGATTACTTTTGTAATTCAACTATCAGTTTGTTATTTTTATGATTAACTGATTAATCGCTTCGTCTTCAAAACTAACTACCTCAATTTTATAGGCCAATTTAATGTCATTAAATTCAGTCTTTTCATAAAATACAATAAACCTTAGAAATTTTACTTTTGAAATTGAAGGCAGCAAATCCTGACACTGAAGAGCCCAGAACCAGCAGGTCTTTGCTATTTGCCTGAAAAAAAATCTCCCAAATATGAACTGAATATCAAAATATTTTATGACTTCAAAGCTTCTCCTACCTCTGCGTACAGCTGCAACTAGCTTATTCTTTATTTCTTATTGCCCACTAATTTTACAATTAATCTTTAAACTTCTAAATTGATTAATAAACTTATTAACCAATTAATCAATTAACTGGTTAACCGATTTATCTGTTAATCAAATGGATGACTGATTAATTAACTAACTGCTTAATCCTTTGGTCTTTCAATGGTAGAATGTTGCAAAATAAATACATATCACCATTCCTAAGAACCCAAAAGGATATCTTCATGCTGCTTATTTCGACAAACTAATGGTTCAAATCCCAAAAACTTTTAATCAGATCTAAAAAAAGAAAGGCAGATCTATTCTTAACCTACAGTAGTTCAATATTTTTCTTGCAAATCACAAAAGATTTATTCATCATGAAAATATTTGACAACATCAGAGCCTTTCATCCATTGCAGTACAGCTGCATCAAACAATTATTTGCATTTTTGCTAATGGCCCTTCAGTTGCACAATTAATCGATTAAACGATTAGTTGTTTGTTCTACACAATGTAAGAACATTTAAATCAGTTCAAAACCCATTCTTTCTCTTTGCAAAATATCAAAAACCATCATGTCTTTATATTGAAGAGGTTGGAGTCAGCAAATGTTTGACAGTTTTGCTACAGATGTCACTCAGTTATTAAATATCAGGCAATTATTTTCTTTCCAGAAATTGATAAATTAACTATTGAAAGTCTACCACTGATTCAGTAATGTACAGCACTAATTGTACTAATTTTTCCATCTCTTCTTTCTTCCCTCATGAAAATGCAGAAGGAGGGGGAGATGGAGCGTACAGCCTAACCTTTTTGGGTAGCTGGGGTCAGACTTCTCACTCTGGCCCTGCCTTCCATGTCTTTTTCCTATACCATCTCACTACAGACTCTTGAGTTCTCTCTCGTCTCTCCACTCGTCCCTCATATGAATGAGGGAATAAGGGGAGGTTAAGTATGCAGCCTTAACCAGCAGGGGAAGATCTCTGGCACAAACAGGCATCTCCCCCTTGCTCTGCCTCATATGTCATCTTTCCACCACCTTTCTTCGAGTGCTTGTCCCTGAGTTTTCTCTCTCTTCTTTCTACTCTCCTCTGAAGTCCCTAGGGGGAGGTAGAGTGTACAGCTTAACCCAGGCAGGAGTGTGCTCTCACCCCAACAGGCTTCTCTGTCTGTCCTCTCTCTACTTTTTCTTTTTCTCTTTGCATGTTTGTATGACGGCGGTAGGAGCTAGCATGGAAGGGGATGGTTCCAGGAACTAATTGGTTAGACCACTAAAGGTATCGCTGCCCACCTGAAAATGTCATTGATGCTCTGGCTCTTGTTGCACCTCTAGTTCCAAGGTTGGATGTGGGGGGGCATCGGAGGCCAAGTGATAGGTTAGGTAGTACCAGCATTGTCAAACCTTGAGTTCACATAAATGGAGCTTGGGTCTTTTGAAAGTGACAAAGGATCATTTGGTCTGCTCTGTGACTTATCATGACTTACAAGTTTCTTAGACTTGGCCAGGGTCAGACCAGTGAGAGAGGTATTGATCTCAAAGGTGACATAAAGGTGAAATAAAAAAATGATAAATAGTGTAGTGTTTTATTTTCAGGCCGATCCTTTCCCTCTTCGAATTATTCATTATGGAAGTACATGAGGGATGCATGTTCAGTATGCACAGTGACCCATTGGGGTTAACAGCCATCAACGGTTGCAAAACTGACAGTCTCCTTCACTGAATACCTCCTTTAGTGAAACACCCACACACTCTTGAATACAATTATTGGCCAATTATATGACAAGCCAGGATGTGTGCTTCTTTTGATCACAAGGCATGGAACTACACAAGCCTCATAAATGCAAACTCCCATAAAGACTAGCGAGCTGCCGTTTCCTAATGCAGATAGAATCCATGCATATCTCTCCAAGAGGATCCGCCCTCCCTTGAGAGCCTTCCTCATCCTTGCATCTGTGATAACGACAATGTGTTTCCTGGGATCACTTAAGTCTCCATCTATTTTTCTACTTTATCAAAAATATAACTTGAGACTTGAAATTAATTGCTGAGATGAACTCGGGCCGCCTTGTTTGCTTCTCTGGGATTCATTAATACACGGGCACTTAGCGGGATGTGAAAGCAGGTAATTTTCTGCCTGTTTCGGAGCTATTAGCCGCTGTATCTTGAATGCATGAGGGACTGACGAGGAAGAACAAAGTGTGGACTTTATCAAGTTAAACAGCCCCGTGGTTTTGTTTCTTTTTAATGCAGCAGCGCATTAGACAGGTGTTTAAAGCTGCTTTCATGTAAATAGAAATTCCCTACAGCTCTTGAGCGATACTGTATTTTCACTTAGACAATTTGATCTAATTTGTTGAACAGGTGACTCAGGACTTAACAAGCAATTAATGGATTACATAGTATGATTTTATATTTTTTATATGTTCTTTTTAGATTATTTGTTATCTATTTATTCTCTAGTTAATGCTGGACCTGAGAAACAGTTTTCTTTCCATTGTGTTTTCAACATGGTGAATGACAATAGATGAATCTGAATCAGATTATTTTTAAAACAGCAAATTATTTCACAACTAAGTGATCAATGTTACGTCTATGAAATGTCAGAAACCTCTACAAGAAAGTGCTCATCACTCTCTTCCAGAGCACACATTTGACATTTTCAAATGACTCATTCTGTTAGTTAAAAGCCAGTGACTTTTCATGATGAAAGAAGCAGCAAAATCTTGAGTTTGCACATCTGAATTGGCCAGTGTTGACTTTTTTGGTTTGAAAATTACCTTAAGGTTTAGGATTTGACATTTTTGCAAAAGCTGCCTTTTAATAGTCTGCTGCTACATTTTTCTTCCACTTTCCACATCCTCTGTTCTCTATTTTTATCAATAAGACTTTGCCAAGGGATTCTCCGGATATCTTACAGTATTTTGCTCCCACGAAGAGCCTGACAGCTGAACTCGTAGAAGCATAATTTCATATTCTTGGATGGTGATGGGGAAATGTGCCACCCCACAGCCCATCTGTCCTGTTGGAGAGGCGTGCAGTTCATCTGCCAAAAGATTTCTACGTGTGCTGAAGGTTTCCACAACACTTGAAATGCAAAATTTTAAAGCTGCAGATATAGTACAGAGTTATCTACAGTAGCTGCAGAGAAACGGTTCATGATTTAGGTCCGGAGATGCATCAGTGACACAGTATCTGAGCGGTAGATTTACTATCAAAACATGCCACCGTTTCAGCCTACCTGTCACACACTGACACTGATCCGATGCAGGTGGCAGCAGCAAGGTTCATCCAGTTTTAGGCTGGGAGATCCAGACTCTCCAGTCCCTGTCACTGTCCCCACCTGGTTCAGCAACCACAGCAGCGCCCTGACTGAACTGTTGAGCGTCCTGCAACACCTCCGTCAGCTGTAGCAGCTCATAAACACCAACTTCTCAATTTACGATCCGATCCGAGTCACAAAGGTGCACATATACGCACCGTCCGGGGAAATGATCCGAGGTGGAGCGTCCTGCCTCCCCCCTTCTAAAATTCCCAGATCGCTCTCTGGCAGTTATGTCGCGTGCTCTTTTATTATCCAGCATGCACCTCTCTCGTGGACCAGAACATCATCACTCCCTGCTGCTCCAACAGCCACCCAGATTTACTGCCACAGGCTGTCAGACAGGCTAAATGCTGGCATGATAATCCAGTGGTGAATTAAAGTGCCCCTGTTGCACTTACTCTCAGTTTAGGTTTCATTGACCTTTTGGGATTATTTCATCGCTATATAATCTCAACAGTAAAACAAAAGACTGTAGTTTTGTATTATTCTGTGAGAAATCCAACATGTGTGATTCCAGTGTCTACATCAGAGCAGCGTGAGTGACAAAGGCAAACAATACAGCAGGAGCTGATCGCAGTCAGAGCTGCCTTAAGGTGGAAATTTAGAGATGTATTCGTAGTGATACAATCGCAACCTGTGCCGTCACATCATCTCAGGGGGACAATAAAGCTGTGTATATTATGAGCAGGAGCTTGCATTCAAAGGTGATTTAGAGCAGATGATAGATCCATAAGAGCCACGGGATGAAAACTGTGAATACACAACATGCACCTTTAATCTCATCACGTTTATCCGCTATTACTCAGATGCACCTACAATGAACACAGCCAGCAGAAATCACCCAGCACCATCCCCGCTGCGCTCACACTTCTCCCCGACACACAGCTCCCCCTTACCGGGTAACAAGCCGCGCTCCTCCGCTCTCTGGTTGTTTTTCCTTTTCACACCACGGCCGGGCATTTGCGACTCAATTCCGCGTGCGAGGAGCAGGTCTCCCCATCGGGATATGAATGATGAATGTGCGTGTTAAATTGTCCATTTTTCCATATCCACAACAGTCCACACACATACGACCCGCCCCCGGGCGGTGCTGATTGGTTCAGAGGCTCCTCGACGTCTTCGGCGCACCGTAAAGACAAACACACACATCTGGATGCGACCCCGCGCGACTGGAGCGCTTAGGAAACACCGAGTTACGCACAGGAATTGAACTGACGTGGAGGGGCGTGACATTTCTCAAAGCCCCTATGAATACAGTCTAAGGTTTATTGTGACTGGAGATAGAGATCTTGGCACATTTGCAGAAAGTATGTTTAAAAAAATGTCACTTTAGATTGTGATCCCACTATTATGATGGCTCTGTATCTAAGAGAAACAAATATGGGATAATTGTATAGTTTTAGCAGATTTAAGCACTTCGACTCCACAGTCTGACACAAGAGTTTTGGTGTTCAGCTTTGACTGTAGTGCTGAAAATGGGATAAGTACCGTAATTGCTAGATTAAACATACAGGCTGCATTATTTTGACCAAAGCAAACACAATTGCTCAATATTTTAAGTTTTGCATTGAGGCCCACATAACCATGTAGATTTAAAATGTACCAGCTGCTCTATTTTATATACTGTTAGATGGGCTATTGTTTTCTTAGTGAGATTCTTCTAAATTGTCCAAGGCTGCGTGATTGTCAACACTTTGCGCATTTAATGGCTCAAAACGTGTTGAAATTGCAGGTAACAGAGCTGAGAGAGACAGAGCACCTCTTTCCCAAAGTGGCCCCGGTATTTCTGATACTCTGGCGCCGCCCTGTGTCCAAACAGATTCTCTGTATTCACATTGTCTTGCTTTGGCAGATTATCTTATCTCTCCCTGGCTCCGTCTCCTCCTGGCTCCAGCGCAGCACTGAACCGAGGCAAGCTGGGCAAGCGAGACTAATCACAGAGCAACAGTGCCGAGACTCCCCGAGGAAGATTAGTGACAGCTGTCACAGTCTCAGCGTGGATTCTGCATCACTTCACAGACAAGAGGAGGAAAAATGAGTGCATTAAAATGCAGTCAGTGTTTGGAAATAATTTAGTAAAATATCCAATGCTAAACTGAATTATGTAATGTGATGGTGGAGATGATTATTATTGCAAAGCATCTTGAATGAAGTGCAGAAGACAGATTTACAGATGAGTGGACTGTTGGTTCAGTGAATAATTTTAATTTTCATCATAACACAACTGATCCCAAGTTAAATTAAAATAATACTCTTGCTAGCATTTTGGGTTTCAGTTTTAATATCACACTGGACACATTAAAACCAGTGAGCAAAAGACAATTACACTTTAGTTTAACAAATCTACGTAAGCCCTAAGCACACATTCAGCCAGTTCAATCCCACTGATGTTCATAGACCAAGAGAGGGAGTCAGTAATCTCAATGCCAAAGAATTTAGAGGAGTTGACTAATTAAAAATGGTGTTATGAGTGTTAATTCGGATGCTTAACAGACCATACATTCTTACATTATGTATTCAATATCTCAGCAACAATGCCAGTTTCCCTGTGATAATGATTTATTTTTTGTTGTTTGCTATTACTAATTTCTCTTCATGTTGTGCGATAACAAAGCTGGTTTTCTCATTATAACGCTGATAACAGGATCATCAACACAATAATAGACTCATGGCTCTGATAGACCACACCGCATGTCATGCTGCCATTAGCAACATTAATGACAAAAGTTAAACCAATATCTTTGTTGGCTTTCCCCTTGTGCACCTCTGGTGATTTGAGTTATAGCTTTCTGACTATAAGTTGAGATCTTGTGAAGACAATTGAAAACAACTCAATATAACGGGAAAGATGAGTCGAGGCAGATGGCTGTCTAACATGAGTCTGGTCCTGCTCAAGGTTTCTGCCTGTTAAAGGAAGTTTGTCGTTGCTGCTGTAACTAGCTACATGCTGGGAGGTGCAATGCTCATGGTGTAGTTGAGAACAGACTGAGTCCTGTCTGTAAGATGGAACTAGATCGTATACTGTCTTGATGTTGGGTCTTTGTTAGTAATATAACAGTATATATCTAACTGATATGGGCCGGGTCCAGGCTTCAAAGCTGATATCATTAATGTTTTCAACCAGGAAAAGCCGGGGCCCTGTGGAATTCAGGTAGCCTCCTCAATTCCTCTGTTGGCAGGAAATAGAAAAAGGGTAAATCTGCTAAGAAACAGAAGATACTCGACTAAATCTGCCAACTTATTAAATTTAGCTCCACTTCCTCGTCAGCCACAAACAGCTGTAAAAAATAACACAACTGGTTTTAACTCACTAAACTTAGCTTTATTAAATATCAGGTCTCTGGGAGGCAAATCTTTTTTAATAAATGATTTTATTATTAAACACAATCTTAATTTTATGTTTTTAACAGAGACTTGGTTAGACCAAGATAACAGTGCAGCTGTACACATTGAATCATGCCCTCCAAACCTCTCTTTTGTGAGTGAGACTAGAACGCATAAAAAAGGAGGAGGTGTTAGTATAATTTTTAATGAGTTATTCAAATGCAAGCAGGTGTTTTATGGAAATTTCACTTCTTTTGAATATGTGGCTCTTCAGTTAAATACATCCTCTCGGTCTATATTTCTTAATATTTACAGACCACCTAAATACTGTACTGATTTCTTTGATAACCTTGTTGAACTACTGTCTCTTATCTGCACTGACTTTGATTCTGTTTTAATTGTTGGTGATTTTAACATCCATGTTGACAAACCTGAGGACAGAGTGACTGAAGAACTGTGTTATGTCCTTGACAACTTTGGACTCACTCAGCATGTGACGCAGCCCACACACAACAGGGGCCACATCCTAGACTTGGTTATCTCCAAGGGTCTAAACATTTCCAAGGTTCTGGTATCTGATGTTGCTCTCTCTGATCACTGCTGTGTTTTCTTTGAAAGTGATTTATCTGTGAACACTAATGTTCAAACTGAGGTTATCTCAAAACGTTACATTACTGAAAGTACCAGTGATATATTTATTCAGGCTTTCTCATCCATAACCCCCCTCTCTAGGTTCTCTGCAAATGAACTTGTAGAAGATTTCACTTTAAAAATTACAAACATTATTGATTCCATTGCACCAACTAAATTAAAAGTGGTCTCCAATAAGAAAAAATCGCCTTGGAGGAATACCATGCAGGTCAAACATGAAAAAAAGGAATGTCGAAAAGCTGAGCGCAGGTGGCGTAAAACAAAGCTTCAGGTTCATTATGACATTTATAAAGAAAGACTTCACATGTTTAATCTAGAACTGAAAAAGTCAAGGCAGACCTTCTTCTCAGACATTATCTCCAAAAACAAAGATAATGCACGCGCCCTTTTTGCTACAGTCGACAGGCTAACAAACCCCCCTGTGCCAGTGGCCTCTGAACACTTATCTACCAAGGCCTGCAATGAATTTGCATTCTTCTTCACCGCCAAAATTCAGAAAATCAGACAAGCAGTCAGCACTACTGTACGAGGTACTGGGAATGTGTTATCTGTGTGTCCACCAAAAAACAACTCAATCACTATGACACAATTTAATCCAATAAATTACAAAAACCTACAAGATATAATACAGCATTTGAAATCCTCATCCTGCTGCCTTGACATTCTACCATCACCATTTTTCAAAAAGGTTTCAGACTGCATGACCTCGGATCTGCTTCAAATTGTCAACATGTCTCTTCTTACAGGTGTCTTCCCCCAGGCCATGAAAACAGCCGTAATTAAACCCCTCCTGAAGAAGAACAATTTAGATGCATCAGAAATGAACAACTATAGGCCGATATCAAACCTCCCTTTTTTAAGTAAAATTATTGAAAAAGCTGTTTTTCAACAACTGAACAATTATCTAATGATAAATGACTGTTTTGATGTCTTCCAATCAGGATTCCGATCACATCACAGCACAGAGACCGCTCTAGTCAAGGTCCTCAATGATATTCATTTAAACACAGACAACGGCAAAATCTCAGTTTTGGTATCACTTGATCTCAGTGCTGCTTTTGACACAGTTGACCACAAGATACTACTGGACAGACTTGAAAACTGGGTGGGAATCTCTGGTGCAGTACTAAATTGGCTTAAGTCCTATTTAAATGACCGGGACTATTTTGTGTCTATAGGTAAATACACATCTGAGCGGATAAAAAATCGTATGTGGAGTACCTCAAGGATCCATTCTGGGGCCTCTACTATTCAACATCTACATGCTCCCCTTAGGTCAGATAATAAGAAACAACCAAATAAAATACCATAGCTATGCAGATGACACACACATTTACATCACCATATCACCAGGGGATTATAGTCCCATACAAACACTGAGTAAATGCATTGAACAAATCAATGACTGGACGAGCCAGAACTTTCTTCAGTTAAACAAAGAAAAAACTGAAATGATTGTTTTTGGAGCCAAGGAAGAAAGGTTAAAGGTTACTGCTCAGCTCCAATCTGCAATGATGAAATGTTCAAACCAAGCCAGAAACCTTGGTGTAGTCATAGACTCAGACCTTAATTTCAGCAGCCACATTAAGACAATTACAAAGTCAGCCTACTATCACCTTAAGAATATATCAAGGATTAAAGGACTTATGTCTCAGCAGGATGCAGAAAAACTCGTCCATGCATTTATCTTTAGCAGACTAGACTACTGTAACGGGGTCTTTACAGGACTCCCTAAAAAGTCCATCAGACGGCTGCAGCTCATACAGAATGCTGCTGCTCGAGTCCTAACAAGGACCAAAAAAGTAGACCACATTACTCCAGTTCTTAGATCTCTACACTGGCTTCCTGTCTGTCAGAGAATAGACTTTAAAATCCTGCTGATGGTTTATAAAGCACTGAATGGTTTAGGCCCAAAATACATTGCTGATCTGCTACTACTTTATGAACCACCTCGACCTCTGAGGTCATCAGGTACTGGTCTGCTTTCAGTTCCTAGAGTCAGAACGAAACATGGTGAAGCAGCGTTTAGTCATTATGCACCACATATCTGGAACAAGCTCCCTGAAAGCTGTAGGTCTGCTCAAACTCTCACCTCTTTTAAATCAAAGATTAAGACTTTTTTATTTACCTCTGCCTTCCTATCTTAGATTATTTTAACCCACTTTAAATTAAAATTTTAATGTAATTTTTAATATATTTCTAATTTTCCTTTTCTTTTCTGTTTTATCATATTTGTCATTTTAATTATGTTCTTTTATGCTTGTCTGAATGTCTCCAATGCTTTTAATGTGTTAATGTAAAGCACATTGAGTTGCCCTCGTGTATGAAATGCGCTATACAAATAAAGCTGCCTTGCCTTGCCTATTATAGAGTACGGTCTAGACCTGCTCTGTTTGTAAAGCGTCTTGAGACAACATTTGTTGTGATTTGGCACTGCACAAATAAAAATGTATTAACGAGTAGATGAAATATATGAATGCTTGCTATCATGTGGTCTCCAAATAGATTTTTCTAAACACAACAGGATCTGATTTGTCATGATGTTAGCAGAAGCCCATAAAGAAACAACAGGCCTCCTCATTATTTATGAGTAATCAGGGTGAATGGATGATGTTATCTCGTAATTTTGCTTGTAAATATTTAAAGACCCCTTCAGAGACCATAAAGAGAAAGAAAACAACCCAGTGAATAAAAGACAGTTGAGTTTTTACTGTAGTTATGGTTCCTTGGCAGAAGGGATGGCTTTTTTTTTACAAGTTGTTTTGATAAGTAATCTTATTTTAAAGAACAAATGGTTACTGTGGTTCAGTGGTGGACAGTAACCTAGTAAATTTACTTGAGTACTGTACTTAAGTACATTTTTTGAGCATCTGTAATTTACTTGAGTATTATTTTTTGGGGGGAACTTATTCATTTTACTCCACTACATTTCTATCAATGCTCTAGTTACTCACTACTTTTGTTTTGAAGTCCGCTCATGAATTTCCTTCTCTCTTCTGAAATCTGATCCCTAAGACAGAACAATGTGTTGACGTAACATTTGTTTCATTCCAGATGAACATTTCAAACTAAGTTGTCTGTGCTTGGAGTAACTTAGTTTCTGTTTTCATTCCATGGTATAGTTTTTAGATACTTCAAGTAATGTTTTCTAGATAAACATAATGTACCAGAGTGTACTTCTAAGTATTCTTGACTGCACTCATGCTTTGTGAAAATACAGCGTTTTGAGAATTTTTAAGAAGTACTTTGAATACTTCAGTATTTTTAATAGCAAGTACTTCAGTACTTTAACTCAAGTAATAATCTGACAGAGCAACTTTCACTTGTATTGGAGTAATATTTTACCTGGAGTATCTATACTTTGACTTAAGTAATTGTGTACTTTGTCCACCACTGCTGTGGTTAACCAATTAAAAGTAGAGGCATCATTGTTAAATTGATCCTGCTATTTCCCATATTTGTGAACGCAGCATTAGACTCCGCCCAAACCGGAAGTATAACTGTGCACCATGTTGTTATTAAACCCTGAGTTTCGCCTGTCAGGCAATGCTTCCACGAACATCCCTCGCTACTGTCCATGTACTAACCACTTGTAGTAAGTGAAGTCGACTACCTGACAGACAACCTCAGGGCATTAAAGATTCAGATGTATCTCTGTCGATTGATCGGGCAAACAGTATCATTCAAGATTCACATGATCCCTGCTGCTGCCTGTGAGCTGCTGAACAAATATTAGCTGTCTACTGTCAGTAAAGGTAGGCTGTTTGTTTGAATCCAGAAACCAGAAACATGCGGGGTTCAGGTTTACTATGTAAAGGTCTATGGTTGGTTATATGCCAGGCTGCTTCAAGGTAAGCCCGGACTTGTAGAGTCAAACACACAGCTCTGCAGAACTACTAACCTCTGGATGTAATCTAACATATGTGATGGAGTTCTTCCTGCATGGTACAGAGATTACATTGTAATCATTCTGGATATGATTTTTTTTATGTTATGCACATAGGTTATGCAAGTAGTGTGTCGTGACGTCAGAGTTTGATTACTCACGTGACTAAAAGTTAAATGCAACAATGTCTATGAGTAAGTCAATCAAGAATTACATTGTAGCCTTCAGGGTTAAAGCTGTAACTTTCCACCATTGCAGTCGCTTAGATTACAGATTCTTCTTTATACATAACCTTTGACTTCAGTTCTGACCGCAAGTGAGTCTTGTGTAATAACAACTGGATTGGCCCTTCAAGTCTCCGTTTCCTGTTTATATATAATTTATACAACCAGACAGCAGCCCTGACTTTTTGCAGGATTATGTAACTGACTTTGTGTTGTCCATGAAAGTGAATGTTCTTTTCTCCATTCTCTGCCTTAGCTCTGTTTCTTTGTTCTGCTGCAGTTTGGCTGAGACAAACATGACGGGCATGCTGGCACCACAGGCCAATCGGGTCATGGCGATTGGAGAATGGGAGGAACGCTGGCAGGAGGACAGGATTGGTTTCCATCAGCCTGGTGTACACCAGTAAATACTCCACTTTTGTTTTCGTGGGATCAGGGAACGTTTTGGAGCTACACAAGTGATTTAACGAGATTACATAGACTGCAAATGCACACTCCCTTATACTGATCCTATAAAAAAAAGGCAGAAAAGCTGCAATAAAAGCTAATACAGATGAACATTTTTCAAGGACAGCTTGAAATGTTGTTTTCTGTGAAGTTAAGAAGTTTGAAGTGACTGTTAATGGTGTGTATTTGTTTGTGACAGGATGCTGGAGACACACATTGAAAAAGTTCTCGCCGGGCGGACTGGAGTTCGCTTCTTCTTCCCTCTGTGTGGGAAAGCTGTGGATATGAAGTGGTATGAAAACCCACTAAGAAAGACGACATTCAGCGTTGACATTTTCAGTTGTTTTATCTGAATTGATAGTGTTTACTTTTCCAATGATTGCTGGATTAACGGTCCTTTCTTTGTCACTCTCAGGCTGGCAGACATGGGCCATTCAGTGGTGGGGGTGGAGATATCTGACAAGGCTATAAAGCAGTTCTTCGGGGAGAACAATATGACTTACAGTGAAGAGGATGTCCCTGCCATACCTGGAGCAAAGGTTTACAAGGTATGGGAGCTATAAAATTATGTAAACCGAGATGGATCAGTATACTTTTTATATTTCCACTCATAACATCTGAATAGAATGTCATACCTAAAACTACCACTCAAGCAATGTCTAGTTATCCAAATTAGAGTTGGTTTCAAATAAGGAGAAGCTTTAATGAACAGGATAAGTGCCCAGTAAAAAAAAAAAAGATTCCATTAGGCCTCAATCCCAATATGTATACTCCACTGATAGTTATATAACCTCCCACAGGGCCTCTAATGTCTCCTACATTTTACACTTGGACATAGATAAGCAGCGCCTCTACATCACCTTCACTTCACTAGTGTAAAGTCAAGTTAGGCTAACAACACCTCAGGGAGACTCAACAGCTAGCTCCAGCATCCAGGAATCCAATACCTTCTATGTTAGCTCTCACAGCCCATCATACCCACACTAAAAAAAACAGAGGAGAAAAGTGAAAAAGAAGAGTCTATAGAGAAGTGTTCTAGAGAGGACAGGGGTGGTAGAGTGTACAGTTTGAGCTGATTGGCCTGGATCCATCTCCTCAAGGTGAGACTGTACGCTTTTTCCTCTACTTTCTTGAGGAAAGAAAGAGAAACCATAGTGCATGTTTTTTTAAGAGTTCAAAGGTCATATTGCTTGTGATTTTGATTAAATCAAATAGTAAAAAAAAAAGATAGCAATAGGTTTTCAACTAGCTTGCATATGGTTCTTATCTCCCTCTGTTTACTGTGATTCATCAATTTTCTTCACATCGATTGTGGCTAATTCCTCAGTCCTGTCCTGTGCTGTGTTCAAATGGCCTTCAAATGAGCAGGGATTTCAAATCACACATTTATAATATTTATCAGTTCATCCTAATTTTTTTTAATGTATTTCATTTTGTATTATTTTTATTTCTATTTTATTTGTATTATTTTTTTCTGTTTTATTTCATGTACTTTTTAAAATTTTGTTTCATTTATATAAAGAGGAGAGGACAGTAGATAGAGTGGGAAACTGGGAGAGAAATTGGGAGAATGACATGCTGGGCCGCCCGCTATATGGGCGTGCAATTTAACCACTAGGCTAAATCCCTGCCTGTTGAACCTACATTTTAATCAGGATATGTTTCAAGTAATCATTGGGTCCCCAAATTACAAAGAAAATCATTTTGAGAACGGTGTAGACATCATTATTTTTCTGCTATTTGTTTGATTTGGCTTTTTTTAATATATTTAATAATAATGAAAGGTGCCATATAAATAAAATTGAGTTGAGTTGGGTATAAGCACTTTAACGAGTTGGTTGCAATGCCGCTCTAAAATCGACATATAAACCCTCACTTGTGTTTTGAAGGTTAAACCCTGTGACCGATACATATATGAACTGAGGACATACACATGCCTTTTTCACACTGAGGTTAACTTTGTCTTTGTTCCACAGGGCTCAGAGAGAAACATCTCCCTCTATCAATGTAACCTGTTTAACTTCTCCAGGTTTGACATCTATTGATTTTTCTCATCTCTTTAGAGTTATTTAATCCCTTTCAGAGGTAACTGGATAACATAAACATTGTCTTTCTATTTCACAGTTCTGTTGGGGGTCAGTTTGGGGCTATTTGGGACAGAGGATCTCTGGTGGCCATCAACCCACAAGACAGGGAAAAGTAAGATGAGATTGAGCCCTATATTAAGATTTAAAGTTCTTTTTAAAACTTCATACTTTTATTTTAAAGCTGTATATTTGCTCCACAGGTATGCCGCTCTCATCACTTCCCTCATGGCCAAAGACTGCAAATACCTCCTGGACACTTTACTGTACAATCCTGAATTATATGCAGGTAACTGTAAGAACATCAGACACTATATTGAAAGATATTCACATCCCTGGACTTAAAATAAATGCCCTGCTGTTTGTTTTCATTGAATTAGAAATTTCAACTGTCTGTTCAGTGTTGGTGCGTTTGAGTGAATCTGGAAATATGAACGCTTTTTCTGACTGTCTTTCTTTTAGGCCCTCCATTTTTAGTCCCGGACGAGCAAGTGAAAAGCCTGTTTGGTGAGAGTTAGAGAGCAATCAAGAGTGTTTGCACATCATCAAATATACACCTTTAAATTAACTACAATATAAACAGCACTATAAACACTGCATATTTAAATTGTGCATTTTTCCACCTTAGGAAACAGCTGCAATATCGAACTCCTGCAGTCGGTGGACGCGCTGCTTGACAGACACAGAGGCTGGGGGCTGGATTATCTGACTGAAACTGTACACATCATCACCCTAAAAAACAACTAAAAACTTACATGAAAGTTTAGAGAGCTTTAAGAAAGCAGTTCTTAGAAATGTCATTGCTAACACAGATCCCACTTAAAAAGGTTTTATTGCTCAGACCTCTTTTTGATTGTTACATTTTGGGGCAAATAATCCTGCATGTAAAATAAATCAAGAGAATTTATAAAAGTAGTTTGAAGCTCACTATTTTTTATACAGCCTTGAAGAACTGTAACATAAGATTTGATTGCCTGAAAAATTAAAAATGTCATTTTAATAAAGTGTCTCTGTCTTTATTGGTACCAAGAGTGGCTTTTGTTTGTTACTGGTGATAGAACAGTTGGGAAAAAAAATGTATAAAAAATTTAACTTTCTGAACTTGAATTAAAATTGAAAACAAGAAAACAAGAAGTTGGCTCAGACTTAAATTCATTGAGGGAAAAGTGATGTGCATTTGCTCAGGAATTTTGCAGGTTTTTCTGGACTTACACTACCAGTCAAAAGTTTGGATTTTAATTATTTGAGACACTGTTTATAAATACCAAATACATCAAAACTATGAAAGTACATACATGGAATTATTCAATTAACAAAAAAGTGTTAAACAAAGCAGAATATGTTTTGTATTTCAGATTCTGTCAAATAGCCCCCCTTTTCCATCATGACAGCTTTGCACACTTGGTATTTTTAAGATAGGTGACCAAAATGAGTAAAAGTATTTTATTTTGTGGGTTTGGGTCTTAAGGTATTGAGGAAAACTTCTACTAGCAACACTCATTGGTTTAGAAAAAAAATCAACAATTACAGATCTGAAATAGTTAGGTTATGCGTGTTTCTGATCTTTGTCCTCAGTCAGATACTAAAAAAGCCGATAGTATTTGAAGGCGTCTTGTAAAGCTGTGCCAAGGAAGAAAGACGCTTCTTCTCTATTGGCTGTTGCTTGGACACTGTGACTAACATTACCAAGCCGGACTAGAATTGAGCACGCGCTATTGTGTTTCCCAGAAGTTCAGAGAAATGCCGAAAATTCCCGAAGTCACGAGACACGTAAGTTGACATACTGAGACGCACGAATTTAAAAAGTAATGCTGTGTGATAATAAAATAGTTTGATAAGGTGAGAATGACGACAACGAGTTACGTCTGGTGTTTATTCTATACTGTTAAATTAATTAGACGCTCAAAATGGACTCATATTTAGTGAGCCACTTTTTATTATGAAAATTCAGTTTTAAATTAAACATGTTAAGGTGTATGTGACATTGTGAATACCTTTCAGGTGAGTGTTCCTCCTTCAGGCCGCTGGGTGTGGAATGATGAAGCTGAAACAGTGGAGTTTGTCAGGTAAGGAGAGTGACTGCAGGGCCTGTTTATTAGATAGATGGATCTTTATTTTGTTCTTAATAAGGACATTTGTTGTCACAGTCTGTACAAGAATACATACATAAAACATGCATAAATGAACAAGCTAGCAGAAGTGTGTTGTTATTCAACATATATTGATAATTTCACATCTTTCCTAGCTCTAGTCCAGCAGAGGAAGGAGTTACAAGAGAAAGCAAGCAAACCAATGCTGATTTTAGAGAGCTTCAGCTGCGAGCAGAGTGGTAAGTAATGGATTGTATTGATTAAGTGCTTTCTCTGGTCTTCTGACCACTCAAAGCACTTTTAGATTACTACATGTCATATTCACCCGTTCACACCACATGCATACACTGATGGAAGAGGCTGCTATGTACAGCAGTACATCAGTATTAACGAATTCGCTGGAACAACCACCTAGAGCAGTTTGGGGGTCAAGGACACTTTGGCAGGTTGACAGTGAGACCTGGGATTGAATCCCTGATCTTCCAGCTGAGATGACTGACTTTGCTACTGAACCACAGCTGACCTCAGGCCTTAGTCAGGCCCTTGATCAATATACAGCTTGAAAAAGTCTTTTGGTTTAAATAATTATCCACATTTGTACACTGTGTTTATGATTACTTGAGAAGAAGAGGAAGACATTTTGGGGTGCTGGTGGCCTGGCAGTCTAAGCGCCCCTCATTGCAGAGGTCACTGATTCGACTCCCGGTTGCAACCATTTGCTGCATGTCTTCCCCCACTCTCCACGGTGTCTCTCTGCAGCTGTCCTATCATAAAGGCAAAAAGCCCCAAAATATAACTTCAAAAATAGCAGAAATTTTGGCCTTTCAGCACCCTATTGCTCTGAAACTTTATTCTTTATTATCAGTAAATCAAGCTTTATTTACATAGCACGTTTCATACAAATCAAATCCAATTCAAAGTGCTTTACAGCATTCAAAAAAAAAAACCATTTATACATATATATATATATATATATATATATATATATATATATATAATATAATAATACATTTTTTTTCTAATATATCATGACTAAACATGAAGCAGAAATTGATATAGAAGCAGAGACTAATGCACACCAATTGCAATACAATGTTTATAAATAAAAACAAAGGTAAATAGTTAAAAAAGAAATAAAAGATACAAAAAATTAGACAATATGACAATAAACAGGTAAAGATAAAAGTCTAAGATAAAGAAAGGCACTAAAATAGCAATAATATTCTAACTACTCTGCGCTTCTATATACTCTGTTTTATTTTATTTTAATATTATCCGTATTTATATCTTATTAAATCCCTCTTTTTAGTAATATATTCGTTCTTACATACTGTGTATTAGAGCATACTGTAATAATCCCCCCCGATACATAAAGTATTTCTGATTCTGAATTTTTTTTTTAATACAATAACACAAATTTAGGAGCTAAAAATTAATAAAACAATAGAATATTAAAGTAAATATAAAATGCTAAATTAAAAGAAGTTATAAAAAGGGCTACATAAAAGCCAGACTAAATAGATGGGTCTTTAATTGACTTTTAAAAGTCTCAGTATTCCTGGCCCCTCTCAGATACAGGTTATTAGGATCCCTAATAGCTTCCACAGTGTGGTTGATAGCTTTCCTTGGGTCCATGCAACAATAACCAAACTGCATGCAAAGTTTGGACTCACACATTTGAGACTCACCTGCACATGTTGATCACTGCTGTTTCCACAGGTTGGCTGACATCTGTGCATTGAACCACAGAGGGCGCCAAAGCCTTAGAAAGGGCCTGAGCCATGCCCAGCTGAATGCTTACAGGTCCTCTGTGATGAGGAGGCCACGGGACCACGTGAGCATTGATGATGTGAAACGCAAGTGTTAATTTATTATTACATTTATTTTCTAAACACACAAGACTACAGGACCTCTGACCACATTCTGACAAAGCTCTGTGTTACAGAGGTGGCCGTTCGTTTGCTGCAGGAGAATTATTCGCTTCCAATTCCTTTCAGCTTCTTGGCTGTTTTGAAGTAAGTGATACAAAGACACCATCTTCATCATACAAACACTTTACATGGTTGTTCACAGTATGAAGAGACAAGTCATGCACTGATAACAGTTGTTTATCTGTTTCCAGGAGAAAGGAGCTTGATGAGGTCCTGGCTGCCCTTCTCATGTGTCTGTCTTGTTTCTTGGATCAAAAATCTCTGGGGAATAAATCAAAGCCTCTAATAGTGTGAGTATGCTAAGAATGAAAGAGTGTGTTTCTTTTCATCATGTATCTCAGACGTGGGTGATTGTTGCTGCCGTTGTAACATTGTGGTATTTTCTACACCTATGTACCTGACGTCTGTTTCTCGATATCTCCTTCCACAAACCTGCCAGTGACATCATCAAAGAGCGTCAGATGATGGCCGAAGCTTTGGCCAAAAGGCAGATAGCTCAAAAGAAGCTGGCGGTCTGCTACTTCAGCCTGACCATGGATGTAGAGATAGAACAGAATCAACAGTCATCATATCGCAAGTGAGTATTTCTTCAGTCTGGAGCAGGTGGTAGACGGAGAAAGAACTGTTCCTTAAATTTAGAACATCCCCTGGTAGCAGCAGCAGCAGTTAATGTCTTCCCATGGGACATGAAAACCATCAGCGATGCTCAGCTGTCACTCCGACTCAGAGTAAGATCTGCATGGAAGCGTCTAATAGTCTCAGGTCTCTCTTGGAAAAAGCTTTGATATACTGTTGAAATATAAAGGAGCCATCTGCTGAAAATAAAGTCATACAACTTCCTGATTCTGACCTAAAATGTGAGATGCAGTTCTGAATTTATCACGTCAGCTATTAATAAAGTGAACCTTGTGTGTTTTCCCAGGGGCCGGATGTTGACAAACAGCACAGAATGGCTTCTACATGCTGTAAGTGCAGTAAGAATCAGGCACAGTATTATGGGCTCACCCATTTACATAACTGGCCAATCTTAAATAACTCAGAGAACGTAGACTCTTCTTCTCCTTCCTTTGTATTTTCTTTTCACAAGACAAAAACAAAGACATTATCAGTCACACTGCTATCATGTTTAAAGCCTAGACCAATATTTTACACTACACAGGCCTTTGACCTAACTCCAATGACCGTCATGAAAAACTGATGCAGTAATCTACACAACTGACTGTACATAAAGATGGATGACACGCCTCTTTTCCTCCACAGAGCTGAAAACAAAGGTGTTATTCCCTCATTTTAGCATCAAATAAATTAAAACTAATCTTCCATAAAACACGAATATCTGGGCATTAAATAGCTCAATTAAAAATAACTATAACGTTAAAAAAAACAGATAGAAATATTAGGTGTGTGTTTTGCTTCTTTTATTTAAATATTTTTGGGGCTTTTTTACACCTTTATTTTGATAGGAGAGTACAGTGGATAGAGTAGGATGAGGTGAGAGAGTGGGGGAATGACATGCGGGAAAGGGGCTGCAGGCTGGAACCGAATCTGGGCGAACCGCTATATGGGCGTGCAACTTAACCATCAGGCTAAGCCCATGCCCGTGTGTTTCTTAAGTTTGACTCATGTCTGATCCGTTAACATGGAAGAGACAGACTTTATGACCATATTGCAGCTAGTCATTAAGGGGAGCTTTAAATGTTTTGACTTCATTTTTGGGGAGATGTCATGGTGTCCATCTTGCTATAAACCATCTACTTATTAAAGCAAAAGATGATCTGTTTTACACAATATGAGCAGCAGGCTTTACTTTCGGTGTCAATGGTGAAAATGAAGCTTTCTTGGTAATGTAAATGTTAAATATCCCAAGCAAGTCTAAAAAGGGGGCAAACTGTGTTATCTTGTGTCATTTTTACAGTCCTTGCCAAAATGTTCTGGGCCCATCTAAAATTAAAATCCTGGTCTGGTATAAATCCTGCTACAAAACTTCCCCATCAGAATGTTTTTAGAGCTATTTTCAACAGCAGGAGCTGGTTTGTGATCATTTTTCTACCCTCATTCTTCCCTCCTCTCTTGATTAATTTGACGAGCTAATGACCTTAAAATTCTTACCCTTGCTAAACATTCAAGAATGTATTTCATCATCTGCACAGGAAAAAAAAAAGTTGTTCCTTCAGCTGGTCAAAGCCAAGGCCACTTCACCATCTGTGAACACAGACGGCAGTGAGCGGAACAGATCGACATTGAGTGCTGGTTCTGCCTGGTGGCCTCACTGAATTAGTTATTGGAAGGAGATGTTGACTCAGTGCAGGTGCTTTGCTTTGGCAGGCTCCTTACAGTATTTAGGCAGGTGGGTAGACACTGAGAGAAAAATCACTCTAACAGCAGCTTATTACTTTGCTCTGTATGTGACCTTTATTTTGGATAGGAATAGCTGTTATGACCTTTTAGAAACACAGACGATTAGTTGGCTGCCTGGGTTTTAAGTCACAAAGAAAGGAGTTTGATTTGTTAAAGAATCCATGAACAACATGATTCATTTCCAACTAGCACTTTAATGACAACATAATTTAAGTAGAAAAAAAAAATCCTAGCTGACAATCCCAACTCTCTGTTTCTAGTGCTTGTACTGCTTCTTCTGTTTTGTGGCCTGGGTGACGTTTGGCAGAAAGGACTTGAAGGACATACAAGAAGAGGTGGGGCGTCTCTTCTACTCCGACACCTTCAACACAGCAGTGAGGAGCAGGGCAGATGGGGACCCTGAAATTACCTCTGCTGTTGTTGATGGTTCAATGAAGATGGGAGAAATTGACCCCAAGGAGACGGGATCTAATTGCACATTCAGGCACCGGCAGGTTAAAGAGAGGTAAAGGTGGGGTTGAAGGGGCTTGTGGTACCTTAACTTAAACTGTAAACTGACAAGTAAAAAGTAATTTCTGTTTTTCTCTAACTCCCTTGTATTTCACTATCACAGTGATGTAGGGGTTTTGCTGTGGCTTACTTATTTATGTTGTGTATTATATGCATGTGCATTTTGGCTAACGTGGAATATAATGTTGGTGGGTTGTCTCTATTGTGCTTGTTTGAATGTGGATAGTCAATAGCTGTTTGTTTTTATCATTTTTTAATTTACTAATGCTACTGTGGAGGCAGCTGAATGTGTGCATTACTGAGTCCAGGACATTTCCATGTGGGGACAATAAAGATCGTATCATAACGTATTGTACGGATTTAATCGTATCGTATCATGTCTTACTGTATCGTACGGATTGAATTCGATCATATCATATGGAATCATATCGTACCGTATCATCGTACTGTATCGTATCATACCGTACCATATCGTATCGTACCGGTTGTCTCTTATCGTAGGGATTTAATCTTATCATTTGGAATCATATTGTATTGTATCGTACAGATTGAATCATAACGTCTGGTATTGTTTCAACCTACTGATTGAAACATGTCATGTCTTTTTGTATCATATCATATCTTAAAATACCGTACCCATTGAATTGTATCATTTTTATATCATATGTTATCATATCTTATCTATCGTACCGATTGAATCGTATCATGTCGCATCATATATCGTATCGTACGAATCGTATTGTACCGATTGAATCACATCGTATGGTACTGATTGAATCTCATCGTATCATGTATCATACGATTAAATCGTATCATATGGAATCATCGTATCATGTCATGTCATTTCGTGTCGTCTTGTATGGTATGGTTTTGTATCATATCTTAAAGCATGTTGTTTCATACATTCATTTCAAATCTTACTGCTTCGCATTGCATCATATCATATCATATCGTAGCATAGCATAATGTTTGTATTGAACCGTGCAGTATTGTAACGCATCACATCACTTCATCTCATTGCATTGTCTCATGTTGGACTGTATCGAATCGTATCGTATTTTATCGTATGGTATCGTACCGTATCAAGTTGTACCCATAGACTGTATAAAATATGGACGTAGTATCCGTGACGTCACCCATCTGTTCCTGAGAGCTGTTTTGAAGCCAATCGACGTCGGCAGCCATATTGGAAATGCGGAACTCAACCAGGCAGGGTGTGACGTAGTGTGAGCCTCCTAGCCAACAGCTTTGTGTTCCCGACCGGGAGTCACGTCCGTCATGTCCTTATTTGGGCAAATACTCGGAATCTTAATATCTTCTGAACCGTCGTGTTAGAAAAAAATTCACCCCCCGTACAGTGTGTGCTGATAGAGAGATTAGCTTCATAGGGCCAAGCTGTTTTATGAACCAGGCTGTAAACATGTTTGTTAATGCTGCAAAGATCGTCTTTTTCCTAGGCATTTCTATGTGGTTTCCGGTGTTTCTGCAGCCAGCCTTGCAGCCTATTGCAGTTTTTAACACTTCCGCATGGGCTTCATTGCCGCTTGGTTGTATCGTATTGAACAGTATTATTTATTATCTGTGATATCATATTGAATTGTATTGTACCATTATTCAGGATCAGGATCAGTGGGTTTGTTGCCATCAGCAGTGGTTCTAATACAGATGTAGTCATGTGATCACATGTTTATATTCATACTAGCTGCTCTAACCATAGAATAGAATGTGTTCTCAGGCATGTTAAACCAGTCTAACCCAGATTTAGAATACTTTCTAGTAAATAACTTAATACCTTCAGCAGTAAAGCTGTCAGAGTCTGATGGATATCATGTCAGACTGAAAAATGATTGATGCAGGCAGATTTGTAGCTCTGTCCGACAGGAGGGAGCGTCTGACAGCCTGTTTTATGTTGCTCTGCTGTGTCTGACACCAGATTGGCAGTTGTGTAAGCTGTCAGAGGCCCGGCGCTCTTTCCTGCTGTCAGGTTGAGACCAAACAATCCAGAGCTGGGCCTGAAGCTTTGCTCTGCTCCTGAGGGTGGATAGACTTGACATGACTTGGATGAGTTTCAGCAACGCTTCCAGCTGCCTCACAGACATCGAAAGATTGTGCTGTAAAAAAAACAACAACAGGAGACTACAATAATGTTTTTTGTATTAGTTCTGGATTAGAACCTGGATCTTGGCTGCCATAGCTGTTTTCCTGATTAATTAGTTCTGGATATTTGTTTAAGTTTCCACCATGGATGCTGTAGCTGTATGACAAAATGGAATATGTGAGGAATGTGTATGGTGCTTATACAGCTGCTGTCTGGGGTGGAATAGACAGTCATATAGTCAGATGTTTAGGAGAACAATTGCTGAAATAAATGCTGCAAAAGATGTCGATGGACAGTTCGTACGTTTATCCTGATGTTTACCCTTTGAGTAGGAAAAGAGAAAATTGAACACATATGAGTACAAATATGTTTTCTCCAGTGTAGCTATTTTTCAAATGCGTGTTTCCTTATAGTAATAAAGCACAGAAGCTCTGAGATGCAAGTGAGAAAAAGGGTCTGAGTTATTGTAATAATCATTTTGGCCACAAGAGGCTGAAGTGCACCACTACCATAGATTTCAAAAGACTTCACAAATTCATGTTTCCTCAAAATTACATTTGTACCTCCTCCAAGATACTGCATTATTTGTGTCAGTAAATAATGCAAAATTACAGTAATGTCTACATAAGCGAGATCTCAGAATATTTTCAGTTCCATTCACAACTTTTCCTCATTTGCTCCCAAGCCATGAACGCAGGAGACAAAAAGTCATATCAGACTCTTTTCAAACTTGCCTCTGAAGGATTCCATATGTGAGATACATTTTAAAGATTATTCTCAGCCCTGCTTCGAATTTGTCTCCCTCCCTAGATCATTCCAGAAATGCCCATCCCTCCGCTCTACAGTTAATCAGCGATCCCCTCTGCTGGTGTCCCTGCTGCCCTCGCCCAAAGAACTTTCACCCCATCTGTTCCTCGGCAGCCGAGCCAGGAGGCAGAGCCCGCTGCCAGTGGAGCGCTGTGACACCATGGCTCTGACAGAGGAGCTCAACCAGCAGCTGGCTGATGTCAGGTGGGGTGAAAGACATCCAAATATGTCATATGTAGGGGTTTGTATGAGGGGGCTTGTTAGTGTTTTACTGCTTGACATAAAGGGACCGTAGAGGGGGCAGACATATTCAAAACAAAGTAATTGTAACACTAAACATTGAACACTATGGTGAGTATGTGCAGTGATGTCTATTTATCCTGCTTTAGATAAAGCTGTGATTCAAATCAGTTACTCCTGTGAAATCCCTTTTAAACACCAAATATTATTAAAACACTCGGCTGTTTGAAAATGTTGTCCCTCAGGGTTTATTTGATTTAACCATTTCTTTCTAAGTCGTTCCTTAATTATTCCTGATATCTTCCTGTTTTTAAAATGCATTTTTGTGCCCTTTATTTTATGTTCTGAAAAATACAAAAGCCCAGAGTGTCATCCCTGTTTTTATTTACTCTGTTTTCATAAAGATCTGGATTTATTGTTCTTTTTATCTCAGGATAAAATAACTGCTTTTCCCTTCATTATGGACTGATGTATTTCAGTATCTCTTGATAATAAAGCTTGTATTCTTGTGACCACCATCACAGGAATAAGAGTAAAATCAAACATGGATCAATCAATCAATCAATCAATCAATCAATCAATCAATCAATCAATCAATCAATCAATCAATCAATCAATCAATCAATCAATCAATCAATCAATCAATCAGGATTTCTTTGTAAAGTGCTTTTCATACAATGATATTTTAACACAAAGTTCTGTACATAGAAATAACAAATATGGAATACATTTGAAAAAATACATAAATAAGAAGTGGACCCCCTCATCCCCCATTCCCAATCCTAACCCTAAGCCCAGCCCCAGCCCCAGCCCCAGCCCCAACCCCAACCCCGACCCCCAAACCCACCCCACAATCTCTATGTAAGGTTAAGAACATGATAAATGCAATCATAATGATAGTATTAATAATAATAATAGTAATAAAAAAGAAGTTCCTGAACAAACTGAGGAAACACTGTCATTATATCTTAATGAGGAAACACTGGAGGTATAATAGGTTGCTAAAAGTCAACACAGGAAATAAAACTCACCAAAATAAAATAAGTTAATAAGAAAATAAAACACTGAAAGATTAAACCAGTAAAATACACTAAGATGCTACACTAACAGTAAATACAGTAAAGTAAAGTAAAACAGAATAAAATATTAAAAAGCTGAGAGACGATCTACACAATCATAAGATGATAAGATCAGATTAATAACTAAATAAAAGATTAAACAATCCATAATAAATTAAGAAATAAATGAATAAAAATGAGCTGAATGAATAATACATATGTGTCTATATAATTTAAAATAGGACAGTACATACTTAAAAAAGTGACTGATATTTGAACTAGATAACAAATAAATAAAGTAAGATGGAATAAGACCATTGTAAGAATAAGACTCAGTTAAAAGTGAGACTACAAAGGTAGGTCTTGACTTTGTTTATAAAAATGTTTACGCTTAGTTGCAGCCCTCAGATCTTCAGGTAGGCTGTTTCACACTGATGATAAAAAGCTGCCTCACCATGGGCTATTGTTCTTACTTTAGGTACCAATAAAAGTCCACTACCTGAAGACCTTAGGGCTCTCACAGGCTCATATGACATGATATGAAGACCATTAAGAGATTTAAAAACCTATAAAATGATCTTATAATCTATAAAGATATGCATGTCTGCTTGGGGCTTCCATAGTAAAGTTTGCTTTTAGGCTGATTTTAATATTGCCATACAGAATACACAGTCTGTATAAGTCTTATTTTATATGGATGGTAACTGCCATCTAACTAGATACTTGATGCCCTGAAAGAGCAGACTGATTCACAGATAAATACCATAGAAATATATAAAGACATTGTGTATTTTTCATGTGCTGTTGCTCTTGAAAATTAATTCACCTCTCTTGGTTCATTATAAACCAGCTTTGGGATCCTTGGGAAGCCGTTGTGTCAGTTCAACTGCAGCACCCTGATCCCCCTCGGAGAGCAGCAACACAACAGTGAAGAAGAGGAAGAAGACCATGACCCAAGGAGTAACAGTAAAGGTCATCCAGGCTTCAGTTTTCAAGGTAGCACATTCATGGGATCCAAGTCCACCAACATTACCAGACATGGTTTCACCATCAACTTGAATGCTAGAAACTCTGATTCTCTCACAGTGACCTCAGACACAGGCTGACTTGCATCATGTGTATCTTTATTTGCATATGACAGACATTGTGTGTGCAAATGAATTCCCCGGTCCAACAAACCGAGTCAGAAACAACGCGAGAGGCTCAGGTAGCAGCTGATTTTTCATTCTGTGTTTCTCATTTCAAAAGAACCTCCCTGACTTTCATCACACCCTGCGTGTTTTTTTGGAATTTGCTGCTGAATTTTAAATCAGCGTCTTGTTATTTGCCAGCCGGTGGTGTTGTTGAATAATGAAATCCATAACAGTGCTGCTCTTTCTGCAGAGTTCACCTATGAGGATAAAGGAAGTCCAGCACACTTCATGCTTTATTCACATCTAATAATATGTGTTTGTAAAATTTAAATGATATAGTCTTTTCACCGAGTTTATCATACCTGTCTGTTTTTTTAATTTAGATCCCTGAAGGCTTCCACTGAGTCATTATGTGTCCATGTGTTGCTTCACGATGGGCTTACAACTGGTGCCACATTCTAACACACACACAAACACACACTCACACACACACAACTCTCCAGCCAGGCTTGGTGGCAGAAGGGACTTTGCCTTTGCCCTAATTGGCTGCGTAATCTGGGACACCAGGAGCAGGGTTAAGCCCCCTGAGGAGAAGGGGAAGGAGGGGGCAAGTGGAGCCTGTGCATTCAGATGGGGGATGGGGCGCAGGGTGTTTTACAAGTTTGGGGACACAAAGTTAAAAAGCACTTGTTTTCATTAAAGCTGGGGTTGGTAATCAGATTTAGATACACTTTTTGTCATACTGGTTAAAATGATCTTTATGTCCTGATGGCAATCAATACATGATGTGTTCCTAAAAAAGAGTGAAAAAAACTGCTATCTACAGCCGGAGTAAACCTGGGAAAACACTAACCAATCACCGTTTTTTGGCTCCCCAAATTTTAAACCAATCAAATCCCTTTCTGCCCTCCTCCTGCGTGTACATTTCCCCGGTGTTCACTCCTCCGGGTCCCCGTCTCCTGCCTCTACTTCCCCTGACTCTATTTACTGCCCCTCTCGCTCGTCCTCGAGCCTGTCCCCTCTGACCTGATGAGGTGCTTTGCTCAGGACTGTAGTCCGGATCAGAGTCTAAAAAGCTCTCACCAACAAGCAGAATAATTAATGACGTTCAGTAAGTCCTACCGATTCGTGAACACGTTGAGTTTTAATAACCGGTCACTGTCGGCCGTGATCACGCCAACCAACAAAGCAACAATCAATGTTTGAATGAATGAAAAACTTCTCTTGTCTCTCCTCTCTCGGCTCGCACACTCTACATCTCTCCTGATGCCTTCACTAACCGTCAACACTGTAGGAATTAAGAACATCTACACTGAACACGTTTAACAAACAGTAGAGCTGTTACAGTATTATATGTGTTATAACTTTTCTCCTGATATCGTGTCACCGGTACAACTGGATAATGCTAGCATGATAGTTGTGAGTACTAACAGCAGCCATGTTTGTTTGTATTTTTAACTTTCACTATGATAATGTTTTGGTTAGGACCGATTTTGAATCAGTCACCATCATATGGTCGAGAATCAGCGGCGCTCGTGCATGTGAGCGGGGGGGCGTCGTTTTGGAGGAGCTCCGAGGGAGGAGGGGAGGGGTTAGACGGAGTCATGAGGAAAAGCTACATTCAAATTCATGCTGGTTTTCCGAGACTACCAACCCTAGCTTTAACAGTGATCCAAACTTGAAAGCATTTAGCCTTCCACTGCTTAGTTTGAGATCAAACAGGACCTGCTACTCTCCTCTTCTAAAGTCTTATCATCGCCCCCAGTCTTTACTTTCATTTTGCCTCTATGCCTCCCATCCATCCTCCTCTCACTCCTCAGGCACAGTTTAGTCAATACCAGACAAACAGTCAGATACGTGATGAACTTGGACCTTCACATTGTTTTCCCTGGTCTGACTGAACAATCAAAGGGTGCTGACTGAGGAGCAGAGTGTACATCTGTAATCAATACCAGATCTCCCCTCTCACAGAGAAAATGTTCTGGAGGACTACTGTCAACTTGTTTATCTTTTCAGGACGAGCAGAAGATAAAGTTAAGGGTATGAGGCTTAGGTCTGAATATTACAGTAGCTCATTTTCTTCTTTGTGTGTCTACAGATAAAACAAGCCGAAAAAAGGCATAGTCAGTGACTTTAAGAAACGCTTGTATTTAGCCTTTATATGTATTTTGATCTGTGATAGACTGACGACCTGTCCAGGGTGTACCTCTCCTTGCGCCCAATGACAGCTGGGATAGACTCCAGCCCAAGCGGCAACCTCCGTTCTTAAAATATGTAGCTGATGCAGAAGTGCTATAAACTGTGTCAGTGTCCACTTGAGGCTGGCTGCAGAAACATCAAAAAGCACATACACACCCATTCAAAAAAGACGATCTTTGCAGCAATACTAAACATGTCTACAGCCTGGTTCAAACAACGGTTTAGGTCTGAGTAGCTAATTCCTCTATCGGCACACACTGTACGGGGGGGTGACTTTTTTTATAACTTGGTATTTTCAAAGATATTAAACTTACGAGTTTTTCCCAAATAAGGACATGGCTGACTTGACAGGCAGGCAGGCACCCTGTAACTTTTAGCGAAAAGGCCAAAGGCTCACCTCTTCACCGCACACTAGCTCAGACAACGTTAAGTTGTGTTCAGCATTTCCAATATGGCGCCCGCTGACAATTGGCTTCAAAGCAGGGCTTCAGAAACAGATGGATGATGTCACGGAAACTACATCCATTTTTTATACAGTCTATGCTCCAGGTGATGGCTGAATGGATGGATGGATGGGTGGATGGATGGATGGATGGATGGATGGATGGATTTTTGCTTGTTTGTTCGGTGGTTGGTTTTGGACTGAGAGGTTTGTGACTGAGCAAGGCATGCTATCGCTAAGCTAAGATAGTGAACCAGCTGCATATCCACTAAACAAATTTGAATGTGTGTCTACCTTCTCAACTAACTTCCAGGAAGAAGGCAAACAATTAAATTTCCCAAAATAGTGAGTACAATAACTTCTGGATACCTTTGTGTTCTCAAGGTTTTTTTTTACTTCTACATAATGAAATGTTTTTTTTAAACACTGATGTGAAGAGCTGACTTTGAAAAGAAAATGAACTACTCTTTAATCAGTTATCACGACAAGAAATCGAACTTTCAATGGCCAATTATTTTATCTGGTATCTGGTAAATCTATGGTTGACATTTATTCTCCATTAATCCTTTTTTTTAAATGAAAAAAACAGGAGTTGTTTTTGTTTCAAGTTTAACATTGACTCACTTTGACTTCTTTGGGAATATCCGTTTTCTTTTAGTTTGAAAGTATACAGGTAAACAAAGTCAAGGTTTATTCCCATTTCAGTCATAGATGGATGTGGGAATTTTTGGATTTCTACTTTGCCTCCATAAACAGTCTGTATTACGTTCTATCTATCAGTATTCAGCCTCTAAAGGAAGCCCCTGTATATGAACCATGAATCCTCAGAGTTAAGTTTGCAGTACTTGTGATCAGGGTTTATGTGCACAAAGGGCGGACTGTTACAGGATGGGATTACGGCTTTTCAGAAGTTTTCTTGGATAATGCTGTTTTCCAGCGCTGTGAATGGATGCTAGTGTGCTGGAAGTTTGACTGAGTGGTGGAAAATTGTGTTGTTGTTCTCAGTGGACCATTATTAGCAGCTCTGTGGAAATATCACACCTTTTTAAATTAATTGGATGATTACAAAATTGCCTCTCAAAACATGCATTAGCTGCAGGTTGTTTTCAGCTTCTTAAAGTACACTAATTTCCATCTAATGATTTACTTAAGAGAATTGATTTATTATCAAATGTACGAACATTTAAAAAGCTTGCTGGAAAAACAACTTGTGCACTTTCAGTCTGAGTTTTGTAAACCCTTAACATTTGGGTTTGTACGCACACACTCACACCTACGGGCAATTTAGTGTGACCAATTAACCTGAAGAGAATGTTTTTGGACTGTGGGAAGACTCCGGAGTACCTGGGGAGAACCCATGCATGCACAGATGCATGCACGGGGAGAACATGCAAACTCCACAAAGAAACAGGGATTCAAACAAGGAACCTTCTTGCTGTGTGGCAACAGCGCTACCCACTGCACCACCAATCATTTTTATTTTATTGTCCTTTAATGCTTTTATTCACTTATCAGTTTTTATGTATTCATTGGTTTTTTTTATTTTAATTTAATTTAATTAGAAAAAAATATATTTATCAATGATTTATTTGTCTACTGTCTCACCACTTTATTCTGTTTAATTTGCATTTGTTATTTGTAATATTTTGTGTCTCTTTGTCTTCTGCATCCGGCCATGCTTTGCTTGTCAAAGCACTTTGTAAACAATTGGTATGCATAGCAACATTTGATTGCAACAACCAATAAACAGTCCAATTTATTTTGTATTTATTTTCTCCTGATTAGATAGATAGATAGATAGATAGATAGATAGATAGATAGATAGATAGATAGATAGATAGATAGATAGGTAGATAGATAGATAGATAGATAGATAGATAGATAGATAGATAGATAGATAGATAGCAGGGGTGGATTTAGTCATTAAGGGGCCCCGGGTGGACAGTCATCGGGGGACCTCAACACCTGTTGGTTTGATGTACTGTTGATCACCTCCTCCTGGTTTTTCTCTAACATCTCTCACACCTTCTGTCTCTCTCCTCTCTATCAGCTGTGAGGATCATTAGCTCTGCTGTGCAGTAAGATGAGGGCTTCATGGAATCGTTCATGTGAATTTAGACTTTAGACCCTCCCCTTGGGGAAATTCTTCTCCACAGCTCCTCCTGTGTTCCACAGACACATACATCACAAAAAGAACATGAAATAAACTGCAAGTAAAACACCAACATCAACATTTAAACAAACAAAGTCTGCACACTGTTCAGCGAGGCCTTTAGTTTAGCTATAGCAGCAGGGATCCAGTGCCCTGTATCTGCGACCTGATAGAAGCGGAATGAGATATGTGTTCAGTGGATGTGTGATGTCCTGTTCTATTGAGGTTGCAATGCGTGTGATGGCCCTGTTGTTTGAATCTGTGAGGTTTGGTGTGGGGAGAACGATTATTTTAGAAGCTGTGGTGGTATTTGGTGCATACTGGGGGTGCAGGTTGCCTCCCTTGTAAAGTCCAGTTCTGATAGAAAACCTGACTTTATTGGTTCCCAGCTCAGTGTATTCCTCCAGGAGCTTACAAACCAAATAAACAAACCAAATATGAAAATTAAATAATACATTGAAACAGAGAAGTGATAGCCACTAGATGTGAAACAGAAGAATTTCCCCATTGATGAAGTGTGACCATCTGGCAGTAGCGCAAATTTAAAGAGAATAAGAGCAAATGTTATTAAATACATGTGCAAAGACTTACAAACATGTGAGCTAATTCAAGAAAAACAACTCTTTTAAAGCTCACTTCACTTGAGTGATTTATTTTGTGTATTATTGGGGCTGTTCCACGTTCCACCACCAGGAGGAGACTTTGCCCATAAATGTCAGAGCTCAATGGGACAAAAGGCTTCCTGATCATAAAGCAACCGTTTCACCTTTTCGGGTTTTATCCAATGTATTTCCAACAGTATTATGTGCCTTCTATATTATACAAACTGGTGCTCACATTTTAATAAATACTAAAATGCAGCTCCATCAGACAGCTAATCTTCAGTGATGTTCATTATAATGGTGCATAGTAAACACAAGACTTGATTGTAATTTAGTGCACTGATTGAATTAAATAGTGGAATCCTCATTAGAGTGCAATTAATGATCATTATCTAGACATGGAGATAAATGGCTCAATTAGCAGCGAGGCTGTTCCTCGTGCAGCATGTTGGGCCATCTCAACTGAAAACACAATAATCAATAGTAATTCTTATCATGGGTTATTGTGCGTCAATAAACGACGCAGCGGGTTTGTTTTGATTGCTTCGCTGTAATTGGCTTCTTTCTTTCTTTTTTCTGTGATAGTTTGTGGCAAGTTCTCCCTCCGTCTCGCGGTGACATGGCCGAAAGAAGCGCACGCACTCAGCAGAGCGTCAGTCGTGCCCGTGCCTCACTTTGTCCTCGTTATTTGAAGTGAGCGCTGAGGGAGAGAGGAGAGGAGAAGCCAGGAGGTGTCTGTGCGGATTTCGGTCACACAACGCGCTATAGGACGACTTTGCAGCAGCACCTTGATTATTAGTGTATAGTTTGTGAGCGATTAACTCAGAGCAGAAAGAAGTGCCTGGAGAGAGCGAGAGAGAGAGAGAGGCAGAGAGAGAGAGAGAAGGGGGGAGGAATTACCAAAACGCAACACGTATCCGGTGGGATCCCACTCCTGAGAGAGAGAGAAGCGGCAGGAGTTTGTGAGCGAAGGGTGCAAAGGAGAGGAGAAAGACGAAGAAGAAGAGGGGGAAGATTTGATATTTCGCTTTAACAACGCGCTTTTGGTTGACAAAGAGGAATAATGAGGAACGTTTGGATAATTTTGACCCTCGCGCTGACCGTCTTCCTCTCCGGGGAAAGGGTAAGTTTCTTTTGGAAAGGAAAACTTAAAACGGGGTGAGCTGTGGGGGGAGAACTTTTAAGTCCACGTATGGTCCACTCGGTGCTTATTCTGCAGGTTTGAATGTGAAAGTAGTCGGAAAAAAAAACAACATTTCAGTGATTTTCCACCAAACGCTGCCATAATGTGAAGGACCAAACACTGAACCTTGTTTAATGTGTAGTTTACGCACAGATCTTGGACTCGTGAAGCCCTGTATCTGACAGGCCTATAGCAGCCACTTTGCACGAGTCTTAGCCTATAGCAGATTATTCTATAAAAAAAAAAACACACTGAATGCAGCATGAGTTGCTCATATGATGCCAGAATAAGTCAATGGAGCGCTTCTACTGCTTTTAAATAGTTGTTGAGTTCCATTTTTACAACTTTTTGTTGCGTTGATGTTGTAAAAATCCACATTTTCCTAACTCTAACCTTCACAGTGTAGCAACACATTAAAGGGACATACATCAACCTGCAAAGTAAAACCAGTCATCCCACTACCTGAGCGAAAACCTTCAAAAAATCACTGTAAATGGGAGTATTTTTAGATGAAATGACTCCTGAAATGAAGGATAAGTTCCCTACACTTCACATCAGGACACAGTTATTCCCTCTAAAACAGTATTAATCTGCATCATAGTGATTTGTCGTCTTGGTGTTGACAGCCGTGCAGCTCTACACTCACAGAAGGATGCAGTATTGAGTAAATGTCATCCTTATTGGAATCATGCAGCGCAGCAGACAGATGAATCTTTGTTTTCCGTTGGAGGTAATCATTGAGTGTATGTGACATTTCCACACCAAAGGCTTCAACTCTCTTTCCAAACTTCACTTCTCTCTTTTTCTGAGTATCCGTCTCATTTTAATGCATTCCCTTCCCTTCATTCAGTTTCTGTGTCAGGGCTTCTAGCTGAGTGTGCATCGCCTCACAAATTGGCCGGGTTGTGGGAATGACGGATTTTGGCACTTTCATGGTCTGCCCCTGTCATTATTGTCCCCTCCTGTTGTTTCTCTGTGGGTTGTGACTTGTCGCTTGGCGCTGTGCCTCCTCCACTGTTGGAACCGCTTGTCCAATTAGTTGATTCAGACACTGTTGTTTTAATGACTCATTCTTTTGCATGAGGTCAGCCTCAGGAGTACAGTTTTCACATATTTTCTGTTATCTGTTTTTTTTTTTTTACACCATGTCTGAGAAACACACCCAAAAACATGCCAATGTGCCATAAAAGTAAAATCCAACGTTTCTAAAAGTTAATTTACTTTTTTCCAACTTCAAATAATCGACTAAATCTGAGGTAATCCATTACAAGGACTTGGCAGGGTTGTAATGCATCAACTTCATCATCTACTTGAATTTACACCCACAAATCCCACACAAACAAACACGTTTTAACTTAATCAATACATGCCTCCACTTTATCCATACCCCCTGAGGGCCTCACTGAAAGTTGACACGTGACATTGATTCTCAATATTGGCACTGGTGTTGACAAGTGGTTGTGAACCTGCTGCAGGCACATATGTCTGAGTTTGATTCCCCCATCACATCACAGGGGACACTTTAACTCTGGGCAGCTTTTGAATAAAGCTTCAAATGAAACCCATCGCTCCTGGCTCTTAAAAAGTAATTATTCCATCAATGAGTTTATTCTCTTCAGGGCCTTGTTCCATCATTTAAAAATACTTGTATTTTTTATTAGTACTAGGGAAATAACTAAAATATTTCTTACAATCAATTTGGTTTAATTGAGCTAGCATTGTTGTTAAACTTAATCTGTTTTACACAGGGGTGCATCTCGCTCGGCTGGAGGTGAAGCTTTCAGCAGAGTGTCTGCCCCCTGGTGGCTGGCTGCAGTATAGGTCAAAAAATCCGTCTCCCCCATTCATATGAATTCACCTGCAAGACGGAGAACGTAAATATTGGAGCTACATGCCAGTTTACTAACCGACAGCAGTCGCTAGTTTAGGAGTGACATGCCGGTAAAGAGAACAACAGCAGCCGTTAGCCACGAGGTTGCTAATGCTAATGTAGCAGACTCTCCTGTGTTCGGTTTATGTGTTCGCCTTTTTGAACCATACCTCCCTAGAGAGTTACCGTAGGGTACGTAGAGCATATGCTTTTTTTTTGTAATGTGTCTGGCGGTGCACATTTGAGTTCTACAATAAAATGTAAATCATGGCTTGAGTTCAACATCAATGTCCCATTTCTTACTCTCTCATTATGTACAGAGTTTAGGGAACCCAGAACGCTCAATAACACTTGCGCGTTAGCCTTCAGCTGCAAATTGTGTTCAGTGACAGCGGACGTAAATGATCGGATGAGATGATCGGCTCTGACACTGATCAATTAAAAAACGTCTATTTGCTCCGATCCGATTGTTGACATTGGGATCGGGACATCCCTAATTGTTACCATTCATGCCTACTTACTTTGAGTAAGCTCACTAACTCACTCAGACATGCAACATGTGAGGTCTATGCACATGTCAAAGCCTCTCAGGGAACACACCATGCTTGTTTGTTTTTGTTTTATCATATCAATCATTAGATGAGCTCAACATGTGGACCCAGAACTCTTTCGTCACGTTTTACCGCTCTTCTGCTTCCAGGAACTTTAGTGACTGAGGAGGGGGAGTTTGTGTACTCTCATCCCGCCCTGCCGTGTTTCGTTGCAGGCCACTCACCAGATGTTGTGGTCTGTAATTTGTGTCATGTTTTGGTGGGAAGAGTGGGTGCTGTTCACCTCCCTGTATGTCTGTGATTTACAGGGGGGCTCCTGAGTGCCCTGGTGCTTCAAGGACAGTGGAGGAAAAGTGGAGTGTGGCAGAGGAAAGAGAGAGAAAGGAGAATGAGACTTAAAATGACACAGAACGTCTCCTTTCAAGTTGAATGGATATGGTAGGGCTGACTCCTGAAAGTCGACAATTCAAAATACACATTGAGAGGACCCACATTGGTTAACTCACATTCGGTTGTGGAATGTCTCTCTGAACATCTTTTGACTGACTATCACCATAACAGAGAATCAGAGAATCTCTGATCCTCTGGTCCAATGGTGTCTGCACATTTAGCTTCTGCTATCTCACAAGCAGGTACTCCTCTTGTTTAAGGATGATATTTCTGCTTTATCATCATAAGGAAGTCATTTTTTATGACTTTAAATAAATATCAGAGTCTCCCTTTTTCTGTCTTTCCTGATTAAATTGGTAGGAACACTGAGGCAAAGATTTGGCTTCATAGTTAAAATGAGTTCCCCATATGCAGATGCTACAGTCTCTACTTTAATCTCTACTCCCCACCTTCTCTCTTTCTCTTTTGTTGCCCTGTCTAATAAAGACAAAAAAAGACCCACACAAGAACTAACAAAAATGGCAGAAACACTAAAAAATAGAGTTTGAAGTAAAACATCAGTGTTTATTTGGAGCTATTCAGATGGGCTGCAGGAGGCTGCCAGCTGAGCTACCCCAAACTTGAGCTCACTATCAATCAATCAATCAATCAGTCAGTCAGTCAGTCAGTCAGTCAATCAGTCAATCAGTCAATCAATCAATCAATCAATCAATCAGTCAGTCAGTCAGTCAGTCAGTCAGTCAGTCAGTCAGTCAGTCAGTCAGTCAGTCAGTCAGTCAGTCAAGAAGCAATGAAGAAGTGACTTAAAATACTTAGACTTAAAGTGGAAAACTCCAGTGTTGAAACAATGCGTATGTGCCATTAGCTGCAGTTCCTCAAGTGTCCACTAGGGCCGACTCCAAAAGCCAAAGAAACCCCATCAGAGCTCATAATAAAATGTCCATTTTTTTACAGCAGAGTTAAACATGTTCACCGCCTGGTTCAAAAATGGTGCGTTTGTTACTGGTTTTGTAGATTAGACAAAAGTAAGTTGAAGTCAGCATTTTCAACATGGTGACCCCCAAACTAAGGGGTCAAGAATGCCACTTTAGAAACCAACCGGTCACTGAGACTCTGTTCATGTTTTATGCAGCCCATTAAGGCATTAATTGGCATGAACTTGTGCATATGCTTATTGGAAAGATCTTTAAAAGTGAGTACTTAAAGGAACACATGAAACTTGTGGGCTTGTATAAGATTCTGTGTTGAAAGGCTGAATTTAAGGAGCTTTGTGTTAAACAGCGAAATCTAATTCATCTGACACGTTTCTGGTTACAGTCTTAGATTTTTGAGGCAACAATATGAAAACTTCACATTTACTTCCCAGGCATTGTCATGGACTGACTCCATTCATGAAGATAATTCAAGGTGAAAGCTTTAGTCTTCTATTTAAAAAGGCCAAGTGAGGTTGTATTGCTATGATAAACTACCCTGAAATAGCTCAAAGAAAAGGCACACTAAGCCTGATAAATCCCTCCTCGTATCATTTTTAGGGTGAAAAGGCCAAGGCACCGAATACGAGACTTCGCGTTGAAGCCTTTGATGGCTTTGGGAGGGAGGGCGAAAGGTGCAGGCTGTGCATTGTGAGGATGTATTATCTCGGTCCCACAGCGGTCTTCCAGTTTCATTTTCTGGCTTGAATGCCAGTTGTTGTATCTGCTGATTTCACCGGTAATGAAATGAACAGCACGGACGCAAAAGCTGACCTTCCTCTCAACTTAGGGCTGTCAAGTTCATATTTCCAGATAAATCCACCGTTAAAAACAATGCATCCACCAAGAACACACACTGCTATTTCCAAATATTTGGCTCCATGACTCCTAAAAGCCTGTTATTTCCACCTGCTCCTTATGTTTTAGTAATCCTCCTGACACCCTCTCCAAGGCTACTGAACTGAATGTGACGCCTCACTTCTTTTGTTGCACAGGACAACGCTCCCAGAGCCTGAACGAGGTGTGTGTACATGGACATTTTTCCCTCGATTCTACTGTGATAAAAGCAACACGCCTCGTCTGAAGCGCTAAATATCCAATGAACTTCTTGATGAATAAATAAAATGCATGTCTGCAGTTGCTGGACAAAATATTCCCCATCATTTAAAGGAGGAAGTAAGACCATGCACGGATAGAAGTGTCAAAATAAAGTGTGTAAAAGAGTTTAAAGTAGAAGAGGATGAGAGCAGGGGAATGAAAGGATGTAGTGCCACACAGAAACGCAGGCCAGATGCTGTGCTGTGACTGCAGCTTCTCCTACTGTATATTTAATGATGCTCTTTTATTTTGCATTAACCTAGTATTCCTCAGACTGAGCACACCACCAGCTCTCCCTGTGTGCATGCCATCCTTTGAAAAAAAAAAAAAAACCCCACTGCTGTCTTTTTTATTCCTCTTATAAATCCACCGCTGACACACATGGGAACAGCCAGTTTTCTTCCCTGCCTCCCTCGCTGGTGTCCGACCCTTCAGGGGGTTGCATTCACAGTGCAGGTCCCTGTCTGCCAAGCATTATGCAATCACTAATGGACTCTACAGAAGGCAGAAGGCAGGAGCTGTTGGTCCACTGAAAGCACCACCAACCCCACCTCCTTCTCCTCCTCCTCTCCTCCCCTGAATCCATCTGTGTCCACGCATGAACTCCTGTTTTGTCACTGAGCAGGCACACACGCACAAGTAGATAAACACACTTTGCACACATGGTCTCTCATGCCTCCCCCATGTTTTTTTTTCTCTCTCCCTCTCTCCATCTCTCTGTCAGCATGGTCAAGATGCTGCTTGATGTTACCACACTGACTGGCTTTATGTTTCTAACTCAGGCAGCTGGAAGGAATAAAGACAAAAAGACACTTTTTCTACTTTTCCACAAAAAAATACCCCCCTCTTCCCCTCTTTTCCCCCCAATGGAAATACACCTTTCTCTTTTAACTCTTTTAAACACATGCAACCTCTTTCTGTCTTTCTCCTCATATTCTTTACTTATACAAAAAAATGCATTTTTTTTTCCCATTTCAGTTTTCACAAAAAAATGCAATCATTGTTTTTCGAAGGTGCAGTATTTTTTTACTAGATAGCCATAACATTTTCCTTTTTTATCTGTTTTTCCAACCCTTTTTAAAAAATGATTTCCCTTTCGTCTTTTACATAAAAGAAAAAAACACTTTTCCTCAAAACTGCACCTTTTTTCCCGCTTTTTCTACAGAAATTATGTTTTTCCTTATCTTTCATGTACATAAAAAAGAGCCCTTTTTGTTTGTGTTCTCCTTTCCCCACAAAATGCAATTATTTTTTCCCGTTTCCCTTAATTTTCACCCAAATTTCCCCAGTTGTTCTATCCTCCTTAAGGTTTTCTCCTTCTGTTTTTCTTCCACGTAATTTTCACATAACTTCATTTTGTTTATTTTAAACGGAATGCCCCTTTTTTTTTCCCCTTCCCTTTAACGTGCCCTGAATAAGGCAACATCTGCAGAACGTATGTGCGTCTGAATGGCCCTCCCTCTCCTTCTCCACCTTCCCTCTCCTGAAGAGAAAGAAGCTCTTATTTTGGTAGGGACTTGTGCATACTAGTAAAAGAGTCCCAAATAGTCTGACTCTGTTGACTGTGCACGTGTTTGCGTATGCTGGTGTGTGCCTTTTTATGTCCCTGCGTGTTGTGTGTGTGTGTGACTTTATAGCCACATGTTTTAAAATACACTGCCGCTGAGGCAGAGGGAAAACACATTAGGGAGATGTGGCAACAGCAGCAGTCGCCGTAGCTTGCAGGAGGCTGCAACAGTGGACACAAAAAACCGCTGCATGTGCCTGTGGCAGTCTGGATGAAAATATTTAGATATCCAAGATTTGAAACATTACTTTTCCTCCTATTTTCCCTCCATTCTCACCCTCTTTCTTCCTCTTTTTTTCTCTAATTTAATTAGCTTAGCTAATGGAAACTTCTTTGGCAGCACTGCGGTGGAGGGGATTGTGGTTGTGACAAAGAGAAACGGGGGAAAACCCTTTGAAGACGTCTGTTTTCTCCTTTTTTTTCACTGCCTTCCAGTTTCAGATGGAAAAGAAGATGAAGGAAGAAGTAAGGGGAGAGTGTGAACCTCCCTTCTGGTGTTCAGGTTTTCTTCAAAAGCCAGACAGGACCTGTCTGGAGCTCTGCAGTGTGAGGTGTGAAAAGTGTCTCACTGCAGGGGGTGAAATGACAGAAACAAACCCATGTGGTAGACGCAGTGCTGTTAATGGTGTGTGACTTCTGGACTGGTCTGCTTTGGTAGCAGTCAGTGAGACTTTCAGGAATCCGCTCATAGTGTTCACTTTGAAATCAGGGTGAAATATTTTGTGCTCCGCTTTGTTATTTCAAGATTGTAGTAATAAGCAAATGCCAGCATGAGTGCTATGAAAGAGCTGCAAATGATGATCATCTTGACTCATACTTTCTATATTAAATCTACAAAGAATATCAAAGAGGATATTCTCAGGAGAGTCATGAGAAAGAATACCTTACCATTACTCACAATCTTAAAATTGGCTCTTGACAATTGTATCACCTCGCTGGTATAGACGAGCCGGTACAACTTCATAGGATTACTTTCTTTTTCAGTCATTATCGGAAGTATGATTGAAGGTAATGATAATGGCCGTTATTAAACTTATTAACATGATTTCTCTGTAAGTCGGTACATCACATGCAGCCTGACGCTGAACCATCATAGGTTTTTATAGACTCAGGAGTGCAGTGCTCGAGTCCACTAAGGTTGGAGATGGTATAAAATTGAGGAAGGGGACATCACTCATTGCCTCTCAACAAGACATCCAGTGTTTCTGCAGGAGTCCGAACTATCTTGACTGGGAGATGAAAACAAGAAAAAAAGTTCAGATTTTATTGAACACTGCTTTAAAATACAAACATTTGCTTACTTTTAATCTGGAGCAGAAAGATGTGTCATTTGGCGTTGCGTCAGAGAGCTAACACACTTGATGTGACAGTGGGACAGTCCTAAGCACTCACACACTGAGGACAGACGTACAGGTACACTAAATTAAAGCTGACTCTGTCCTGAGTTTTCAGTCCCACAACTGATTTTGAAGTAGGGTTAAATTTCAGCTTGATAGTGCGCCGTTTGCCATGGGCACGAGAGCCAATCACAGCCCAATCAGCTGCTGCTAACATGTCAATTGAATTTCTGGTTGGTGGTCTACATCCTCTCCCACAGTGAAAGCCACCAGCCCATTCAAGATCTCCAAACTTCAGGTTTCTCTTTCTGTGATCATACCTGCGCAAATTTGCAGAGTGCACCCAAAGCACGCTGCGTGATGCGAACAACAGGAATACAGTGGCTCTACCACAAGTTATACCTCTACAAAGATTCTTCATTTCTGCTCTTGTTAACATGTCAGAAAGGATGTACCATATAATTATTGTTGAAGTCTCTGACTTCAGCTTCTGTGTGATAGTTCCTAATGTAACACATAAAGTGTGAGCACATCAGAATTGAGCTTTGGTCATGTGTCATGAATGATTCACTCGTACAGTGTGAGTTCACTTTCCACCACAACATTTGTAAAATCACAGTGTATGCACGCCCTTATTGTGAAAGAGCCTCAAAGTCACTGGGTGTTGAGTTTGGGTAATGGGCTTTGAATTTCCAAAAACTTGAGGTTAAATTTTTCTAAGAAATTCTTTTAACTGTCCAATGCTTCAGAAAGACATCATTTTAAGATCATACAGATTAAGATCATCACAATTTTCAGCTCTTCTTTGTTAAACATCACAAATTGTTGAAATGTTATCAGTGGAAATGAAGCCTTACTTGAGATATCAAAGCTCAGAATAACACAGAGTGGTTCTTATACCAATCTTTTAAATGGAAGTGCCTCAGAGAGCCTAAAATGTATAATCTGTTCTCAGAAGTACACCCATCTTCATTCCCAATCCCATATTTTCCTAAACCCCTTTCTAAATAAAATAAATAACAAGACATTAAATAAATAAATAAATTGATAAAAAATAAACAACAAAGTACAAAAAAAGTAAAATAAATAAATATATAATAAATAAAATAGACATAGCAATAAAATAATTAAAAATATATGGATAAATAAAAAACAAAATACAACAAATACATAATAATAATAACATAAATGTAATAGATGGATACAAAATAATAATAATAAAAATAATAATAATAAAATAGATACATAAAACAAAAAGATTACAAATAATGTAAAATAAATGAAATAGATAGTTGTATAAAAATTGAAAAATAAATAACAAAAAATAAACAAAATAGATTGATAAACAAACAAACTAGTTTAGTGTAAATCTATCTCCCATTCCAAAGAAGTAGCCTTTAGAGCTGAAAATGAGGTTAAAAAAGAAACAATCATTCAGTTGAACTGAATAACAATGAGACACTATAGTTTAGATTAAAGCTCTGACACTGGACATCTTGCCTCATCGCTCCACTTCCTTTTAAGCTGTATCAAATGTCATCAGCTCAGGTTGTGGTCAGTTCAGGTTTGGTTGGTCTGCTTGTTAAAGGATGAAGTGAAATCAAACACTGCCTGTGAAACTGTCTTGTAGGACTTTGCTCTGCTGCGTTGACAGAGCCAAATGTGTTCCATCTGTACACTCTCCAGAAAAAAAGGCAGATATTTAGAAAGGCATGACGTCAGCTAGTTTTTTTTCTTCCTCCCAGCTCCAGAGATTGCTGTGGAAAACAGCACGCCGCATTTAACACATCTGCGCTCACTCATATTTACGAGGACGCTTTATCGTCTCTAAAAGGCGCCAAATTGATATGTGCACTGGCGGTCCTCCAAGCAGAAAAAAAGTACTTCTAATGTCTGGTGTTCTCATTATTCCCCCATCTCGAGTCAAAACAGCAATGAATGAGCTAAAGTGTGTAGATCATGCTTTTTTTTTCAGGGTGTAACACCAACCGCAAATTATCCTCCACTTCATCTGAAGCAGTTTTCCTGAGAAAACTTTAAACTGGATTCATTAGTGAACTCTTTTCAAAGCACATTATGCCTTTTCTAAGTGAATGTTGGTGTGTAAACTCATCTCTTTTAGTGGAAAGCAGCTCCTTTAAAAGCTCCAATTAAACGCTCATGAATATTCATTACTGAGATGTTTTTCGTGGCTCACAGATAAACAGGAAACAGAAGTGTTTCCATGCCTGTCTCCACGTGGGAAGTCTCTGTAGACTCCAGACTGCCTCCAGCTCTTAATAATTTCCTCGTGAGCACATAACCTGTAATTTAATATAAGCCATTTTTTTTTACCACACTTAGGAAAAATGTGCATCCGTCTCCAGCGCTCCACATTCCTAATAACAAACATTCAAGTCTCCAGTTTTGTGTCCCAGTTTTAATCCGCGTTTCATTTCAAAGGCTCTGACACTGTAGAGGTTTGCTTCACATCCTTATTTTGACTTGTGATGTCAAGACCTCCAGATCTGTGTCCAGATGTGTGTGTTTGTGTGTCTGTGTGTGTGTGTGTGTGTGTGTGTACTGTTTAAGCAGACATCTGATGAAACTGTGACCACATCAGCAAACGTGGCCAGACAGTGACTCACTCTGAAAGACTGAGTGAGCTAATGGTGGTGAAAAAGGGACGAACGTATGAAGGGACACAACCCGGCAGAGGACTGAGAGAGGAATACTTGGAGAGGAGTTTGATTTGCTATGAAGGATTAAAATGAAGGCCAAGTCTGACACTAAGAAAGGTCTGTAACTGGATAGGGCCAAATTTTAGACACAGGTCCCCAGGTTTTAGAATTTATGAAGAGTTAAGGTGAAAAAGGAATTCTGCCAGTCAACTATGGAATTTAATGCCCTAGATCAGGCACGTCCAAAGTAAGGCCTGGGGGCCAATCGCGGCCCAAGGTCCATTTATTTATGGCCCCAAGCTTCCATCTTGAATTGTGTTATTTATAGCACAGAAATTAATCACATTCCGAATCACCTGTACATGTGCAGTTTCTTTCAAGCGCACAAACAAAACTAAAGTCAATCCAAAACGTCTCAAAAAGCTTCATATGGACTACCTGTGTAAAGCCAAAGCTCTGGATATTCTGCAAGAATATAATTAGGAGGAAAAACAAGAACTCTTAAAGTTGACAGGTTTTCAAATGAATGTTTTTATCATGATGTGAAAATGTTCTTGATGAACACTAAAAGTTCAGAAGACAAAAGAGGAGACAAGACAAGATCAAAATTATGAAGTTATACAGAACAGGCAACATTTGGTGAATAAAAATAGTTCAGAATGCAGGACAAGAATTATTTAGTTCTTAAATTGTTGTCTGCTGGCTAAAAAGTCTGAAAAAAACAACATGAAATAGAAGTGTGATGAAATCCAGATCGTGATCCTGCCATAGGAAAATAATGATACAATATTTTTCCCACATTGCCCGACCCGAATGAAAAACATTTTCCTCCAGAAGAAGATAACGTTTGCTAATGTTTACATGGCTTGTGCAAAACTGAGGACTACCTAGTTTCTGATTTATTGAGAAAAACATGCAAAATAATTGTTATTAAATAGAGATTTCATATAAAACTATTATGATTCCTAAGTCTCAGGAGGAGCCACTGGCCCCGAGGTATTCTGACAACATCAAATGTGGCCCTCTTTGAAAAATGTTTGGACACCCCTGCCCTAGATGAAGCAGGATGTGTAGTGTATTGAGCAGGTGGTTATGGCACTTACCCCAACAAAGAGAGCAGAACTCCAATACAAAGCTGATCTGACGTTTTTTTTAACATTGATACATCGTTTTCAACATATTTGGGAGGCCCCAAAAAAGTCTGAAGTAGCCCTTAAGCTCGCATTCTAAGTGCGCCCCATATACAGAAGCTATAGTCCTCGTCTCTGAACTGCGACCATTTGCTGCATGTCCTCCCCCACCCTCTACTCCCCCCATTCCATTCCTGTCTCTCTTTAGCTGCCTCAGCTAATAAAATTTTTAGAAAGGCAAAAGACGCCCTAAAAGAAAAAGGCTTCTTGAATGACCAGCATTTTAAAGCTCTGAAATATAAAGTTTACTCTAACGTAACTAAAGAAGAAGCAGCAAATCTTAACGCTCCAGATGTGAAACCCTCAGGTGGAAGTTATTTTTGCTTGAGGAGAAGAAGTTCCCCGTTTTAGTGGAATAACACAAAGTGTTTAATACTCCCCAAAGAGAATCATACCTTACCTGCACAGTTATCTTCTTCTCAGCATCTTGTCTCTGAGGGATATATTCAACATTATCTGACATTTTGATATCCCATTTATTCTCAGAATAATCAATTTCTGACAGTGAATCTGACAAACACAGTTAAGCATGCATCCCCAGGTCGAGTCGCACGGCTTATCATGCCACACAGCGCCTCTGTGCTGTGGTTGTGAACATGATCAGAGGCACTAATGTGGCGATTCTACCAGGCGAGTTAATCTTTACTAATGCACTCTGTTAACAGCCATCTGTGATCTCAAACACTGACTGTAAAACCCTTTTTAGCCCAGCACTGCGCCGCATTCAGTCACTGCTCCATTACGCCCAGGGATTGGGTTTATTATCGGCCCCGGAGAGGCTTTAGACCAGAGGAAAGCGTGTCAGATGGAATCCATTTTGATTTTAAATGCAAATACGGCTGACACGCTCGCTGGCCGACCACACAGGCCTGTTGATGGGTGGAAAGTTTCAGGCTGAGGTCTCTAAACAAACAGAGGCTACCAGTCAGAGTGTGTCATGTCCACAGTCAGGTACATGCTTAACCCTTTGACTCTTCTACTGGAGGTCTGTTTTTGCATGCCTGGCTGTGTTTAGATCGCAGGCTTCAGCGTGCCTGGAAATTAAAACTGAAAGTTAAAATAAGAAAGGCTCTTAGTCTGCCTGCTGTGTCTTTTAATTTTAGATATCTCGGTCTTTCTCTGTCTTTTTCTCCCTTTCTTCGTCTTATTTCCACCAAAAAATAAGAACCTAAACCCTTTTGACAGGAACATCAGCCAAGGTCAAGGCTTCACTTTGAATCTGTACGGTTTTCATGCCACGCTCAGATTGGTTTTCATGGTGTAATGGGAGCGGGGCCGTGGGGTGCACAGCTTGATTACTTTGACGATGATAATTTGTTTAATGGAGTGACTTGATGGCTGAGAAGAATGGCGGCATGACCGCTACCCTCCAGACTCCTCAGGAGTGTGTGAGGCTCAACTGAGACTGTTTTGGAGGCTACTTCACAAAGACTTTAATAGAAGATGTAAAGAGAAGAAGGCAAGTTCAGAAAGCTTTAAGAGGCTTAAGCTTCATAGCATTATAACATGTTGGCTAAGTGTTTGTGCTGCTTAATTAACCTTTGGAACCATTTTAAGTAAATGTAAGCAGCTCACTACATTTTCTTAATGTCTTTGCTGAACTCGGACAAAATTAAAGATACCCTAAGGAGATTTTGAACACGAGTTGTGCTATCAAGTAATGGTTTTATGAGTGAATATACTGCAAGGCCAACTTCAAAGTGGGATATCTAAACAGTTCCTGATCGTCAAAATAATTGTCAGACCTTGTTGAACTTAAAGGGATATTGGTATTTATTTTTCACATTAAAATAAGTTTATTAGTTTTATTAAGAAATACGCAGGAAGTTGGGCGCTGTTGGCCTAGTGGTCTACGTGTGGGCCCCATATACAGAGGCTATAGCCCTCATCGCAGAGGTTGTGGGTTCGATTTCAGCCTTGACCATTTACTGCATGTCCTCCCCCACTCTCCACTCCCCACATTTCCTTTCTCTCTTCAGCTGTCCTATTGATTAAAGTCAAAAATGCCCAAAAATGGAAGCAAAAACTCTCATGCAGTCTGCTTCATAACTGAATGAGTCGGGCAAGAAAGACATCCTCACTTCTGCTTTGATAGCATCTTTTAGAGTTGCATTATGGGTAAATAATGAGTATATCTCGACCCCCACTGCCTCAACTTGACCTTAGCTCCTTCTTTGTAAGCTCTCAGTCTGATGAAGCCTCCTAACGTTGTGGAAATGTAAAAATAAATTGCAGGAGTACTCTTTTTAACTAAAGGTCAGGATGTTCTGATCTTCATACTTTCACTGTCAGCCAGATAAAAAGGTCTCTCATAACACCCTGAGAGCAGAGTTTAAGGAGCCACGAACGCTCATTTTCTCAAGCGATGAGAGCAATACATGACTTTCTAAATGTTCAAGGTCTGTAACTGTGGTTCTTTAAGTCCTCTCTTCTAAGAATCTTTGTTGTAGTCTGTGGAGTGACATTGTGGCAGACAGCGCTGCCTACACACTGGCTGTATCATCACACAGCTCTGAGGAGCGGATTGAAGGCGTCTTTTTGAAGATGATTGCTTTCTGTCGCAGCCTCTACTTTTTGTTTATTGTGGTTTCACTCCGCTATGTGCGACTCTGTGACCGCAGGAGGCTTCATGACAAGTTTTGTTAGACCTGCAGAGTAAAAGCAGCTGGAAACATCTGTTGCCTGGTGGGTTCCTGATATTAGCTCATCTTTAGTGTGGGATGCGCCATCACAAACTCTGTGCCCCCCCCCACCACCCCCAGCTTTCACAGCATATCTGTTTTTACTTAACACATACAGTGCCATTCACTCAAGCTTACTGCTTGTAATCTTATTGTACTCCAAGGTTTGAGAGCTTTTCAATACCATGACCTCCTGCGACCCTTTTATTGTAGGCCTACAGGATATGAGTAAATTATGCAATGTGCTTTATCGTAGTTCAATGTGGTGATAACGCTAAGAAGGGCAGTAATAATACATACAATAAGAGTACTTAATAGCTATAACTCACAGTTTCTACATCTCTTTGCTACGGTTGTTGCAGTACTCTGCCACAGAGTTAGACACTGATACACACATCCATTTAAGCTAGCTATTAGCCATTTGCAAACTACTAAACGATCCCTCTCTCTCTCCTTCTGATCCTCATGTGGGTTGCTCATCACTAGTAGCATCTCCACACCTGCTCTGTTGGTAGCAGGTAATCTAGTTGTTTTCATTTAATCCTTTAACTCTATGATCCAAAGGAAGTACCTTTTTGGTCTGTTCAAAATAAAAGCATGTTTGCATTCAAAACAGGAAAACAGTTACATCGATGTAAGGCAGTAAAAAGGGAAAATAAAAGCATCTTAAATAACATTTTTAAGAGGCATCTCTTCTCTAAAGCAGGGGTTCCCAAACTTTTCAGCCCATGACCCCCAAAAATAAAGGGGCCAAAGACTTGTGACCCCCACTGTTCCTAGAAATGATTAAATGTAGCTTCATACTTATTTTAGCCAGTCTGTGGAAAATTTGCCTACCTACATTCACATGTTGTGTTTCCTGCACTACTGAGAATGAACTTGCTGCTACTGATAATTACGTTAATTAAATGTTAACAAACCCTTACTCTAACGCTAACCTTTGGAGTCACCTTGCAACAAAAAGGCAGAAATTAATGAAAAAAAAATCTTATTTGCAAGGTTTTATTTCAAATTGAATTCTTATTTTTGACTACATTTACAATAATGGGTAAAATATTACATTTTAGAATACTTTAAAAAGGTTTGAAGACATTTTGTGACCCCTTACTAGTGTCTCGCGACCCCCCTGGCGGTCCTGACCACCACTTTGGGAACCCCTGCTCTAAAGCTTGCATGTAAACTGGATTACTTACACCCTGAGATAAAAGTGAATACATCATATTGTGGACCCAGCATTGTGAGTTTGAGAAGCTAGTTTTGGCATCATCTAACTGCATCATAGTGTTGTAAAAGCATGGCGATTATACCCAGGCCGCCTTGCAATTTGTGCTCATGCTGAGTGAGAAAATTAGTGCGAATGCCCAGATTCACTATGCAGCCCTGTGCTTCATCGTACTTCATCCTTCAGTCCTCGTACGGGGATAACACAGTTTATATGCTCTATGCATTTTTCTTTTTCAAAGATTAGTCTTTTTCATTTACTTTCCTGATAGGAAAGATAAAGAGAGGCAGGAAATGTTGAGAGAGAGTGAGTACAATGTGCAGCAAAGGACCAAGAGCTGGAGTCAAACTCCAGGCGACTGCTATGAGGACCGTAGTGTCCATATATTGGGCAAGATTGAGCTAAACCATGGCCTCGTACTTGAGTCTCTTAAACCATAAGACACTTGTTCTGGTAGCAAACTGCTTTCTGCTCAAAGATGATGTCCTTTGTTTTATTATTATCATGTCTTACTAATCCCAGATAACTTACAGAAAGTAGGAGTACAAACCAAACTAAAGCTGGAGTCTTTGGGGTTAAATTAGATTTGTTTTTCTTACACACAACCATGAATCCACTCTTGAGACCCCAGCGTTGGCAGAACCATCACTAAAGAGGTGGTGAAGTCAGACCTGGAGCTCAGGGTGGAGTGCCAGTCGACACAGCGCCAACACAGCCTCTTGTGTTGTTTCTGGACCTTTCAGGAAAGCCAGGCTACAGTCCTCTGAAACCTCACATTCTTCCAGAATTACAGCACAGGGAAAGAATTGGGGAAAGGCGCAGAGGTTTGGCAGACACATTCAGAGCCATTTTTAGCTACAGGAGTTTTTTGTTAGTGATCTCTGTCCTGCTTCCAAAAGGATGTGGAAGATTTGGGCTTGTACTAATCGTGCATTCTCTCAGTTGAAAGTGTGTTTTGTGTCTTCATAATTTGGCGCTCTTTCAAAGTCCCAGTGTATTTTATTTTCCTCCGCAGAGTCATTAAAGATTGAAAACACTGACAAGCTGTGGTTTGAGCACTGGGCCTATTTTGGTTGCCAGAATTAAATTATTTACATAGGATGGAGCATGAATAAGAATTTACCCCATGCATTTCAAAACGAGAACCAGCGGCTTAAACATTTCTGTTTATTTAAAAGTCACAAATAATATTTCAGAGAAAGATAGATAAGATGGTTCTGGCTTCAACATTAAGGATTCACATCTTTACATGTTTAATCAAAGCTGCAAATTGAACTCACCCTGGGGGATATCATCCAGTGTGATGTGATTTGTTTACTCCTTTTCATCATTTGTGGCTCACTTGTGGTTTTATGTTGTTTGGTTGATAAGAGATGAATTCATTGAGCATGAAGCAGCTGGCCTGCACATGAAACCTTTTTGTTGTGGAGCGGTTTGTTTCAGCGAGGAGGGGGAACTGAACACACAGAGCGGTGTTTTTCTGTCAAGCATCACACACACATACACACACACAGATGTGTGTTAGGCTTCCTCTCAGTGTGATTGGTGTTTGATCCCTAAGACAGGCTGCTTCCTCGTAAATCTAAATCGTAGTTCCTTTTGAAGAAAAGCTTGGAGCTGAAACCTGCAAATATTTATCTTTCGTAAATATCCCAATCAATATTGTGCCAATTCTTATTTATTTTTTTAAACATTGAACTTTTTCGCATCCAATTTTGCACTGGATTTTCTTTTTTTTGGTTTTGGCTGCAGTTTTCATATAAGCTTTCACATTTGACCTTTTAGTGTTTTTTGTTTTGTACCTTTTTGTATATTTCTTGCTTGTTTGTTTGTTTTTTAGCCCCAAAATGTAAAATTATTCTAACAAAAACAACAGGAGTTAATAACGCAAAATTATTTATCTGTTTATGGTTTATTTTTTAGGGACAGATACAGTATACATAGACAAACTGTGAAAAGCCATCCCATGCAAGCACATGTGTTTTTAGCAAATGCAAATTTGCAACACCTGCCACAATCACAATTTCTTTCAAGATATAAGTATAAACAAAATTAATCAGCTAATTGTTTGCTAGTCTTATCTGCTCCCAGTGTTACTCAAAACCAAGTTAAACTGGTATTGACACCATTAGGTGAACAGACTTTGTTTTGCAGTGAGCGTTCTGCTGTTTGCACGCCACCTTCTGTTTAGTCCGTACTACTCTGCTCTTTAGCCACAGCAGGTTAATCTTTAGCATCTGCCAGCTGAATCTAAGCCAGGTGAGTCTGCCGACGTTGTTAATCCTTACAGGTAACCGTGTTATGGTCAGAGAGTCTGTCAATGCAATCAGGACAGTAAGATGTAGGTGATGCTATATTAGAGTGACTTTACAAGCAGAGCTTTAGCGTAAGTGACACAATTTTGAGCTAATCCGAGGTTCAACAGGTGAATGAGAGCACATCGGTCGATGTTGTCATATTTTGTTTGACCTCATGCAAGTCTTAACCTCTACTTGGACATTGTTGCAGAGAAAAGGGGCATTGAAATATATTCTTTGGCGTGTGTTCAAAATGTATATTGTTGCAGACAGGAGACAAATCAACTCGTGTTGTGTTTGCGGAACCCTACACTGAGTTTGGCTGGCAGCTCAGCTCATGCTCCCATAATTAGACCGAGTCATTAATGTGCAATTACATGAGTCATGCTGTACCCACGCTGGAGCCCACCGAGAGCTGCCCTTCTGTTAGTCATGATTTTACACTCACCCATCTTTAGAGAGAGAAGTCCTGCAACAGACACGCTCAATTATAAAACTTAGCTTCTTTAAAGTTGGAGGTCGGAGGGATATGAAGGTTAAAGTGGGTAAGAAGACCGTGAAATTACTTAACCAATACTTGAGTCCATGATTGCCACTTAATAAGCATCACTTCTCGAGTCCATGGATGCTAACGGAGCCTCAAGAGTTAGCTATATGGTTAAGCTAACAAGCTACACGGCAGCCCCAGGACACTCCATAACCTTTAATTTGAATAATTTTGCTAAAAAAAAACTAAAATAGAGTTTTTAAAAGTTTAAGGCAATTGAAATTCACTTTTTTTTTACAGCAAAAACACAAAAACTTCAAATTAAATATCTAGCAGCAGAGGAAGTTTAGCAAACGAAAGTTTAGCATATGAAAAGCTTGCTTTAGTCCTAACATTTTCAGGATTTTCATTTCAAACATGATAAATTGTATACCCAAGACAAAACCTTGACAACATTGACATCATGCTAGCTGAAATGCTAATTGCTACTTCAGATCAAATGTATGAGGATTCAATGCAAAGATCATGAAAAAGACACAGACTAAAATGCTGATAACTCCTTCAAAATAAAAGTCTCTTCATCCTTTTCATTTGTAAAATAATCTGTTCATATTGAGACCTAAAACCAGCATTCGACCTGATCTGTTGTTTTAGGATCATGGAGGATTAAAAGCATTCTCTCGGCTACGTTCTGACACATTAAGAAATTAAAAGGTCATAATCAATCAGACAAACTTTAACTGAACTCCAGCTCCTGACCTTTAAAAGCTCTTTATCCAAGTTTTACAGATTTGTGTGATCAGTGTTCGGTGATCAGAGTGTCATGTGATCAGTCATCAATAACACAATTTTTTTCTTTGGATTCAACAAAGGACGGATTACCCTGTCTTTGTATTCCAGGGCTTATCATCTTAGCATAATAACGACCTGCACAGCTACATCTGGAGCAGTCGTCAGTGGACATGATCATGTGACATGTCAGCCCAGACTGGATTAGAGGCATAAGATAAAATCCTCCTCATACAAAACAATGCAGTGATGACAGAGCTTCTTATTTGATTGTTAAAGTCATAATACGCACATGTTTTCTGCATGGTGGGGATCAAAGTCAGTTGGTCTATGAGCTCACTATAAAGAAAAGCGAAGTCAGCGTGCAGGAGATGATAATAAGAGAGCACTGTGAGGAATCAAAGTGCAATGTTAAGATATCAAAGATGGCAGGCGAGGAAGCGTCTGATGATAATCCACTTCTTCGTCTTTATATCGATGCTACATATGATTGGATGTATTCACACTATCAACAGCTGAGTGTGAAAGAACATGCTGGCAATCAGAAAAGAGCATGAAGCGGCTTCATTACTCGGGCTATAGGTTGTTCTGGTTTTACCCTCTCATGGTGAATTTTCCCAACTTTGACTTGCTGCTGCTTTCATTCACCGGAAAATTCCCAAGGCTGCTGGGAGGAAAAATTCTGCAGCAGCTCAAGGTGAAAAATCTGTCTCCTCAAAATTTTTGGGACATTTATGGGAGTTTAGTGTGCGTGTGAAAACAGCTTAGGTTGCAGTTTTTCCGACTTGGATTCATGGTTCATATAAAGATACCCGTTTGTTGACAGATCTGCCCTCCCACGTGCAGCCGCGCAACCACATTGTGTCACACGCACTGGCCGGATAACTATTAATACACCCTGTGCATGCCGTACTTGAGGTGACGGCACTTCGAACTGACACTGAGGGGGCTGCCAAGTCTCATGACTCACCCCATCACACCCTGTACCTGCTGGTTCTCAAACCCTACAAAAGTTAACCTCTGAGTTCTAATATGTGGGGACGCAAGCTGAGACGTGCAGTGGTTCATGTGACAGGCAGCGAGTCTGTCTGTCGCTTTGTGATTGAGTGAGATGGAAAGAAAAGCAGGAAATGACAAAGTTAAAGCTTTGTGGTTTTATTCCTTCAACATTCGATCCAACATGAAATTTCCTGCCTGTGTGTGCTGCTTCCACACATTTTCTAATTACCCATCACCCTATTTGCACTCATCTAAATCTCTATTTTCTCCTCAAATCCTGCTGCAGGTTCTCTGACAGACCTGATGTGTCAGTGTCATGCCATCAACACACACACACTTGTGTGCACCAGCACACATACAAACACGCTCGCTGCTGGTCAGGATTAGCCCTGGATAATGGGATCAGAGATCACCACCTGCCGCTCCTCTCCTGTCATCTCCTCCTTTCTATGCCTCTCTGCTCCTTCTGTTTATCCGTCATTTCAAATCACTACTGTCCTCTTTATTTCTCCATCTGATGCTCATAATGTGTTTGACTTCTTTCATCAAACTTTCCCCCTCTCTTTGCTTCAGTCCTGTCTTTAAATAGCAAAACACATTATCCCTGCTGGAAGTGATAACAAGTTAGCTCCGACTCAGAGCAGAATTTATCCTTGACCTTGTCTGTTTTTTTTGTCCTCCTTGTAAATATAGATTGCTTTTTTATTTCCTGCAATTTCCTCCATCCCTTTCTTCCTTCTTTCCCCTTGTCCCCCGTCACCCCCATCACGGGTTCCTCCCCTCACACTGTAGTCTTGTGGCCTGCCGACTCCCATGAGCACAAATCCTCTTAAGGGAAAAGGCTTGGATGGGAATTCAATCGCTGCGCCACAAGGATTGAACCAGATCAGCCAACAAAGCGGCAAAATCGTTCTCCTCCCTCCCTCACCCCTCCTCCGCCTCGCATGCTTCTGCCCCATCTGCTTCTCTCTCTCTCTCTCTCACCCCTCTGGCTTTCATCTCAGGTGATAAAGGCTTATTTGTCAGAGCTGGCAGCAGTGAGAGATTGGCGTCCTGGATGGAGGAATGTGGCACTTCATCATTTTTCCCTCTGCATGCTGATAAGTGCAGAAAAAAACAAATGCACTAACAGGCAGAGAAGTTTAACGTACGTGATGGTTAACGTTGGTTATCCTGACTTCTAGTTCTCTACTTCCACTTTTATCGTCTTCAAAAATGTATGACTACATGTTCAAGCAAGCATACAACTATCACTTCATATCTTTTTACGTAACACTGGATGCTCTGTGTCATACATACACCACACACTATCAGCTGTGTGCAATGACGTCACCAATCAAATAAGGGACGACCCAATTTAATCCTCAAATGGTGATTCTTCAGGAAAAACATATATTTGATGGTACTGAATATGACACCCGGTATAGCCAACTGTAAGTCAGTTAGGAGCTCCCTGACAAACATCACGTACACCCCTACCAGAGTTACCTACCATCCAGCTGGCACCTTATTTATAGACACATAATTCCTTATTGATCCTTCAATGTAAACATCAAGCAAATAGAAACCTTGCATGCCACAAAAATGTAACCCCAAGTCAATCTACAACATGCTGCAAACTCAGAAACATTGCAACAGCAGCAACATACTGCAAATGAAAGGACTGGTCCCAAAAAAAAACTCCATAACAGAACAACTGCATTAATATAAAATATGATAGATAAAAAATATGTTAATTTAGAAACATGCAAACACAAAGACAATACAACCTAAGTGCTTCAGGCTTTTGGGGTTGGGGGTTTAATTGGAACAGTTTATAATTGATGGGTGAGAGTGAGGAGGTGCTCTTAGATGCCCCTGGAGTAGATTGTCTGTGAAGGCCAGGCCTCATAGACTAATGTGCAAAAACAGCTCTGTATAATAACAACAGAAACCCACATGACCATTATTGAGAAATGATTTCTAATGAGTGACAGAAAGTGACCACGTCCAACTTTGGCTGAAGTTAGCAACAACTCTCAGTTAGCTGTGCTGACTCTGTGTTTACAACCCTGATAGCTGTCAGTGTGTTAGTCACAAAGCTCTGCAGCTACTGTGTTACTGACATTACTCCCTGTCATTAAACTATGCTGCTTTCTCATCTTAAAAGTAGATCTCGTCAAGTTTAGATAAAAGCCAAATGGGAGACTGTCGTGTCTCAAATAGAGGCCTGCTACACTTCTGTTGCCGTGTCTTAAATAGAGGCCTGCTATACTTCTGTGCCTGTGTCTCAAATAAAGGCCAGCTATACCTCTGTTGTCGTGTCTCAAATAGAGGCCTGCTATACTTCTGTTGTAGTGTCTCAAATAGAAGCCTGCTATACTTCTGTGCCCTTGTCTCAAATAGTAGCCTGCTATACTTCTGTTGCTATGTCTCAAATAGAGGCCTGCTATACTTCTGTTGTAGTGTCTCAAATAGAAGCCTGCTATACTTCTGTGCCCTTGTCTCAAATAGTGGCCTGCTATACTTCTGTTGCCATGTCTCAAATAGAGGCCTGCTATGCTTTTGTTGCCGTGTCTCACATAGAAGCTTACTATACTTCTGTTGTCGTGTCTCAAATAGAGGCCCCCTATACTTCTGTTGCCATGTCTCAAATAGAGGCCTGTTATACTTCTGACGCTGTGTCTCAAATAGAGGCCTGCTATACTTCTGGTTGCCGTGTCTCAAATGGAGGCCTGTTATACTTCTGGTGTCGTGTCTCAAATAGAGGCCTGCTATACTTATGTAGTCGTGTCTCAAATAGAAGCCTGCTTTACCTCAGTTGTGGTGTCTCAACTAGAGGACTGCTATACTTCTGTTGTCGTGTCTCAAATAGAGGCCTGCTATACTTCTGTTGCCGTGTCTCAAATAGAGGCCTGCTTCACTTTTAATGCCCTGTCTTAATATTCAACATTGTCAGACCCCAATCTAGATCATTCAAATTAACGGTAGCCTTATAGCCACCATTACTATATATGAGTAATGCAAATGACCAGTCAATATGTCTCCCTGACTTTGTAACACCAATCACTTGTTCCACATTTCTACAGTTGTTCTTTTCTCTCTCTTTGTGTCCTACTCGTTGCATTCTCTCTTTAAGCTTCACTGCGTCAAGCTTTCAGGCCATGGTGCCTCCTCCTGCATCTCCAAGCCACTCTGTCTGTTGTATTTTATGTGGTGAGGGAGACATGGGGTGAACTTTGACCTCTACTCTGCTTTCATGTCCTGGTGTTAATGATCTGGCAACCGAGAGCTCAGAGTGTCCCTTTTGGTGACATACTGGTTGAAGAAACACATAAGAGGCAAGAAGGGGGAAAATATGAAGTATATCACCCATCAAAGAAACACTCACACACATTTTTTCTGTGCATGCACTTTCTGTATGTGCGTTCGGTGCCTGTGATCAAAATCACACACATGTTGCCCCAGGGTTTTTTTTACAACACCAGAGAAACACACACAGGCTTTTAAAAGGCAGAGTTGATGGAAACCATGCACTTCTATTGACAAAGTGACAGAGAAAAGCAGACTGTGTGAGGTGTGAGAGACAGGCTCTGTGGCGGGGCGGGACGGGACGGGGATACTGCAAGCCCTCTAACATAATTTCATCTCCTTTAAAAATAGTTTTTACTTCGGGTTATCCTCGTTACGTCCCTCTATATTCATATTCCTGACAAGTGACTGTCTAATTGGCTTCTCTTGCAGTTGGAGAGTTGTTGATATTGAGCTGACGGTGAATTGACCGTGCACTTTGATTGTTTTCAGGACAAGTTGGCATCGAGCTAAGTCTGGAGCACATGATCAGTGATTAATGACTCCATATCTTGAGCAAGAAACTATGTACATGCCATTGTTCCAAAGATTAAGGGCACCAGGTTTAAAGCACTTAGCCCCCCTTTATGTTTGACATAACGTGCATGCCAGAAGTGGAACAGCCAATCGAAGAGTCTGAGGTACCAGTGAGCGTCCCCCCCCCCCCCCCCCCCCCCCCCCCCCCCCCCATTAGATTGAACTCTGAGACGTTTGCAGTCTTCGGCGTGTAATTTGAATGATTAGCATTTGGCAAGAACAAAGAGTGCGAGTACAAAGCATGTGCAGGCATCATGGAACAAATGCACACGCATACGCAAAGCCTAATTATAGTGATAGGTTCAAAGAAGAACACATTCCAGTTGTGTGGTGTTTTAACCTTGTTGACAAAATGCAGAGGTGAAGAAAGGACTGTCTGACCCTGTGTGACCCTCACATGGTAATGATACTTACACACATCAGTGCTTTTTGAATTTCACTGGAGTTTTCTGTGATTGCCTGATTTTTACAGCTGCTTTGCAAAACAGGTTGCAGTGTTTTAAGGCATTTTTTTCCCTGTGAAACACATTACACATCCACTGTGGACAACTGGAACCAATACTCCAATAAAGTCATCTATTGGCTGAGTGAGCTGGGAGTCTTCTGCAATCACTTCTAGTTGAGTTTTGTGTCAAAACACCAAATAAAATGTGTGAAATCTGGATGAAACTTTGAATATTTGGAGGAAATTATAATTTTGAGCTGTGTGTGAACATATTACAACACTATCTATTTGCGTAATTGAGAAATTACATCATACTGGCTTCCTTCATGCTATTCCACATATCATTTCTGCTGCTGCACTTGTATAAAACCATTAACAAAACACAAGAGGATTGCTATCTTACTTTATTTGAGATCAGTGGACAGCTAACTATGGAAAAATGGATGGGCGATGAACCAAATGAGATGGAAAACAAGAAAGACTTCTTCTGTTCGGCATGAAGGCGCAATCCAAGGCTAAGTTGATAGCTAACAATCGTTTGGCTGCAAAACTCTAAATAAAAATCCAATGGGTAACTTTCCAGAGAACGTTCGTGTTTTCTTACAGTCCATCTTAGATAGTAACTAGAAGAAATAGGGTGTTGGATTTATCACTAATAGTATTGATTTAATGGATAGAGTCAATGAAAAGACAACATAATTGGAAGCTTGATTGGGAGAGACGAGCGTACCAGAGCCCTTGATAAAAGTATGTTTTTACATGGATTTCCAAACACATTGAAAAGCAATTAGCAACCTCATAGGATATTTCTCAGCATTGCCAGCCCATTGGGAATTGTCTGGACAACAGGGAAGTGACTTTGGTAACATACATGACGATGCATAGGGGAAATTGAATGATGTGTGAGATTGGAGGAAAGTTACAGTGACCCGACAGAATTGCAAAGTTGAGCAAAATACATCTGTATTGGTTGAATATGTGGATACGTGTGCAGGAGAAACTGATATACCTTCTATATTTTCATGTGCATATAAACGTTCATTTCCATGCAGCAGCAGCAGCAGCAGCTGGGTTAGTGCAGGAATGGTTGATTTTGTCAGCCTGCTGCAGCTTGAAAGCCAGCATTCATCTGTTTCCAGAGCACTGACTGACACACTGACGACCTGATGGAGGAACAGCCTGTGTGTGCGGGAGCTTATGTGCGGATAAGACAGGCAGAGGGCTGTATGTACACACTGTGTGAAGACAAGTCAATGTACAGGTCAAAGCCGCCTATAGTTTGTGTGTTCATGAACATGTGAGAGCTCATGTGTACATATATATCTAAAGGGTGTGCGTGTTTGTCTACCTGAGGCACGGCAGGGAAAGCGTGTGTTTGCCTGTGGCACAGGTGTGTGTATGCACAGCAGAGGTTTATATAACAAACAGCGTGATGGATCTCAGCTGGGAGCACCGTGAAGCTTTTGATGTCTTTATATGCTGAATAATGGAGGTTATATTTACCCAGAAATATGTTTTAATGCAAAAGAATATTATTCCATTCATATGTCAATCCTTATGATCCGTTAAAGAACCCAAAACACTTCTTATTATGAACACTGAACCTGAAATATCAGACAGACAGACAGACAGACAGACAGACAGACAGACAGACAGACAGACAGACAGACAGACAGACAGACAGACAGACAGACAGACGCCTCGTTCCCTTGATATTTACTTGACGCAAAATCCTTTCCACAACAGCCACATTTAATATTTATACGGATATAAATCTGTTATTTGTTGCTTGCTAAGTGGCAAAAAAAAAAGCCAGACCACAAATCCAAAAACTAAACTTCCTATGTTAGAGTCCGGATGTGTTATATTTAGTATTCATGGCTCTGTTTTGACCACTGAAGGATAATTTTGGCGGCTTGTTAAAGCAGCAGAAGCCTGAAGCTGCCAACTCAGAGAGCCGCTGAACATTTCCAATACAAAAGAGGAAGTGGTCAGATATCAAATGCTAAGAGCAGGTATGCTTACCAGCAAGGCATGCGTGTCACCGGTGGGGGTCAGAGGACACTAGAGTCTGGCTGCTATAATTGGACACTTGGTCATTAGCCAGAGACACGGATCCTGCAGAGGCTGCTGAACTTTAACACAAAAATACAACAACCGTTTCCTCCATGGAGGATATTTTAGTCAAAGAATGCTGTGCAAATTCAAACTAAACTTAAGTTGATTTTTTGTAAAATGGTTTTATTTAGACAGTCTGGAGTGATAGCATAGCATAAATGCTCGCCAACTTGGAAATACATCCGGTTTTATTTGTGCAAACACAATAGATTTAAATTACACTGCTGGTATTTATGCATCCCAAAGTCTACAGAAAATGATGCATTCAAATGCTATCAGGAGAAGTTAGTCAGGTCTTTACAATATCCCTTCCATCAGTGTTATGAACCTGTATCTCAGAAGCGGCAACCTCCGGCTGCGAGAATTTAAGCCATTGCGGAAGTGTTAAAAACTGCAGTTCATTGAGTGTCCACTTGGGGCTGGCTCCAGAAGTACTGGAAACCACATACACATAAATTCAAAAGCCGATCTTTACGGCAGAAATAAACGTGTTGGTACAAAAAAAGGGTGTAGTCTGGATGGCGGCACACACTGTACGGGGGGTGAATTTTTTCACAACATGGAATTTCTAAGATATTAAGATTACGAGTTTCCCGTTATGAGAGGCACAGCTGACTTGATTGACATGTGGGAACACTGTAGCTGTTGGCGAGGAGGCTCAAAGCCCGCCTCTTTACCTCACACTAGCTCGACAGAAGATATGCCGTGTTCAACATTTCCAATATGGCTCCTGCCGACGATTGGCTTCAAAACAGCGCTTCAGAAACAGATGGGTGACGTCACGGATACTAAGTCCACTATTTATACAGTCTATGGTATATCATCATCATTGTTGTAACTGATCGGTGTCAACATTTTATAGATAATTTACTCATTCTTTTTGTCAGAATGTTTTTAAAAATGTCCATCACAACTTCCACTACTCCTATTCATGAGTACTTAAATCAACAGTTTTCAGGCCAAAACTCTCAGAATAGTCTCACATTTGTCGGTATATCCAGGAACTGTGTGGCTTCCCTTGTTGAAAGTCTTCAGCGGTCATGGCATTTCTAAAATGGTTTGCTGATTCATTAATAAACCACTTTGTTTCTGCCAAAGCTAATTAACGACGTCGTCCCTGATGGATAAAATCCAACATGCCTCATTATTTCCACAGCATATCCAGTAAAACACACCAAAAGCTTGAGTTTAAGCCTCCACACTTGATCTTTGGAAGAATTTCCCTCCACATACCCCTCCTGTCCTCTTAGCAGGCTGGTCCAAGGACATGAGATAAAGAGGGACCTGTTTCTCTCTTACAGATGGTGTTGGCACCATCTTTAAGTATCCTCCTCCTGCTGCCCGGCTTTAAAACCAGCAGAGACTGTGTGTGAGACAGCAGCTGAACACAGCACAGCTTCAGTGCTGGGCCACATGCTGCTCGACTAAAACCCTGTATGCTCACGTCAGGGGAACGAGTGGAGGTAGATAACAGTCAGACATGCATGCAATGCTTCCAGGAGACTCTATACCTATGAATCTATGAATAACTCCAAAACTTGGTGATCATGGCATATTTCTTTTTTTTTTACTTTTAGCCCTTCAGCCTGAAACTCTCTGATGTCTTGGGTTGAGTCTATTGATCGATCAGAGGCTTTGTTCTAAAAGCTCTGTTACTGATGTCTGTCCACACTGATAACAAACAGTTCTTATGCACTTGGCGAGTAATGTCTCATTTATTATTGTAGTGCAGCATCAGAAATACATAAAGAATGGTGTGAATATTACTAGTTAGGTCTAGATTCTCCTTTGCATATATGGATAGCATTAACATTATCTATACAAAGTGTGAGGTTATCATTCCATGGCTATTTAAGTTAGGTTTATTGGTTTTTACACATTTTTGGGGGGATATTGACCAAATGGCAACCTCCAATTTAAAAAAAATTAAGCTTATTTGGAAGCTGTAGTTCCTTGAGTGTCCACTTGAGGCTGGCTTGAAAAGGCAAGCAAATCCCTCTAGAGCAGAGCGTATCTAGAGGGGTGGCAAAGGCCGCCTTTTGAAATCTAATTGGCCACCCCTGGTGCCAACCCAAAAATCCCCAAATTACGTTTGGCTATTTGACGTGTCATTTTCATATAGGCTATTTGAACTGTGTTGTGGCGAATGGCTGCAACACTATCATTTATCAATACTTCAAATTGTGACTATCAACAAATATTGTGTTTTTTTATTATTTAAATGTTGCCACTTTGTTGTGTCACTTTTAAAAGTTAGAATGGTGTATACAGGATTATATCATTTATATGATACTCTGAAATGCTATTCATACTAGTGTGTACAAGCATACTTCATGCTGCCCCTGCGCGAGTCAGTTCCCAAGTTGGGCCACCCCACTCAGGAAAGTTCAGACACATCCCTGCCTTAGAGCCCATATTAAAATGCCCATTTTTACTACATATATAAGTAAAGTAGCAGCCTGTTATGAAAACTGTTTTCGTCTCTTTATCTCATTTCTTTATTAGAGTAGATTTTTTTTCTGTAACTCATCTGTCTTCATAATATTACGGTTAAGAGTTAGGCTTAATCATGCATAATTTGGGGACCTTCTGACTACCAGGTGGGTACAGTATGTTGTAGCTGTTTGCCAGGAAGCAAGGCTAAGGTTTCAACTCCATTTCCAATATGGCGACCACCGTCTTTGGTCTTCGTAACACCCCTTAGTAAACCAATTTGTGAGACTTTGTCCATGTTTTGTACGGCCTCTGGTCTTCACACAAAAGTAGACTGTGGACTGGAACTGATGGCAGAGGACAAATAACTTGCTAAGCCAATAAATGGTCTAAGTGTGACCTTTGTCCCTGATGTGCACTTTGGGTGTGTCACATCATTGTAACTTGTATTACAACCTTTATGAAAAAGTTCTGTGAAATCAGGCATTTTAGGCACACAGAAACCACAGTAAAATCCTGCTGGGACTTCTCATGGTATGAACTCATTCATGCCCTGCACAAAGAGCAGAGTATTACATACATATCAGACCTGGAAGATTTTGCACATGCAGCAAGGGAGGATATTAAGCCAGCCTTATATTCTCCTTTCTCACTTGCAGCTCCTGGGAGAATACCTGCTAAGTTCACTGCATAAGTATTAATTTCCTGCTCCTTCATAGACAAAAGGCTATAGTCTCTCATAGTGTGCACCTGTGGGCTAACAGCTTAGCTGAATGAGCATTAATGTGATACAGGTGAAGGGCTGGAAATGTGGGGCAGAAGAGGGATATGAGTAGCTGTAGTGATAGAGGGCCAGATGCCTGATTGCTTTAATGTTATATTAAGAGTGAATGAACGAAGAAGGGTCACAGAGACCTTCCAGAGAGAATGAGCTTTTGTCACAATGCTAATGTTCTCCACGTGTTAAGTGGGCACTGCAGGCTGAGTCATTTTCAGCTATGATTTGGTGAGGATATTACAGAGAAGGAAACAGAGGGGCTCTTTAGTCCAGTTAAAGGTTACCATCAGAGGCAGAGGTGGCTGTAAATTAAAGGACGAAGTGGTGATGTCATGAAAATGTTGTCTCAGGGTGTCTTTGTGTGTTTTTGTTTGAGTCAGCTGAGGCTTTCAGATCCCACGTTGAACAGTCTCTTTTTTGATGTGAGTTTGCTGTTCTTTCTCCCACAGTCTGTGAGCTGCTTTCATGACTGACAGACAAACACGTAGTCCTTTAAACCCTCGTAGACTGAAATGAGTGACCATTACCACTGCTTTTGTAATTAACATACACTTACATACACACATTTGGTCGACACAAAAACATCTGACTAGTAGTTTTGTACCCATAAAGTGAGTACCTCTTATGACTGAAGCCAGTTATCATCCTCAGCTGTAGTGTCAGGTGGATGAACGCTGAAGAGCGGAGTAAAGTAGCGAAAAAGTATGACAAGTTACCTTAACTGAGGCAGAGTGGCATCAAAAAATGTTACGTACGAACATGCCAGCATAGAAAGGTTGTCTTGAAATGCATGTTTGAGTAAGCCCATCACCAGACCCGTCATCCATCTGATGGACTGAAGGTTTGTTGTATTTTTTGATGGTATTAGAATAATGGTACCATTCGTGCTTCATTTACACACCTGACCGTTTCATTTAAATGCGACAATTTGATTTTAAAAAGTTTCAAAAACATGATTTAATTGAAAATTGTAGAAATCAGCTCACTTCTTATCTAATGAGATTGTTTTGTCATAATAAAAAAGTCCTCATGAAAGCAAGATTTGGTCTAAAAAGAATCTTTTCTGAAAAATATATTTTTTTAAATTCATGAATTGGGGCGCCATTAGCCTAGCGGTCTAAGCGTGTGCCCCATATATAGAGGCTATAGTCCTCATAGCGGCGGTTGCAGGTTTAACTCCCGGCCTCTACCATTTGCTGCATGTCTTCCCCCTGCTCTCTACTATCCACATTTCCCGACACTCTCCGGCTGTCCTATCCAGTAAAGGCAAAAATGTCCCAAAACATAACTTTTTCAGAATTTTCTCTCTCTCTATTTAAAAAAAAACATTAGAACAATAACTCCAATTTCTTCGAGTTTGGACTTTTTGTAAGCCAAACAAGGCATCTAAAAATATCCATCAGGGCACTTACATTTTGTGATTGGCATTCATTTTAATTTGTTGGTAGAGACCAAAAACAGAGATAAAAGAGAGTTAACACCTGACATTTGAAGGAAGTCTAAACAAATTCAAAGTTTGCCCATTTTCTTGCTTAAATAAGTGACTGTTCATGAACAAGTTTGGCACATGGACCTGAGAAGTGATATGTTGACTTCATGTCCACATTTTATTTCTGCTGGCAAGTAGCCAAAAAGTTGATTATCATCTGTTTCAGGAGGCGAAAACTTTCTAAGACTTTTAATACTGTGTAGAGACTCTAGAATGTGAAGGGAGTAAGGTTTGAATGTGTAAATCTGACAGATAGCTTCTATCTCTGCTTGTTCCTCGTGTTGAATAGGAGTCGGGACATTCACAGTCCAACCAGGGATAGTCATTTTGGGGCCAAAGAGGGATCTTGTCGAGGTCCAGCAGTGACTTGAACTGTTCTTTCCATTTATCAGCTCCCATTTAACAAGTCTTGGCACTTATTCATACAGCTGCTCACATTTGTATGTACCTGGCTCAACTCCATTTCGAATCTCTGTGAAAAGTTTGAGCCTCTGATATGTGCTGTTCATGATATGAGCCTCTCTGTCACTCCCAGCTGAAAGGAGAGAGAGTCTAGATTGTTCCCATGCTGTGCCTTAGTGCTTTCAGGTTACTGGAGTGTTTGAGGCTCTGAATATGAAGCCAGTTTTATATAACACACTTAAATCTCTGACTCTCTTTCTGGGTTTGCTCTTATACGAGCTTTCCTCTTAAGCTTCCTATTCCTCTCTTGTCTTGGGGGGGAAAGAAAGCTGTCATGCTGCAGCAGATCTGTCTGTTTTTCTCCCCTTCCTCAGCACCAGAGATGACTGGAAGGTGAAGCCCTATTTCCCAGTGTCTCAGGTTTCACAGCTGACAAAGAATCTAGGCTTTCTCGTGCGTATCAGGAGCCGTTTAACGGTGCTGAGGAATTTCCCCAATTCCCAACCGGTGCACGGGCAAGCAGAGAGGCACACAGGAGGGTGGAGAAGTCATGGGAGCTCCTGCTAGTGCATGAAGGCAGAAAGAAAGTCGGTTACGGTCCATGAGGCTGGATGCCACAGCACTGAGGTATTCACTAAGCAGGGCCATGTTGAAGCCACATGAGCTCCAGATTGTTCCCCAGGCTTTATGAGCTCTGGCAGGGCTGAGGGAGGAATTTGACAAGGGGAAGGTTTACATTAACTTTACATTAAATCTGATCAGGGCCCCTGGAGAGCCACATGACGGCATCAAACAGCCTCTAATTACGGAGAGGAAATATGTAGTGATTTGAAATGAAGTAAATCAGCTGTAATGTGTTTTAGCACATGTGAAGATCTGAATGCTTAAACTGAGATACTGGAGGGGTTACAAGAAAACTAAGCAGCAGCATTCAATGTTTGAATAAAGCTGCAGCTTTTTGAATGGACATTTCAGTCATTTTGCAAGCAAAAAGATTGAAAAAATGTTCTCTACGGTGTGATTAATGTCAGAAAGTAATGCAATATTTCTTTTTATTGCATTCGATCGTGTTCATTTCAGCCCACTGTGGTTCAGCTGCTGCAGAGACTTCCTCTTCTCTGCTGCCGCTGCTGCCGTGATGGGAAATAACGACTTCCCAGTGCCTGTGAATGCCACATTTAATTTAAAAAAGCTCCCAGACAGCTCAGTTGATGAGTCAAAAGTAATATGCGTAGTAATATTAATAAAAGTAACATAAAAGTTTGAGCTGCAACATTCGAGCTTAGCATACAAGTGCAGTTAATGTAGCCGTCTCCTACCCTTAAGTCTAATGTATTTAACTCATACATCTAAGAGCAAAGATTATAAAGTACATTTGTTGCATTCATTTGTCACATCAAGATATTGGTAAGAATTGCTTAACATTTTAAATCTGGAATAAAAAACTGTTTTCAAATGCAAAATTATGAAGTTATACCCACGCTATTAAAAATGATAATTATTTAGATTAATTATTGAAATCCAGCGATTAATCATATTTAAATCAATAACAGCCATAGTTTTAATCTAAATTTGTATAGAATAATAATAGCATTGTTTTTTGAATGTTTGGTCAAACAAGACTTTTGAAGACATCTCTTTGGGCTTTTGAAATTTGTGATATACCTTTTTTAGACGGTGGAGACCAAAAATGAGGTAAAAGAGGGAGAAAGTCGGATACATTCTAAGTTGGTCAGAGGCACAACTTTAAAGGGACTATCATGTTTCCAACACTGGTACAAATCAATAGTTTTATTCTGTTCTTTATAAGGGTCATATTCCATTACAATGTATTGGCTCCCAAACACAACCGCACAGGTACACCAGAGGGTGAAACTGAGGCGCCATGGGCTCTTCTTGCATTACGTGGTCTGTCAGCATGCTTCTTTGTTTTTCCAGGAAACCATGAAATTGTCTTTCTTCCTGTTGGGAAGCAATACTGCAAGGGAGGAAATCATAGGCGCTCCATGTTGTGACTTACTGGTCTGTGGAAGGAAAACAGAGGCGCCTGCGGTGCTTGTTCAATAGCAGCATGATATGGTCGGCAGGGTTATGAGTCTACTCATGAATGCTTTGCAAATTAACTTCTTAAATGGAAGAATCTGCTGTTTTTAAACTGAATATCATTAGGTTCTAGATTTAAAGTTTACTCTTTCCTTTTGGGTTGTCGGAATGCGTGATGATCATCTGGTAATTGGTAGTGAACCAAACAGAGCTAAAAAGTAGTGAAAACCAGACTTAAATGTCCTTTATTAGCAATAATATAGAACCAGAAATGACCCACAAAGACACTCCTTTTTTGTTTGTTTGTTTGCTTTTGTTTGCTAGCTTGGGGCTAGCATAGCTAAATCAATCAATCAATCAATCAATCAATCAATCAATCAATCAATCAATCAATTAATCAATCAGACTTTATTTATAAAGCGCTTTTCATACAATGATATTGTAACACAAAGTGCTGTACCAAAAAAATTACCCCCCCCCCCCCACAAGAAATGAAAATCACCAAAATGAAAAACATTTCTAAGATAATAAAACACTAAAATATTAAACAATTAAAAGACAATAAGATGCTATACTTAAAATGAATAAGTAAATAGATTAGATTACTAAGATACAAAACACTAAAATATTAAACCATAAAAGGAAAATAAGATGCTTTACTTAAAAAATAAATAAAATAGAATAAAAAGTGACTCGAACTAGATGATAAATAAATAAATAAAACTGTTCTAAGAATAAAACTCAGTGAAAGGCGAGACTAAAAAGGTCGGTCTTGAGTTTCGTGACTTTCATCTTCATTTACCCCCATCCATCATTCCAACAGCCTCTAATAAAGTTCTCAATTATATCTCTATGGGCAGGAAATGTTCTGCTTATGCAGTGTGAAAGTGTCTGTCATATTTTTATATTCCAGAGAGTCAGTGTTTTTGCTCAGCAGTAACAGGCCAGAGCCAGTTACCTGACACGTCTGAAGAGGTCTGCTGCGTTTGATTGTCCTGCAGTCTCAGACCGTTTACTTAAATCTTTATGGGGGTATAAAGCTGTACTAATGCCTCTAGTGAAAAGGCCGGCCTCATCCTTTTTAATAACAGTGTGCTGGACAGAGTCAGAGGAACAAAAGGGTAACTCTTCACCCTCACTCTCAAGCCAGTGTGAAAGTCTTTTTTGGCCTCTTGTCCTGAGATGACGGATATCGTAAAAGTTTAATAATCCGAATCTCAAAGGGGTCTTTTGGTTTGTGCAGCTGAGCATTCCCATTTCACGCTGATTTATTATGAGAAACATTTGATAGTAATTGATGTTTTTTTGCATTCAACAGCAGCTGTCACCAATTCCACTATGTAAAAGTATAGCTTTCAACATGCTAGCTCACCGGGAACCACCTGCTCGGTGCAAAAACAGAAGGGAGCAAAAGCGACTTAGTAGCTTGTGAAGACATTCAAACATCAGGAAAGTCAAGAGACACAGATGTTTCTCCTCAAAGAGTTGGCAGACCAAACTACAGCAGAGATACAAGTTATTGTTGGACTTCATTTCAGGGAAAGAAAAGGAGGATTTTGACAGGAAGTTCTGCACTCAGTGGTTTCTCCACAAAGCGATTAAGGAACATTTCAGCCAAAATAAGTTAATAGATTGATTTATTACTGGGAGTGCTTCACTTTTCTGCCTTTTAAACAAAAGCTTTGTCATTCAGAAGTTCCCTACTCTGTCATTTTCAGCCCCAGGCGCATTACTTTGTACTCAAGAATCTTCAAAAACTGCTTCTGAACATATATACTGCCTTCTTGAAACAGCTTGGCCATATAGTCATAAGACAGTAAGACTTGAAACAAGTAACAAAGTTTTTTTTGTTTGGCCTGTTTAGAGCTGAGAATAAAACTCATGTGGTGAACTTGTGAGTATTTACAGCAGCACGTTGGTGTTTGTGGGATTTGGTCAACAAAGGAGCTCTTTGGTGCAGAGGAATAAGCTACATCAGGCCGATGCTATTTACTCTTTATTCAGATTAATGCACTGTTGCTTTTGGTCTTTTCATGTAAGATAAATACATAATACAATAGTTTTATTTTCCAATTGTGCACAACTTTCATGGCAGTCCACCTTCAGAGTCAGAAAGGCCAATAAGTTGCACACTGTAGTGTATAGTGCATAAACCCCTGAAAGTTTGTGCAGGAAACCCCTCCTTCTCCTGCCCACCCCCTTTATGGATTGGCTTGAGCCCTGAGGAATGTGGCGTATGCCTTTCTGTGTCAGACGGGCGTTTGTTTTGGAACAGGAGACGATATGAATCTGAGCCGAACGCTGCCACATGCTCAGTTTGTGCTCAGGTTGTTGATCGTGGAGAGGAAGGAGGGGGAAAGAGGAGGAAGACGGGGTTGGGGTTTCACCTACAGGGGATTCGTGACCTAATCCCAGAGGAGCTGGGAGAAAATGAAAAGCGTCAGGATTAGATTTCATCAGATTGTGGAATGTTTGAGCCAAAGAAAAAAAAGGAACATCTCAGAGAAAATAACTTGTCACAAATTTCTCCACAGCTGTCATTTGTGTTTACTGCATGTTGTGTTTATCACGGATGTTTCCTTTGTAAATCTGTTATTGGATGGAATCTGTAATCAATCAATTTTATTTAGATGGCACTAAATAAAAAGTTATCGCAGGACACGTAACAGTAAGGCTCCTGTGAGGATTTTTTAGCTGGTTATAAAATAGTTTCAAACAAATACTGATGTATTTATTTATTCATTTATTTATTTACTTATTTATTTATTAATTAGACTAATCACAGAAGCGATTGATTATGCAAGAATTAATATATTACCTGCCTACCAACTAAAGATGCAAACAAGATGACACCAAGTATGATAAATTAATTTATTTAAAATGTATGGATGCTGTCAGAAAATAACGCTTTTGCCACATTGTCAACAGGATATAAATTTAAAAGGATTTAAAAGACTCCTTTCAGGGGAATGATATTATTTGTGGGACGTGTGGGATCAGATTGTCCCTAGCATAGCTCTTGCTATTCAGAATTAATAACCATCATTATGAGGTTTTGACCAATCAGAATAAAGTGTTTCATATAGGGCTGGGCAATAATTCGATAACGATGAATATTGTGATATCATTTTTCTCATTATATATATATATATATATATATATATATATATATATATTGTTTGATACAAATTTAATATATATTTACGCCTGTAATTACACCCCCCAATGACTGGAAAGAGAGGGGGCGCTAATGTGCCTTAAACACTAGTTGCTACCTGACATTAACAGAAGAAGAAGAAAACTAAATCCAGATATAAGCTAAAAAATCATCTGGTTTCTTCAACTTTTACTCAGGACCAAAAATCTCCCTTTAAATTTGAATGAAATAATGATTTGACATTTATTGTGCTAATTATCAATATCGACTGACATGAAAAATGTTATCGTGATAACATATTTTTCCAATATCGCCCAGCTCTGGATTCACACATACTACATTTGGGTATTAAATTTGGCTTTCTATTCATATCACTCCTGCAGCACGGTAGGTGTCAGGCGAGGTATCAGGCATTAAATAGGAATATCTAATATCAGCATAAAGAGTAAAAAATAATGTGTGGTATAATGACATGGTATAAAGTTAGTGGCATGTTTTAGCGGGACATAAATACGTTCACGTGGATAGGTAGGATGTTGACATTTAGCTGTAGTGTTTGTACTCTCCTCCGTTCAGGGTCAAAAGCAGAAACTAATGCGGTTAAACGGGGAGGCGACTTCCAGAAGTACACAGTAAATGTCAGGCCCAGACTATTGCTCTTTCTTTATCTCAGTCACACTCGTTCACATTTCCTCTCTCTGCCCTCTGTCTGTCTCTTTCCTAACCACCCACACGCACAAACACACACAAACACACACACACACACACACACACACACACACACACACACACACACACACACACACACACACACACACACACACACGCACACATGCACGCGGCGACTGTTACCAACCACAACTCAGCTGGAGTCGCTCCAGACCTTAAGGGCTCAGGGAGAGTTTGATTTGTGTTGACTTCCTGCAGGAACTCCCCCTCTCCTCAGCCCGCGGCTCAAAGACTATCAATTAGTTCCTTATTATGATCCCTGGGAGGGCAATAAAAGTTAGAGTGGGTTCAAAGAGCACAAAAGCAGGCACACACACACACACTGGAACCTTTTTTTGGCCGTGTTGTTGGAGTTACAGTTGGGGAAGCCTCTCCTTAAGTCTTGTAGGAGGTTGTTACTTCCTGTCTTTTATTTCTGCTATCCAAACAATGTCTCTGCTGCCAGTTTGCTCGGTTATCAGCAGGTGTTTGTGGGACAAATTTAATAAACTCCCACTCTGTTTTTTTGTCTCTAATAACACCAACTAAGTTCCAGCTGTTCTTCATTCTTCTTGCATGAAGGCTGCAGCTGTTGACGGCCACTGCTGCATGATTTCAGGGAAGCCAATTTGTGCCAAACTCTCTTGGATTCGTTTTTTTCTGTCTTTCTCTTCTGGTGTCCACTTCTCTGAGCATCTGGGAAGATCAGCCAGTCACATAAGAGATGCATGCTAGGAGGGAGTTGTTTTTAAACCACTTTAAAATGCCGTCTGAAGGTTCTTCTTCTTGAAATAATTTACTCAACTTAAAAACAGAGTTTCAGATAGTTAGATAAACCTAGGTTTGTATAAAATGTATACATTTTTAATATCTCAGCTATGGTTCTGGGAAAAAAGGTTGTTTCAAGCAAAAGGGTAAATTCCTCTATTGTCATTTCATTGAGAAAACTTTGTGACTCCAATTAAAAAAGAATGCACAACCATAGTTTTTGGAGATATCGTAAAGCAGTTAGACTTTGAATTATTGGGTGCACATTCATTTTGATGCACATGCATTTTGATGCACATGTAGTACAGTTAGCCTGATAGTAAAGTTGTCCTTCCAGGGCTCAATCAGACAGCTAGCATCAAAGCCGACTCAGCAAGTTTTTAATTAAGTGCGTAAAAAGTACATAAAAAGTCACTTCAGAGGGTAAGGGCTATATTAAGGAAGACAGAAATAGAGTTGTGGTTTTATGTTAAAAAAAAAAGTTTTAGTTTTTCAAGAATGAAGTCGGAATAAAAAAGAGATGCAGAAAAGTCGAAGTATTACAAAAGTGAAGCTGAAACATTGCAAGATCAGTCAAATTTACTAGAATAAAGTCATACATTTGCAAGAATAAATCATTATAAACAATATATTAGTCAAATAAAGTTGTGATTATGACATTATATTATAGTCATATTATTACAAGAATAAAGTGGTAAACGTAAAGACGTGCAAATTTACGACATTAAAGTAAATTGCAGAAAAAAGCAGCTTTATTATGAGAATAAAGTTTTTTTAATAATACAGTTATATATTTACTATATTTAAGTGGTAATTACACAAAAGTGAAGTTATACATTCATGAGACCGATTTTGTACGAATAAAGTTATAATTTCTACTTATAGCTTAAGTTTAGTAATCTTATTTTGAAGGGGAATAATTGAACAGCAGCCAGCCACAAGCATCTAAATTAGGAATGTGGTGCATCTTGTTAAGTTACAGCCTTTCATAGGGATACGTTCCAGCTGTACGTTTTGATAGCAGCCTCTGCAACCTCTGTTTGTGCTCAGCTCTGTAGTATAACTTCACAAGATGATCCATGTTCTTCATTTCAGTGCAGGCGGCTGGCTGCTCTTTGAATGTCCTCCTATATGTTATTTTACATTTAGATTAACTATAGCCTGCAATAACCTCCTCTTTTTCATAAAATTAGAGCTCAATAGTCGTAAGTTTATTCTTGTAAATAAATGACTTTCATGTTTTCTTAACATGGCCCTTGTCCTGTGATTTTTATAACATCCTCATATCATCAAAAGTGCTCCAAGTGCAAGTCATTGGATATTTTCAACATAAAAAATAAACTGCCTCTAGATTCAGATGGAGCATGAAGTCTCTCTTTATTCTTCAAGTTGAGTCACTTGTCAAACTTGAACAGGAAACTAAGTTGAATTTAAATGGGAGGCAATAACTCAGACATGCAGGATCAGTCATCTGGGAGACTGTCTGCTACATTTAGGAACAGGATAAAAAATCATGCCGGTTCATTGCAGACTTTTTGGCTCTCACTTCTTCTAGTCCAGCCAGTCTCAGTAGGAGGACAGTCCTGATGCCCCTCTCGGCCCACCTGCCTCCTCTTTTCTGCACATGTATCCTGTCTGTTGTGAGAGCTGAAGCCCAGGTCAGGAGGGAGGAAGAAGGGAGAAAGAGTTCGGTAGCACACACATCCTGCCTCTGTTGCTGTATTGACCGTGTGTATGGATCTGTGGCAGGCTGAGAAGAGATAAAGTGAAAGCCAGCAGGCTGATCTGCCACCTTTAAGAACTTTGTTAATAAGGGATTAACAGCTTCTGTCTCTCTTTCACACCGCCTCCTCTTATTGTTGAGTTCAACACTTATTCAGATATTTTCCTGGTTGAAATAATGAGAACTGATTTCCCTCAAAAGAAAACAACAAAACGCTGTTGCAGCATTCAAACAGAACACCTTGATAATTGTAAAAGGTGATGCTCGTTACAGAGGCAAAGAGAGCTGTGAGCGTGCCTGTGTGGTGATTTAGAAGCTGAGTGCAGCATGTTAAACGAATGTTTGTGCTGATGATGAATTATTTAGTCAAAGTAACATCTTCAGGTTGCGTGTGTGCTTGAAGGATGTTCAATTTAGAGTGAAGTTAAAGACGGAAAAGCAGCACATTTAGCTAAACAAGACTATTTAGACTTTCGAGTACTCTGTCTGACATTTCAAACAGAGCGGGATTAGATTGGTTTATAAAACATGGCTTCTGTAATGCAGCAATGAGTCGATTTAACAGCAAATGAACTGTTTATGAAGGGATGCTTCTTTGTTTGTTTTGAAGTGGAGCTGTATGAGGAGCTTACTAATAGTAAACGCATTACCCAGGGTTTGCCGGTCAGCTTCGCTCGTGGAGCTTCATTCGTTATTGAGAAACTGGCAGTAGAAACTGATAAAAAGCACAGAAGTTAAAGGGTTAAAATGAGCTCATTTACATGTTACAAATGACCCTATCTGCAGTGATGTAAAAGCCCAGTCTCTGGCTGGTTTCACGATTTGGTAGCTGAGCCTAACTGCGTCTCCTATGGGTAACACATTACTACCAGTAAGTACCTCATACAACTCCACTTCAGTAAAACCGAACTATCCCTTTAATGTCCAACATTTACCAACAGTCAGACTCTAATTATTTTTACATCATTACTTTGAGATTATAATTCGTCACTAGTTTTTACCCCAGCCTCCACTCATTGGTGTCCACAGGAGAAGCATTGACTGTACATAAACATGGAGGGTGTGCCTCCATCTCCTCCCATTGTAAAAGAAGTGAAGCCGAAATACCACCTCACAGCAAGCTGACATATTGTGCTGTTGACACTTTTGGGGGGCTAAGGCATGCACTGAAGTAATCTGGCTTCTCATAGAGCAACAGGACTAATACTTTACCATTTCCACTAACCAAAGCACACCATTAGCTCACCATTTTAACGTCAAAGATCTCTTATGTTGATAGAATCCACAGCAGATCAGATTTGTAGCAGACACTGGAAAGTTCAACATCTCTTGTCTGCTCTTCATTCTTTCTGGCTAACAATCACTGCAGGAGCACGCATTTGTCAACAGAGCTGTCAATCAGGAGATAACATCCCCTCATTTTAGCATCAAACAGCGGATTAAACTGCAAAATGAACACTTGTACATAAATAAGCATGCTAAGAATGAGCTGCTGTGACAGGAAGCATGTTGTAAAAATATTTATTTGATGTGTATTATAATTTTAAAGTTTGACCAATGCCCCATTTAGTTAAAATGAGGGAGGCGGATTATATCAATCCATCAATCAATCTTTATTTGTATAGCGCCAAATCACAACAGACGTTATCTCAAGACGCTTTTACAAACATTGCAGGTCTATATCGTACTCTATGTTAAATTATTAACAGACCCAACACCAAGACAGGATAAGATCCAGTCCCCCCCTTATGACAGGACTCAGTCTGATCTCATCTTAATCCACCATGAGCAGAGCATCTCGCAGTATTTAGCAAGTGAGAGAGAGAGAGAGAGAGAGAGAGAGAGAGAGAGGATAGTGATAAGATGGATAGTAGTAGTAGTGGTGGTAGTATATGATCGATACTGCAGCTGGTAATCAGGGGAGCTCTGAAACTTTTGGCTTCACTTCAGTGGAGCTGGCGTGCCGCCCGTGTTTTACACAGTCAACGAGCAGATGTTTTTGTACTTTTCTACTACTTAACACTAACATGTGCTTTCAACAACACTGTGTACTAAATGCACATGCACTGCTTCTAAATGCTAAAAAGTCTCTATAAAGAGATATGAGGGTGGCATATCTCCTCTTATCTAACTCAGGGAAACACTGCAGTAACATTGAGTTATTCCTTTAAGAAAGTAGAGCACGGGAATGTTTGCATAACAAAAGACTCAAATGATGAATCATTAAAAAGAGCTTTTGTTGAATCACTCTTCAAACTGAACTCAAGAGCTTCGTTTGCACAAAGAGTGAAGGCTTCTTTATTGCAATCTAAGAATAGCGTAAGCATGTTTGCAGACATTCCTATTAAATATAAATGCCTCTTTACATGAATTTAGTGTACTTGGAGAGCATACAGGGATGCTGCTTTCTAAGCTTCCTGCAGCTCAGAGGTAGTCTTAAGGAAACAGTTAAGAAGCAGAGACAGCAGCCGGCTGATGAAGGAGGATCTGAGATGCAGTCTGTCTGCCAGCCTCCGTGCACTTGTTCCCATCTTTTTTTCCCCCGCTCTGAAGTCCCTCTGTGATGTGCGTCTGTGTATTCGTCTCACGCCTCTGAGATGTGAGAGCTGGATAAGGGCTCGTGTGTGTTTGTGTGTGTCTGTGCTGGCACATACGAGTGTCCCATGGGTGCTTTCATGGACACGCAGATGCTCAAGTGTGTGTGTGTGTGCATTCCTTTGAGGAACGCCATTTCCCCTGGCCTGGCTTGGAGTTATGCTAATATTTGTTGTGTTAGAAGTGAGAGCGGTGTGTACACAGGAGGAAGTCAGGAGCCCAGGGTTACTTCAGATGACTCTATTTTCCTCCCCTCCATCCATCTCTTTTTAGAAAGGAGAGAGGGATGCAAACACTCCACTGTCACACACACATACTGTAGGGAAGATCCAGAGCTTTTTAAAGACCTGCCAGGCATGTGCATGGTGGTTCTGACAGGCTTTTAGCAGAGCAACCTCCAGGCTGCAGGATTGTCTGCACTGGTGCCCCCCCCCCCCCCTCCTCCTCCTCTCTTTCCTCTTCTTTTTGTCCCTCTTCACATCTCTTTTATCTCCCACTCTCCGCTCCTCAATCCCTACTTCTCTGCCTCCTCTATCATCTATGTCTCACCCAGTCTTAGTTTACATTTCCTTCTGTCTTCTCTGTGTCTAAAGGTCAACCAGACGGACAGACAGACACATGATGAGACTGATGGACAGTGTCGGGCTTCCCTCCCACCAGTTTATCAGTTCATTAGCGGGCAGAGATGCCAGTTACAGCAGCTCTTCTCACAGCTAATAGAGGGCTAACATTGCAAGCCACTAGCTCATTATGTCAGCTCGTCCTCCTTCTTGTTCTCCCTCGCTCTCTCTGTGTCTTTGTCGCTCTCCCTTTCACCGTCGTCTGGACAGACAATGTCGGATCCGCTTGTTAAGGTGTCCAAATGAGGGTCTTTTTTGTGTGTCTGGGTGTGTGCGTTCGAGCAATTGTGTCCTTGAGTGCGACTGTACAAGTGAGATCCTCACTAATGATGAATAGAATTAAATAGTTCCAGCAAGGCCAGACCAAAGACAAGTGAGACTACCACACAGCTTAGAAAACAGTCTCATGAGTCAAAGTCTAAGGTGTTTTTTGTTATGGGTTCCAATTTCTAAAAATAGAAAAATATGTTACTCAGTTGCAGAAACCTGTTCTAATTTGAGTCTTATCTTATGCTGGACAGGTACCACAAGTAACAATTACAGAATACAAGTTAATGCTAAGATAAAGTGTTACAGGAAGAAGTGAAAGATTTATTTTATTTTCATAAATTTGGATGATTTGTTATTCAAATCTTACACACGTGCAGATTATCGACGTATTGAAAGTTGAAAAAGCAGAGTATTGCATTCAAAGAAGTGCCAGAAGCTGCGTTAGCATTTGCTTTGTTGTTTTAATGCCAGGCTGTGTTTAATACTTGAATGTGAGTGGTCAAAAAAAAAAACATAATAATGGTGAGTGATTCTCAATAAAGGATGCTGGGGACGACTTGATCACACATATCATGTCAAATCAATCCTGGCATTTCATTTCTGTCTGTTGACACTGTGGCAAAAAGTAGATTCCCATAAGCACTCTAAATCTGTAAACATTGTGGCAACACTCTGCTATTTCTCCATAACAGACCGTTGTTATGAAGAACAGACTGTTGCTAAGGAAGCTGCTCCAATCACAGACTTCGGTAGACTAACTAGTTCTCAGAGAGAAGTCTAATTAGTTTTTTGTTGTTTTTTCAGTGATGAAAAGGCACTAGAGGTTAAAGACAAAGTGGGCTCCCTCTCATCAATAACCACACTGTGATTTTTTCTAATGAGGGGGTTTATATCTGTATGAACTTATCCCAAGAAACCTGGCACATAACCAGCAGCAGCTTAGACACTATTAACACAAAGTGGATGTGTTTTCATACGTGTGACCTTCTTTCTTTGTCGTCTTTGCTGCCTTCCGCGTACACAGATTGTATATTCCACTCAGACTGTTACTCAGCAACATTTATGTGTGTCTCTTCCTCCCTCTGCCACGTTGCCCCAAGGCCTCTTCTCTGTGAAGCATGGTCTTTTTTTAGCCCACTGTAAGGTGTGCTGCCTGAGCTGAGCTGAAGAATGACACTCGTCAGATCAGGACCAGGGGAAAGTTGAGCTTCATTTAAAGAGCAGCTGAATGTGGCTGAGTTTGCCTGGGATGCAGTTTATTCCTAGAGGACTAACTGTGTTTGATAGTGCAGTATTATTATGACCTTATGACTGCTTTGCAATATGCAAATGCAATTATATGTGCACAAATAGTTTATCATCAATTGCTGTGGATCATAATTGATTTACATGTCAGAGAGGTTCTACTGTGAATGCAAGCGTAGAGAGAAGAGCCGCCATTACTTTCGACAGAAAGACCTCATAAACTCCACCTAGACTGAACTGTGTAGCCTTTTCAGCAACCTTTAACATCCTTTTCTCCTCCATCATTATCTAAATATCCATAAAAGAACTCAGTAAGCCTTCAGAAATCTCTGTTAACTTAAGTAACAGTATAACATAAATAAATGGATCCATAAAATTGATTTTTGGCTGCTATGAAAATGGTTTACAACAAAGAATTCGATCATAAAAGGCTGCAGGTCTTCAAGTTTTTATTTCACGACTGCAGAGAACCATTTAACCAGATTATAACTCAGATTTAATGATTTAAAACTCAGACAGTGAGCAAAGAGCTCTTCTTTTGGTTTCTAATGAGAGAGAGTTTGTACTACTTTTGCTATTTCATGATGGGATTCAGAAACTGTTGTTAAAATATCACATTCAGCAACTTAACCTTTTTACTTGTGCAATAATGGTCAATCTTTTAACAAGGAGTAATTTTCTTTCTATTGCTCTTTACATTAGAAACCATTCCACAGTGAAGCAAACATTCACTAGTTTGACTCCCTCAAGGTTGCGTCTAACAGCTAACTGTTTCTCTGTCCTCTTTGCTTTACTTGTGTACAGATTGATGTCTGGTTCAGCTCTGAATCAGTGATAAGACCTGGAAGCAGAGACTACCTGTAAATGTCACTGGGTTGATAGAGAGAGTAAAGTTTATCAGAACGTTTGTGTCTGCACACACGCATGTGTGTGTTTTAGCGATAGAAAAAGAGACAGCTTTATCAAGTTTAAATTGTGTACAGCAGCAGACACACATGCTTGCTGTGTCCCTGCGGTCAGATAAAGTGAGTGAAGTTTATCAAGGTTGAACAGACCATTTCCTCCGCTCTGATCTGGACTGATTTGTTGTCGCTGTGTAGCTTGTTCAGTTGAAAAGCTCTAATTTAAGCTCTTTTTTTTTGCAAACTGGTGAAACATGAAGATACAGAGGAGTCAGAGGCCTTTGTACACACTTGTGTATCTCAGTGGTCATCTGAAAGGGAGCATATCTCTCGGTTTGATTTGCCCTCGCTGTCGTTGTTAAAGGAAAGGTTCATCTGACATTTCAGTTCATTCGGTTTCACTTTGAGGAAGAGTGTTACTTAAAAACATAGATTCAGCTCGGCCTCAAGCGGTGCTGGGCGTTTACTGTGAGGCTAACTAGCGAGAGTGACAACGTTTAAATATTTAGTTGCTAAACATGCACATCCCCAATCCATAGTAAATGGATGGCGCTAGCTAGCTTAGCTCATAGTACAATAACTGGAAACAGTAGATGCTGAATTAAGGATGACAAAGCACTTTAACATTTTCAAACAACAATATTTTGAGCTTTAATTAATTAATTTATATTGTTTATTTGAAAGGGACAATGCAAATTACATAGTACAACTTCTGCCTGTTGCAAACAGCTGTAGTAACTGATGCTTTGCATATAGAGATTATAGCTATGGCTAGTTTCAAACTCCTGTCCCTAGTCAGGCTTTTAGTTTCTGGAAAACAAGCAAAATATGTTTAATGGTGAGTGTTAGCGCAGTACTGATAGGTAGATTTTGTTGTCTTTTACAACAAAGCAAACCTAGCTAGTCTGTAGTTCTTATGCTAGCCGAAGCTACCCTCATCTAAGTTACTCTCATCTTTCAAAACCTCGATTTCATTTCCCTCCATTACCACTAACATGTCTCGTTTTTGACTTCCTGTCAGATACACACAGCTGCTGTTTGTGTGAACATTTACATGTTCTCACCTTCTTCCCCTCGGGGTGTAATGTAGCCTGTTTATAACCTGAAATGGGTTTTTAATTTAAATAGTTATGAGCTGTGTTTCATAAGCAAACAGACTGGTGTTGTATAGAGGCTTTAGGGAAGCATTTATTCTGATTAAAGTCTAGTGAGTGAAAATGTCATGGCTGCAGCCTCTTTAACGTGAGTATTTTCAGGCTTTCTTCTTCTTTAGTAGTAATGTGAATCTTTTAGTTTTGAGTTATGGGTTTGTTGACATATACGATGAATAAATAATCAAACACCTGTAACCAGATGAATCAGTAATAACATGAACCATTGATTCAAGTGCTTTTCTTTCATCCCAAACACTTTGAGCCTTACGATTTTTATTACTTATCCATTCATTCATTTAACGTATCAGGTGAAAGTGTTAGTATTACTATTATATTGTCTGAATTTAATTGCCTCAGAGGGTTCAAATCTCTGCATTTCTTCACATGTTTCCATGCATGTCTCTGTGTGTTGTCTTTTTATATGCTCAATTTCTCCCTCCAATGTGTGTGTATATGTATAATCAATGAATCAATGAATGCTTGCATACATTTGTAAAACATGTCTAGTCATGCATGCCTGTGTGTGTGGCCTCTATCTCATTAGTGGCCTTTGTCACAGTTTGATCTGTGGCCTGCCTCCTTTCGGTTCATTGTGCTCACATCGCCTGTGCATAAAGACCTGCAGACCGCATGCACCGATGAATCAGTTAGCCGGCTGTTGTAGTCGAAGGAGGGGAGCGGAGGGGGTTGTGTTTGGAGGAGAAGAAGGCAAGAAAGGTTAAGATAAAGTTGCTTTGAACAAATTCAGTCTTTGATCAGGCGGCTCGGTGGTGAAAGGCCTTTCTCTGAAAAGTCAGAGCCAGTTGAGAGAGGAGATGGAGATATGCATTGTTCTGTTTCATCTCGCCTCTGTCTTTCTTTCCTCTGTCTTTTATGCTGTTGTAAGCTGTGTGTACTCCCTGCTTCTTTGTTATGGAGAGTGTCAGGCTTCTCTTTCATGACTCCACACAAAAACACACACATATGCATATACAATGACTTGAAAGTGGTTCTGAACACTCTCATTGTTAGAAATGCTGGGTGTAATTGGTAATGCTGAGATGCAGCAGGGATGCTAGTTAGAGATATTCTGGTTGGTTATTTGTTATTACTTTTAGTGCTGAATTTTAAGTTATTTAATTGATTAACTAGTTTTTAGTGCGTATTACAAAATAAAGCAGTCCTTACCCGTGTAGTTAATTCTGAATTCTCACTGTCGTCCAGGGATCCCTGGATAATGCAGCAGCACTTGCGCTTTTCAGGAGTTCCACTTTGGTTCCATTACCTGTTTCAAACAGGTCCTGTATGCATGAAACTATTTTCCTCTGTGATGGTAAGGCCTGTGACTGGTCACGACATGCCACCAAGATGACGTCCCTTAGACCCGGGTCTTTCACGGTGTTGACTAGCCTGCCTAATGACATCCATTTAGCAAGCTTAAAGGTGACATATCATGCAAAATCGACTTTTTAATGGTTCTCTACCCGAAATATGTGTCCCTGGCATGTCTACAAACCCCCCGAAAATGAAAAAAATTAATTCTGCCCCTGTTCTGATTTGTCCACCTTTCTGTAAATGTGTGCTGAAACGAGCCATTTCAGTTTTCAGTGTTTTTCATACGTCACAACGACATCCGGTCTGTAACGGAAGTCAGAGCTCGGAGCTTGTTCAGCCCATAGACTGTATAAAATACAACTCAACCCCTCCTCCGTTTTTATATTACCTGCACACGTGTGTGCTAACAAGGAGCTTAGGAGGGAGGCATGATAGTTGTAGGCCGTTTTAATAAACACAAATGTCAGTTTTACTCCCCACGTCTGCAGATTTGAAGATCTAGTGGATGATGTTTATTTTTCATGGAAAAGTGCTAGCGCTAGTTAGCATAGCCACATAGCTACATGTTCGTAGCTGTGTACCAAGACAGACATCGACATACTTACAAATAATACAACAAGAAACACAAAATCTGTGACCAATCGTTCAGAAAGGTCCTGCTGCAGGCGCCTCTCCGTCAGGATCAGATTCTGGATCAAATTCTGAGGGTTGAAGTAACGCGGGTCTGTGAGCAGCCGTGTATATTCAGCCAACATGTAGACATTAGATAAACGTGCTGGACAGCCGAGGGCACATCGTTTTCCTGAGGGGGTGTGGTCAGAAAGCTCATTCTCATTTAAAAACACAGACATAGAAAACAGCCTGTTCTGAGCAGGGCTGAAAAAGAGGGGTTTACAGGCATGCCAAAATCTGAAGTGTTTTTTTGAGCAATGTTAAAGACATGTTTTGGGGACCTCTTAGACCAATATATTTTGATGAAAAAGAGCATAATATGTCACCTTTAAACTCTGATTTACCTTCATCCACAGGTGTGTTGAAATTTGCACACTCCAAAATAACGCTGTGTCAGCTTTTGTGATAACTTTTTACAGAATATATTACTTAAGTATATTGTCTTTCTATTCTAGTGTGGACATTAATCAGGGATGTGCATTTCAAGACAAATAACCGATAATCATTGGCATCTATTAGGCGATTATTCGATTAATCCCACCCCCCACCACACACACACACACACACACACACACACACACAGACACACACACACAGACCTCCCAGTTAACGGCCCCTTTGTGTGGCAGTAGTGTTAAGCATCAGCAGGACTGTCTGTGCCTGCTAGTACCAGGCACAGACAGCGTCTGTCTCGATCTTCATGTCGGTGTCTCTGTGGCATGGCGTGGCGTGTATGTTTACATTTTACGGCCACACTCAATCTCTGGAAATACATGTGTAGTGGTATGATATTCAGAAACGGAGAAAATTGCTGTGACAGTCGCTAATGTTTTCTTCTTCTTTTGCTATTTAAGACAGGTAGCATTCTTCTTCTGTTACTTAACGTGGTTAGCAAACATCTTTAAGACGCTCTATAGCCACCATCTGGCGGGAACACCATATTACAACCAGTCACCGGTGAAAACTGATGAGAAATTGTACTTTTAAAATGAGAATATATTTGCAGTAGCTCTTCGATTTTTACTAAGTGAATGAATATTCGCTAACATGTATCTGCTTAGCTGTGATGCTTTGCAAACAATGCTGAGAGCACAGTCAGCTGTTGAGTATACACATGTTTTGTGACTTGATGCAACAATTGCGAGATCACCTTCAGCATCTTTTTGCATGATTTTGCATCCTGAAAACATGAATGCCAATACAGATAAGTCTGTGACCGGCTAATATCTGCATCAGCTCAGCAACATATCAGTCACATACCGGTGATTCATCAAGCAAAATTGCCACAAGCATGTTCCAGCAAATTTGCTGTTTCTGATCTCTGCAAAGTGGAAATGTTTTGATTTTGGACGGCTGCTTATAAGACAAACAACCTTAAGATGCCACTATCATAAAATAGTTATTACAGTATGCACAAGGCTTGCTGACTTTTTATCCTCGTATGGGCCATGGGGAAATTGTAGCAAGTGGAAACACAGAAAACACAGGCTTGAACATGAGATTCACTTAACATAACATGTCCCACAGAGAAACAAAAACAACATATGCTCAAATCATCACACAAACCGTTTATTGCTTGGAAAATGACTTGATTTAGATCATCTATATAACAGTCATGCACAGCAGTCTGAACAATGATTCGCTAGCACCAGCATTAGTGGAGGATTATTTCCCCTTGCCTTTTATTCTCAGGCGCAGCATCATGCCAATTTTTCCCATTAACAATGTAGCACTTATTTCCTCCCAAGCCAATTGATTATTTCCTTTAATTCAACTTCATTTAGTCTCGTATTTATCAGTACAGAACCCTCAGAGCAGACCTGGAGCTGTAGCAACCAGCTTAATGGGTGCTATAGCCACACAGGGATGATATATTGTGGGGTCTCTCTTTTGTACTCTATTTCTAAAGCAGGCCTATCAGTAAAGGAGGCAGAACAGCTGACCACAGATTGGTGAATAGGGGTTGAATAGAGGTTGCCATGGATGCGTTTGTAGCTATTCCAGTCACATACATAACAGAACACATAAATAGTTACTTAAAAGTGTACACACACATTTGTATATCAGCTGAAAGTATGCATCCCACATACATCTGGCTCTGCAAGTCAATTAGTGTGAAAGCTCCATTTTCTTATCTTCTTTCTCATTAAACCTCAACACACACCATGTGAGGTGCTGCTTTTTAAACAAACAGGCTCTGTGAAACTGTGGTCCTGTAAGCCAATAACTCCATTAAGCTGGAACACAAACATTCCCACCACTTAGGTTTGTTGTCCAGACAGCAAAGCAGCAGGAGGGCTAACATGTTCTGATTGGACAGTCACCTGTACGATAGCGCTTCATTTAAATTAAACTTTGTAAATTGGGGAGTTGTTTTTAGCCATTTAAGCAGTGTGATGTGCAGTCAACAGTCTGCTGGTCACTCCTTGGCCCCTAACCCAGACTGATATATCTAAATGGAATTTAAAGGATTCTTTCATGCTCCCAAGTGGGTAGATCCCAAATATTTCTGGTGATTCCCTGACTTTTCCTCCTACACCACCATGGAATTTGCCATATATATTTTTAAACGAGATATTCCAAAAGCTAAAGGATGGATTGTCATGAAGTATGGCAAGGTCAATCATGCTCCCTAGAGGATAAATGCAAACTTCACAGTGGCACTACACGGCAAAAGTCAAGGGATCACCAAAGGCATTAGTTCTTGTTTGGTTAAACATCTCAATAACTACAGGATGGATTATTATGAATTTACACACCTTAATTCATGCTCACCGGAGGATACATCAAAACCTTATGGTTACACTGTAAGGCAAAAAACGAGGGTTCATGAAAGGTACAAGTTTGTGTTTGGATAAATATCTTGGCAACTACAGAATGGATTGTTAATAATTTACACACCGCGATTTATGCACCCCAGAGGATACATCTTAATGACATGGTTACACTATAGAGCAAAAATCGAGGGATCATGAAAGTCATTCGATTATGTTTGGTGAAATATCTCAGCAACTATAGGATGGATTGTCATGAACTTACACACCTTAATCATGCTTCCCAGAGGATACATCTTAACCACATGGTTACACCATAAAGCAAAAGTCAGGGGATCACCAAAGACATTAGTATTGGGTTTATTGGTATAAATATCTGGATGACTACAGGATGGATTGCCATAAAGTTTAGCTCTATCATTCATGCTCTCCAGGGGGCAGATCTTTAATTCATGGTGGCACCAGAGAGAAAAAGACAGGGACAAGACATTAGGAGTCATTAGCATTGTGTTTAGTGAAATATCTCAACAACTACTGGGTGGGTTGCGATTAAATTTAGCAGAGATTTTCTTGGTGCCCAGAGGATAAGTTCTAGGGACTTTGATGATTTCCCAACTTTTCTGACAGATTTCATCAAGTTTTGTGTTTTTATCAAGTTAAAAAGCTCAACTGCAGCTGCATTGATTGTCAGTGTGGAAATCTCTGAACTTCCAATCTTATGACTTAAGTTAACACTTTGTCCAAAACACTGCTGTGCCTAAGTGCAGCCTCACAGAGCTGACTCTTCGTCTTGCTTGAGAGGAAGCCCTTAAAGCTTCGAGGTAAAACACAGTGTGATGTGTTGATACCAGCCCTCTCTGAGACCAACACTCAGCTGAACATTAGTGTCTGCACCATGCACTAATTCCTACTTTATAGCAGATCCAAGAGAAAGATTGTTACCTAAACGGACATAGTGCTTTCATAATGGAACATTTAGCAAAGATTTGTGCTGTTTACTGTGAACTAATGATATGAGCTTTGAATTGCCACCCAAGAGGATTTTATGTTTGCCAATTAAAGGAATAATCACCGACTCACAGCACAGGGGGCGGCATTAAATGATTTAAAGGCTAAAATAAAATCTAAATGCTTGCAGAGTGAATGTGTGCTGTGTTTAAACAGCTCTGCACTTTGCTGCTTTGATATGATGCAGAATGAAACTCTTCACACAGACTATAAAGTAGCAATGCCCACATGAGTCCTCAAAGTCATGTTATCTTGTTGTCTTGCAGATAGCAGAAGCTGCCAAGACGTCCTCTCAGACTGATGACTTGTACCTGGATGACACAGGCTCAGGAGGCTACTACCCTGAAGACGATGATGACTTTAACTCGGGGTCTGGCTCAGGTAAACCACATTAACACTCACCTATACGCTGCTAGACTTGCAAGCTCAGCAGACAATTACACAGAGGCATTCTGGATTCATTTGTCAGTTTGCTGCAGATAAGTTTTATAAACACCAAATTTTTCTATCTTTCACTAGCAGCCTCAAGTTGTTCCTTCACTTTCTTCCTCCTTTCAATTTACTGCTCCTTTTTCCTCTGTCTCTACTTTCCTCCACTGGTCCTTTCCTTCTTTCTTTCTCTTGATTTGAATTGAGATTACCTTGTCACCCACACTGCCGTGGGCAGGTGTTCATATTTTACATGTCTTTTTTATTACCTCTTCTCCTCTACTCGCTTCAAGCACCATTACAATGCTCATTCCTTTGTCACAGTGACTATTCTCTCTGAGAGAGTTGTTTAACTGCAGTGGGAAAAGGTTATTCTAGGTGAAAGGAGACAGGACTGTGATCAATAGCCTTTCCAATACTGTATAGGTGGCCTATTACTCTGTTCTGCCACTCTATATTCAACAGGAGATTTAGCCTGTAAATAATATATTACAATTAAATCCATAGAGTGAATTTAAGTAAGACAAACTACATAGCTGTGGGCATGAAATATTGATCACATGCAAGCTTACATTTACATTTCTTGCACATACGTAAAGACAACATGATACTTATATTTCTCTCTGCATTTTACAATCAGTGAAATATGATCAAGTAGATGTTTTACACACTGCCTTTTAACAGAGCAATATTTTTTTTACCCTCCCCTTTGTTCCCCCAGGTGGAGGTGATGAAGGGGTGGAGGAAGCAGCCACTGTCAGTATGGTTTATATAGAGCCCAAAGCAGCAGAACCCACCCAGGACTCCACCAAAGATTTCACCCCCAGGGTGGAGACAGCCACGGTTACAGAAAGGGCCAGAAGCAACACACCCAGGAAACCTCTCAGAACAGAGGTAAGGACTACAGCCTGACTGATATGTTTACATATACGGTTAGAAGAAATGTTGTTGTATTATATATAGATGAGGCACAATCTGTCCTTTTTAAACCACAGACTGTATGAAACATGGACACAGTCTCAGTGAGGTCACCCATTGGTTTCTGAAGAGGTGTTTTGTAGCCCAATGATAGTCCCAATTTTGGAAATGCTGATTCAACCTAACTTACAATTGACTGATTGAAGATCCATTAGGATTGAAAGACGTGGGGTTAGCCTCCAAACAGCTACAGTGTGCCAACCAAGCGTCAACCTTTGGCCACGAGAATTGAAGTCAATGCGGAAGTGTTAAAAACTGCAGTTTCTCGAGTGTCCGTTTGAGGCTGGCTCCTGAAGTACCTGAAACCACATACACACCAATTTAAAAAAGCAGAAATAAACACGTTTACATCCTGGTTCAAAAAACGAGTGTAGCCTGGATGGCTAATTTCTCAATCGGCACACACTGTAGGGGGGATGCATTTTTTCATAACGCATACATTTTAAAAAATATTAAGATTACACGTTTTCCATTATGAGAGGCACAGCTGACTTTATTGACAGGCGGGAACGCTGTAGCTGTTAGCGAGGAGGCTAAAGTCCCACCTCTTTACCTCACACTAGCTCAACAGTAGTTAGGTTGAGTTCAACATTTCCAATATGGCTCCCACTGACGACTGGCTTCAAAACAGCGCTTCAGAAACAGATGGGTGACGTCAGGGATACTACGTCCATTATTTATACAAAAGTTGTTGTATTATTATCGTCAAATCGAACAAGTTATGACACAAATTGCACGGTTTTTTTACTTTCACATTGGCGTAATTTTTTTATATTATCTGCACATTTTGTATTACAACACCCATGAAAGTTCTGATCTCTCCTTTGCAACAATCCAGACCTCACTCAGTTTTTTTTTTTTTTAAATGACCCAAAATGTCACTAAATCCCCGTTAATACCAGAAGCTGTGAGGTTGCTTTCAGGATAGAGATCAAGTGCTCACATCAATTCTCAATGTTTTTGCTCCATTGCAAATTATGGAGGATTACATCTCTCTGGGACGTAATCACATACTCTGGAACCATCCTGGATCTCACGTCTGTGTTGCACTCTTGCTGTTCTGGACTGGATACTACATCTGTTTGGGATTAATCTTTAAGGTCTCTACCCCATAAGCCAAGCATACCTGGCCCCATTCCATTTTTCCCTCTTCCACTTCTCCTTTAGCCAAATGTACTGGCTCAGTTCCATTCTTGTCCTTTGCTCCTCTCTCTGGTGTGTTTGGAAAAAGTAAAGGATACAAAGGCCCGGATCCATTCTGGGTACTCCGCTCTTTTTCCTTGACTCAGAGAAACCTCAGGGTCTCTGGCTCTGCTTTCATTGCCTACTTTTCCTGAGCCTTGCGCTAATCTTCTTGGTCAATCTGGATGTGTTCCACTTTTCTCTCTCGTCAGCCTCTATAGGTTCACTGGCCAGGTTCCATTTTGTTCCCTGTTCTCCTTTTTGGACTAGATCTACTTTTATGTGGAATAAAGGGAAGTGTTGGAGAACCACTTCATGATAGAAGTTCACTAAGATACTTGTTGTACATTTTTACATTGGATAGCTTTAAATAGATAGCTTTGGATAGCATTATTATGTAGCAGTTTTTACACATTGAACAAGCTAAAACCACATTAAAAAGAAAGCTGTTCAGGTCCTGGTGAGCAGAAGTTGGTACAGAGGCTACAGTCCACTATCAAGCCATCAATCAATCGATCTTTATTTATATAGCGCCAAATCCCAGCAAATGTAATCCCAAGACACTTTAAAAACATAGCAGGTCTAGACCGTACTCTGCTATATTATTAACAAAGACCAACATCAAGACAGGATAAGATCCAGTTCCATCTTACAGACAGGACTCCATCTGATCTCATCTTAATCCACCATGAGCATTGCACCTCCCAGTATTTAGCAAGTTACAGCAGCAAGGGCAAACTTCCTTTAACAGGCAGAATCCTCAAGCAGAACCAGACTCATGTTGGACAGATATCTGCTGAGACTGTTAGGGTTGGAAAGAGGGATAGAAGGAGATGAAGAGAGAGAGATGATAGTGGTGAGACGGATAGTAGTAGTTGTAGGCTGTCTACGGCAGCGACTCAAAGGAACCTACGGGACAAGGGAGCTCAGGGACTCCAGAAAGGTCTATGATTAGTAACTTTAATGGGACAGGTAGAGTTAAAGTAAGTGATACACAGAGCAAGGAGAAATGGCATCCCAGGCGGATTTCCCCTGGAAGTCTAAACCTAGTCTGGGCCACTAGAGCTATGCTAAGCTCATCAGTTGCTTGTTTATCTTTAGACATGAGACGAGATTCGGGGCTTATTCAAATCCCATCCAGAAACAATAAAGCCCACTGACTTAAATCTGAATTCCTGAGAGTACTGAAACACCTGAGAAGTCATGTTAACATACAGATAAGACATAAGTAAAGGAAAGAAGAAGAACAAACTCATATTTTCCTTCTCTCCCCTCCTTCCATCCTTCTCCTTATTTAGGCACCTGTGCCAGTTACAGAGGACACGCTGAGGAACCAGCTGACCAGTACGACCAGCGCCCCCGGCTCACCCCAGGAGGCTGTCGAGGTCCGCACCGAAAACCTCTTCCAGAGGACAGAAGTGTTGGCAGGTATGTGTCTGTTTGAAATATAATACATCAACACAAAGAGAGAATATGTTTTTATTGGTTCTGTGTGTTACATGTGGTACTTTTATATCTGGGAATTTTGCATCAGGTTTTCATCTCTTCTGTTCATTTGAGTGCTGATATGATGAAGACTATCTTAGAGCCTTGTTTTGGATAAGCGCTTTGTCACTGTGAGTTAGTTAAGAAGAGAAGGAGAGGGGCGCTGGTGGCCTAGCGGTCTAAGCGCCCCACATACAGAGGCTACAGTCCTCGTCGCAGGGGTCGCCGGTTCGATTCTCGGCCGGTCGACCATTTCCTGCATGTCTTCCCCCTCTCTCTACTCCCCACATTTCCTGTCTTTCTTCAGCTATCCTATCACATAAAGGCAAAAAGGCCAAAAAATATAACTTAAAAAAAAAAAGAAGAGAGAGAGAAAACATGCTTGTTGGTGAGAGCTTTTTATACTCTGATCCGGACTACAGTCCTGAGCAAAGCACCTCATCAGGTCAGAGGGGACAGGCCTGAGGACGAGCGAGAGGGGCAGTAAATAGAGTCAGGGGAAGTAGAGGCAGGAGACGGGGACTCGGAGGAGTGCACGCCAGGGAAATGTACGCGCAGGAGGAGGGCAGAACGGCTGGATGGGATTTGATTGGTTTAAAACTTGGGGAGCCAAAAAACGGTGATTGGTTGGTGTTTTCCCAGGTTTACTCTGGCTGTAGATAGCAGGTTTTTTTCACTCTTTTTTAGGAACACATCATGTATTGATTGCCATCAGGACATAAAGATCATTTTAACCAGTATGACAAAAAGTGTATCTAAATCTGATTACCAATCTGATTGTGGAGATGAGGGGAACCATAGTGAAAAGCAATCTACTCTTTATGCTAAGCTAGGCTAAGCTAACCCACTCTCATCTTCTACTGGAATTGGAGTCAATCATTTCATCTAGCCCTCAACAAGACAGCATTTTACCAGACTGCCAACCCTTCTCTGTAATACTGTATTACTGAAAAGTGCTCCTCTAAAAGTATTTGCAGCGTTTTCAAAGTGTTTCATTAATTTCTCATCAAAAGTTTCTCCACTCCTCATACGTTACAGCGCGTTGGCATATTTGTAGTGAACACACAATCTTCAGTCTCAGAAATATGTTCCATAATGTCTCCCACCTGATCCACTTCTCAAAATAATTACTTTTAATAAACCCCATCTGCTTCCCTCTGAGGGACCTTGTAGAGTTCACAGCATTGTGGGTGTTTCTGATGTGTTTCTCACTTTGAATACATGAAAGAAGAAGGAGAGGAAATCATCGGACTCAGAATCACTCTTCTGTCTGGTTTCTGTTTTTCTGGCGTGTCTGAGGCAAACATTGATTGGCACCTCGTTTTCACTTTGTTGTGATATCCATCTGGTGTTGGCAATGTGCAGAAACGACTTTAACAAGGACGAATCAAGACGGCTTCAGTTTAATAAGAACTCAGCTTACATCTCTCTCCTGCTGATATTCCTCTTTTATCTTTGAACACTGTTCTAGGACCAAGAACGACAAAGAGCGTTTCTCAGAGAAGTCTTTGAATTAGACCGGAAAAATGTAAATTTATAAACCATACCTGTATCACAGTCAGCTACCTGAACTCTCTGCCTCCTCTACTTCACTCTCCTTTCCTTCCTCTAGATTATAGCCATTAATCTTCATCTCCCGTAAGACTTCCATAAAAATAATTGCCCATAATCTAATTTTCATTTATTCACTCTGTATTGCGTTACTGCATCTTGGAGCTTAGCGGCAAGGGTGTCTGCCAGGATCTTTACCCATGGGGCTGTGGGGCCAGTCAACATGTGGAAACCTAAAGTGGAACAGAGGCCCAACTGCAGCACCAGGAGGAACCTAAGCAGATTAGGAAGCTATAAAGAACCTCACACGGGCATAATTGGGAGGGAGAATGAAAGAAGCCCATGTGGTGAGTTATGAGTGTTAGAGAGCAGAGTCAGGGTCAGAGCTGGAGGATTCTTAACTCAGCCCTGCTGGATTTTACTCAGAATTCCCCTGATGTTTTACCTCTTCTGGTCTTTTGGTTTCATCTAAGACCAACAAAACACAACAAAGAAGAATACTTGGGAAAATGGTGGAACGTTTGGAGGAAAGATTGTGTGAGCTTATTAAACACAAACAGCATTGCCACAACGGCTAACGGCTAATGCCTTAAAGATAAAATGCTCCACAGCCACGATGTAAACAAGGACGGATGGCATATCATAGCGCGACACAATTTTGATCTAGAAAGTAGAGATGAAGTTATACATAGCGTGTTTGTTTAAACTGGTATATAATTACACTACCACAGCACTGCGTAACCTATTCATGGCATGAGAGCATTAACCTGCAAGGAGGCCTGAAGGCTGATGGTGCCAACTCTGCTAACATTAGCCAAACTCCATAAAACAATCTGATATCATCTACTTGCAGACTCCATGATCCTGTGTTAAGCTGTGTTAGGTTGATAGTGCTCAACTTTGACTGTTTTCAGAGTGCCGGTTAGTCAGAATTTAAATTTCTCTTTAAGCGAATTGGAAATCACTCGCTTCAGAACATCCAAGATACATTGATGTAGCTGCACCCACCTCTGAATTTCCCTCTTTTTTTAAAAGTTTTTTTTTTTTGGGGGGGGGGGCATTTTTGCCTATATTGGATAGGACAGCTGGAGAGAGACAGGAAATGTGGGGAGTAGAGAGTAGGGGAGTACATGCAGCAAAAATGGCCGAGGTCAGGAGTTGAACCCGTGACCACTGCAACAAGGACTCTAGCCTCTAGTATATGCGGCTGGTGCTTAGACCGCCAGGCCAACGGTGCCCCAAATTCGCCTCTGGCCTCACAAATATGTAATCAAAGCCTCCTCTACTGTTGCCATGTTTGTTGTGAGAATCTCTTGACTCTTGCTCTCTGGTGTAACTTTTGACTTCGAGTGGCGCCTTATAGTGGATGCATACTTAACATTGACACCTAAATAACGGATGCGTGGGAGTTTTTGGGTGAAGCGGTCATATCCTTTAAAAGGAAGCCCTACAGCATTCTTTAAGATCTGTATTTGGAAAAGGTTCTTATGTTTTAGAACTCTATTTTGCTTTCTTTACTCTTTCACCCAATCCACACTTAGACAACGATAAAATGTGCAGGTTTGGTGGCATAATCTTAGGCTACTGCAGGAAAGATTTCAAACAATGGCTTGCTAAAGTGAGCAAAGGCGGTTAAATGATTCCTTATCATTCTCTCTTGATGTGAGCCAATATGGATTAATTGAAGAAGATTGGCTGACAAATGTTACCAACTGTATTGAAAACAAAAAAGTGACTTTTTTTCTACTGGCTTGATTGCGTTGATGGCATACCGTACCATGCTGGTACCATAGAGGTCCAGTAGGCATCAATGTTTCCACTTGACCCTTGACCTAGATCAGATATAATTTTTAGAAGTTTCATTTTGTCTTTTTCTTTGAGCCCACTTTTTTTTTTTGAGGTTAAATGGGAAATACCTCCAGCACCCTTTTGTTGTTGTTTTTATTTGGGGACACTTTATCACTGAAACACAAGAAACTGTTAGGGTTGGTAGGGTGTTGTTTGTTCACTCTTTTCTTTCTTAATGCGTCTCCATAGACTTATAACATAAGACATGACAAACTGCTGTTACAGAGTTGAAACCCCTTTCAGACTAGACTTCTTCTATATAGTCATAAAACTTTTCTCTTTCTTTTATTACAAAGTCTTCAAATAAAACCTGCTCCTAAAACTTAACTCCTTTAAAATCATCCAACTGAAGAACTCCTCTCCAATGAACGACCTTTCGGATGGTTGTTCGTCTGTGTCGCTGTCAATATCTCAGTCATGCAGTAAGATTCATCGGAAACAGCGAAAAGGATTTAGTTGAAGCCGTGCTGGACTTATTTGTCTGGTCCACTTTGGATTTATTCACCCAACTGTTTAGTAATGGAACCAATACCATCCAAAACCCCAATCGGCTGCTGGCTGATTGGAATACAGGCCGTGTCGAATCCGGCACACTAGGGACAGCAAGGCGCCGTGAACCAATCAGGGATCAGACCTTTAATATCCCCTAAATGGAGTGCATACTTTTAAAGAGGACACGCATTTAGGGGAGGTGAAATGAACCAGATGACATGTCTGACTTTGTGTCTTGGTTTCTACATTCAGCTGGATGTATGGCACTTAGTTTGAAGACTATAAGCCCTCATGTTTGATCGTTTCCAGGGGGATTGCGTTATTATTGAAATTTGTTGCGACTTAACAGATATGGCTTCTAAAATTAACTCTGTTGAAAGTAATTTCACAAAACAGAGTGCTATGTCTCTGAGTGAAAAAGGCCGATCTGTTCACGGGGAGTTCAAACTGAAGGCCTCTATCTCTGTGGAGAAACAGTAGACACTGATTTGACTTTCTCAGCACTGATTCTTACCTGTCCTCTCTGTCTCTGCTCTCCTCAGCTGTTATCGCAGGCGGCGTCATCGGCTTCCTGTTCGCCATCTTCCTCATCCTCCTCCTGGTTTACCGCATGAGGAAGAAGGATGAGGGCAGCTACGACCTGGGAGAGAGGAAACCCTCCGGAGCAGCCTATCAGAAGGCCCCAACTAAGGAGTTTTATGCATAAAAAAAAGAACCCGCCCTTCATCATCAGAACGACACATCAAGAGCGACTGTCGGAAAGCACAGTTCATGACAACAGATGAAACCTGTTCACACCCAACAATGAAACGTGTTTGAGTAAGGAAAATAGCATAAAGGAAAGCTTTTGCATAGAGTATTGTAATTAAGACCTTTTCTTTCTTCTTTTTTTAAAAAATGAAAACCAAGCATTTCTCATTTTATGACGAATCTCAGTGTATTTAAACATTTTGTGTATTATTTGAAAAATAAAAAAACAGGATCTGTAAAGGCGAGGAAACTAATCGCATCTGTCTTCTGTAAAAGGAGCTGTTTTTAGTCGCTGACTACTTTTAACTGTAGCAGTCTGTTATTTGTAAAGAAAACAATTTAAAGTGGAAATAATTGAGTATAATTATTCTGTATCAATCCTTTTTTCTTTTTATTTTGTCCTAGCATGTCTGATGTTGATCTCTAAAGGTGTATAACATTAATTTATCTTTTCTCTGATGTTAAAAAAAAATGCCTTTGTAGTTTTGATGAAGCTCTTTTGTCTTCATATTAACGCTGTTAATGGTCAATGTAAATGTTCTCCCATCAGGTTACAATGTTTATTATTTGCTTTCACATCTTTTTGTTTTCTTCGGTCAAACGTGAGTGTCACTCAGTCTTGTTTTTTTCATTTGTTATCTTCTAGGTTTCTTTTTGACAGCGTTTTGATTTCAGGTCTTTAAAAGATAGAAATAAGCGTGTCAGGGCTCAAAGAAAAAACATTAATCTCACTTCTGTTTTATGTCTTGCTGCTTTCATTTTTCTATCTTCTTGTTCACATCTTGCACATTCTCTGCTTTGGCTTCCCTCTGCTGTCCTGCAGCTTTGCGAGTATGTTGAGTGTTTTGGGGTGTTTTCAGCCCATAGCCTCCTCCCTCCCTCCCACCCCAATGTGTCCCCTGAGTTTACTGACAGCACCCAAACTCTGCTAGCACCCTTTCACCCTTACATCTCCTCCCCCATCTCTCTGTTTACCCCCCTCTCTCCCACCTTCTCTTTTAATCAGATTGGAGCACCGCCAGTTTAGTTTTCAACCCCCGACCAGCCCTGACCCCATTGCTCTCTCTTTGGGCTGTATGGAACCACCCGGGTAGCTTGGTGTTGTTTTTGTCCTGGTGTTGATCTGCAAACTAAAAGGCCTTCTTCTGCTTGGATGCAAACACACCAGGGCTGAGTCCCCACATGCAGAGCACATACCTCTGCAGCAAACACCACCAGAGACCCCCCTTAAAAAAAAAACTAGAGTCTCTGAGAGGGGTATTTAAAAGGTGAGGCTGCACAGGTAATTTTAGGCTCAGTGTTACCACTGAATACACTTTGAACAGCAGTCACATTGAGGGCTATTCTTTTTTTTTAGTGGTCAGCTCAACTATTTCAGAAGTGATGAGAGATGAGGTTGTTTACCAGGTTTAAAACCTATAAAAGGTGTTGTTTCGATGTCATTTTGCATCCCTAAATGAGTCTAAAAAGCCACAAAATGGCTGTCACAGAATAGTAAAGTAGCTATACTGAATGATAACGTAGCTACATCACATGAAAGGAAGTTACTGTTACTCCGGTTTCCTTTTTTACATTATAACTAAATGAACTTGCTCTGAAGGGAGACAGAATAGTCGGGCAGGTTTATAAATTGCCTTTTCAGCCGTGTCGTTGTGTGAAGTAGAAGAAGTCACATGTTAAACAAATAACACCTCTGTCAAGAAGTTATTTTCTTCAATCTGTCTGTGGTCCTTTATTGTCCACTTCCATCCTCTTTGCCCCATCTTTATCATCCTTTCTCGTCATAGGACTTAAGGTACTGAACAATACTGAAAAACCCAAAGACTCACAGTATTTCTACTCCCATCACCCCCTCCACCATGGCCACATCATGTTGTTTCCTCTTTTTTTTTTTTTGCCCTCTTAGTTTTTTTTTTCTCCATTAGAGACCTGACTTTTGAGTCCAATTGCTTATTAGTATATGGAAAGATATATAAATATATATAAATGTATATTCACAAATGTTTTAAACCTTCAAAGTGCCTACCATTTGGAAATGTACTGGCTCACGGTGAGCATGTGGCAGGTTTGTACACATAAGAAAGGTGTAAACGACTTGACTGGCATTCTGTGAGCATGGATGACTGTAATGGTAACTTTTTTTTAGTCTTACAAAAGCTGACAGTATTGTACCTATAAGTTGAAACAACACTACTGAATAAACATTGTGGCCTAATATCCAACTGCTGTTGTCTTTTTGTTTGTCTCTTTGTCTTTCCTGATTGTTTGAGTTTATGGTTGATAGAGTCTTAAAATCCTTTAGATGTTTATAGACCAGAGGCATACTGTATGACTACACAGATTATAGAACACTGTTTACTTTCTGGCTGAGAGATGAAATCCATCCGGTCTGTTCATTCCAGGTAGAGTCATCGTTAGCTTACTTTAGCACAAAACTTGAAACAGAATAAAAGCTAGCTTTGAATCTGCTCAAATTTTATGAAAAACTAAGACCAACAAGGTAAAAAAAAATCAAACTGTTAGATTTACAGGTGTCAAAAGACAACCTTTTTTTTTTACTTTGGACAGTCCCATGATCAGTGTTTCTGTTTCCAGTATATATGCTAGGCTAGTGCTAAACTTCTCATAGAGCAGGCTCTTAACTGACAGATATGGTAGGTATAAAAATGTAGATATAACAAACTACATTATATTGATTTATTAAAACTACAAGTCAATCAATGGGTCTTTATTTATATGGTGCCAAATTGCAACAAATATTATCTCAAGACACTATTACAAACATAGCAGGTCTAGACCATACTCTAAGATAAATTATTAACAAAGACCCAACATCAAGACAGGGTAAGACTCAATCTTATCTCATGTTAATCCACAATGAGTAGAGCAGTTTGCAGTATTTAGCTTGTTACAGGAGCAAGAAAAAACTCCCCTTTGAAAGGCAGAAACCTCAAGCAGAAGCTCACTCATGTTTGACGGCTCAGCTAAACTTTTGACTAACAGACATCAAGCAAAAAAAAGTGTATTAATTAAACTCTTTATTTTTAAAGGAACAGCCAGTCTGTTTCTCTGTTATTGTCTTAGGCTAAAGCTAAGATAATGGTCTCCAGGATCAATTTCTTAACATAATCAACACATATGTGATACATATCAAAATTCAGATGTGAACAGATGCAAAATGTTTAGTTGCCAAAAATCTGAGTCCTAGAAGAGACCTTTTGTGTTTCTTGTAAAGGCCTGTTACTCTGCCAAATCTTTTCTTATATCATGCTGTAACTGAGTTACTACCTAGCAAAGAAAAGAGGACTCCAAGACCCAGCTCCAAACATAAGTGATGAACAAGATAGGTATCTAAATGCAAGCGTAAAAAGATGAAACATGTTAATTCAATTAAGATGCAAGTCCTACAAGGGATTTTTGTTTTACTTTGGACAGACATGCCTAATTACAATGTCCAAACTCACACACTAACTGACTTAGACCCTAATCCTAACTCTAATAATAACGATAACCCTAATCATAACATTAAACCTGACCATAATCTTAACCCTAACCCTAATCCTAATCATAACACTAACCCAATCCCAACCCTAACCCTAACCCCAACCCTAACCCTAATCCCAACCCTAACATAACCCTAACCCTAATACAAACCCTATGCCTAACCCTAACCCTAACCTCAACCCTAACCTTTATCCCAACTCTAACCTTAACCCCAACCCTAACCCCAACCCTAACCCTAGGCCAAGCCCTAACCCATACTCTAACCCTAATCATAACCTTTATCCCAACTCTAACCTTAACCCCAACCCTTACCCCAACCCTAACCCTAACCCTAACCTTAACCCTAACCCCAACCCTAACCCCAACCCTAACCTTAACCCTAACCCCAACCTTAAGCCTAACCCAACCCTAATCCTAACCCAAATCACAACCCTAACCCCCACCTAAACCCCAACCCTAACCCCTACCCTAACCCAACCCTAACCCTAATCCCGACCCTAACTCCAACCCTAACCCCAGCCCTAGCCCCAATCCTAACCCTATCCCCAACCTTAACCCTTAGCCTAATACCAACCCCAACCTTAAACCTAATACCAAGCCTAACCCTAATCCTAAACCCCAACTCTTGTCCTAACACAAACCCTAACCCTATTCATAACCCTAACTCTATTCTTAGCCCTAACCCCAACCCTAATTCCGAGTCTAACCCTGACCCCAACCCTAATCCCAACCCTAACCTTAACCCAAACTCTAAACTTAACCCGAACCCTAACCGTAACCCCAAGCCTAACCCTATCCGTAACCCCAACACTATCCCTAACCCTATTCATAACCCTAACCCTATTCTTAACCCTAACCCAACCCTATGCATAACCCTAACCCTATTCAAAAAACCCAACCCTAACCCTATTCATAACCCCAATCCTAACCCTAACCCAAACCCTAACACTATTCATAACCCAAACCCTATCACCAACCCTAACCCCAAACGTAACCCAACCCTAACCTTAACCCGAACCCTTACCTTAACCCCAAGCCTAACCCTATCCATAACTCCAACCCTATCCCTAACCCTGTTCATAGCCCTAACCCTATTCTTAACCCTAACCCTTACCCTTACCCTATTTATAACCCTAAACCTATTCAAAACCCTAACCCTAATCATAACCTTAACCTTAACCCTAACTCTTATCCTAATGCTAACCCTAACCCCTTAAGCCTGGACCACTTGCTGCATGTCTCCCCTACTCTACTCCCCTTTCGTCTCCTTTCATATGACCTATAGATAAAGGCTAAAATGCACCAAAAATATAACAAAACAAAAAATACCGTTACATTATTTTGGTGAAAAGGAATGCATAAGCTTTATTATGTCAACCTATCTTTGACTATTTTTCTGATGTACAGGTTAGACAAACAGGAGACAACATGATAATTGAGTTTAGGAGTTGCTGGTAGGCAGATTTTTGACAGCTGGCTGCTTCCAGACTGTATGCTTAACTGAGTCTAACCATCTAATCACCCCCTGGCTCCAGGAATGAGAGTGGCATCAATCCACTCATCTAAATAGCTTCAAGAAGGTAGTGTGGTTCTGAAACTGTTCCTTTAAAATACTTGTTAATACAGTCAAACATTAGCCTACCATTGCAATCAATTACGTAACTCATTGTTTGAAGGTTATATGTTTTGCATTTTGTTCTAAAAGCATCAAAGTAGTGCGTTCTCCTGGGATCCATTACCAAATGTTTTTTGTCTGAAAAGTTGAGAGCAGACGCCTCGCTTTACAGCTCATTAGCGCTTTGAAATAAAAAAAAGTAGAATAAAGCGCTCATTTGGGTAATCACACAGAGGTAAACCTCATTCTCCACAGTTAGCCGCAAGCTCAAAAAATAACCCAGAGCATAGCTGCTCTCAGAAAAAGTAATCTGTTATAAATAGAACATTTAAAATGTAGGGCTGTCTTTAATACTCTTCGCTCTCTTAACGTTACTTAAACTCTAAGGGGATTATAAATGTGGAGATGAGTAATCTTTATGTGATAATGTGCCCCCACCGTATCATTTTAGTGCCCTAATCTGACCCTGTTACAGAGAGAGATTAGAGGAACGGTGGGATTAATCTGGACCAGGATTGCACATCTTCAATGGTGCCATGTGTGGAAAGAGATGACAAGGAAACTCTCAGTGACACATTTGTTCTCTTTCAGGTGTTTCCATTCAGAGTTATGACTTTAGATACCACAATAATCTGATAAAGTAAATGTGATAAAAGCCTGAAAGTTAAAGAATATCTGTCCTTCCCTGAAATGTTGTAACACCTGACCTGTGATTTCACTCACTGGTTTTTCACAATGGGATTTTTTAATACTACAAAAAGGCTTCATGTGTGTAGGAAACACCTCGTGATGTTGTCTTTGAAGATGAAGAAAGAAAAGAAGAGGCCCTACACATGCATGCATCAGTGCATATTCCAAACGTGTGCATGTAGTCTCCTTTCATATCCAAGCAGAGGGGAGGGGGATCACTGGGGACAGGATAAAGCTACCTCTGGGCCCTGATTTGTTGTTTTAAGTGAATACTCCTCTTTCTGCTCTTTCTGAGGAATCGGGTCAGTACGTTCTAATACGGTATGTGATATTTACCCAGAGGCAGTTTATACAAGACATCCCACCAGGGTATGACCCATTCAGAGGGGTGGTGCAGCAGGGAGCCAATAGGAAAAAGCCAATTCTATTGAATCTGATGCAGAAACTAACATTTCCCAATCTGTCTGCTTCACTTGGTTCAGATATGTTGCATGTGTTTGCACTTTTAGTCTCCAGTTTATGTCACCAGGATTTATAGGCTGTTTGTGTTTTGTGTAGGTTAATGTAAGGGGTCAAAAATGTGTTTATGTCAGGAGAGAGCGCAAAAATGTAAACAAACTTTGTAGAAATAATACAGGCAGATGGTTTTTGAGCTGCTTTTTTTAAACTCTAACTCTGATATCTGTTACCCTTTTCCTCTTTACTATCTGTCCCTTTGTCTGTTTTTCTCTTCCCTGCCTTTTTAGCAGCAGAGCTAATTCAATAAAGCATGCCGGCCATCAACTACTAGTCAGCGCCAAACCATGCAGAAACGTCAAGGAAATGGCGTCCAAGATAAACAGGCTGTCAGGCCACATAAGAGCTCATGGCTGGAGACTGAGCCCGGGTCTGACTGGGGTGGACGCATTGCACCTCCGTGACCCAAACACAGGGACCAGCAGCAGAGCAAACAGAAACAACACCGCACTGCATCAGACCAAGCCCAGCAAATAAAACGGTGATAATTATAGTATGATGAAGATCAAGCCGTAGTCCAAGCTCCAACCCTCAAGTCTGCATACTTGCCTGGCATTGGTTAGAGCTGTCTTTGCCACAAGCCTCAGTCTGGAGTCTGGCAGCTGCAGCAGCTTTAGCACAGCGCTGTACAATATCAAACAAAGTAAAAACCCAGACTGTTTTTGCACTAACTGAAATGCATTAGACTGGAAGTGATAGAAGCCTGGAGTCATCAAAACAGACACCAGGCTTAGAAGACATAAAGGTAAGATTAAAATTAGACAGGAGGAGAAAATTGAAAGAGACTGAACTGAAAATGTCATCACACCACAGAATGATGTGTTGGGGTCCTGCTTTTTGACAATTAAATCAAGAATGTGTTTTCTTTTCTCTTTCTATGGCAAAGAAGAGAGAAGAGAAACATCAGGGGATCATTCCAGTGGAAAGGATTCAAATCAATATGACAATCAATATAATATTTGTTAATAGTTGTATAATAGACTACCAAAGCAACACAGTGTGTCATGAGTTGATCATGTTTGGGTTTGGATTTTTCCTTGTTTTATCCATCTTTGTTTCCTGTTTCATTTTGTACGTCTTCCTTGTGTTCTCTGTGTTTCTTTTTCCCCAGTGTGTTCTTTAGAATTTAGCTTTTCAGACATTTCAGTAAATTTTGTTTGTACCTTTTTGTTATTTTATTATTAAAATCATGTTTTAAGCGCTTGGGTCCTACCTCCATTTTTCCAATCGTGACACAGTGAGCACAGATACACATGAAGCAGTTCGCCGTCAAGGCTTTCTCATTATTTTATTCATATTGAGATCCATTTTCTGGAATAGTTACTGCTGAAAATTTCAAAAAGGCCCCTGTCTGGAAGTTGTTAGGTGTTCAAAAGTAAGTAAAATAATCATCCTTACAGATGGTGTCAAAAATTATTGGAAGAATCCTCATAGGATGAGATAAAATGACCCTGAGCTGGACAAAAAAACCTTGGTAATATGTGAGTTTAATGAACCTGTTGCTGTATTTGCTCACTCTTGGCAGCTTCTGTTTCTTTCCTGCCTGAGTCAAACTAAAGTTATTTCATTAAATGCCTCACTGGATTAAGGATAGCGGGTCAGGGAGCACAAAGGAGATGAAAGCTTAAGGAGTATTTCCACACCTTTCCTGGAGGCAAAGTAGTCTAAGAGCTGGTGTAATTTACCCCTTTGCGGGTGGTGAGCTAGGCTGAGTACTTCTTAGGATCAGAGGTTTTAGTGCCTTGAAATGCTCTGGAGGTAAATTATGTCTACATGTTGAGAAGAAAGGCTTCAATGTGCTGAATTTGGACCAGTTTTGTACAAGCTTAATCGCCATCTACATTATTGTGGTTCCACTTTTTAAGAGCTGTGAGTCATGCATAAAAAGGTAATTTTGGTCTTGAGGTTTAAAAGCTTAATGATGCTTTTTACATAATGCACGGAAGCATAAACTAATTATGCAACAATTTTGCTTAGTTGGGATGATCCACCAGGGAATTTGAACATCTTTAATTCCTTGGTTTTAAGTATAAACAGAGCTGGTCCAGGTTAGGATCGCAGCGCCTGGCTGCTGTTGTGATTCAGTTGTTGAGTTTGTCGTCGTTAAGAGGAGCACATTTGAAGCAGAAAAATGTAATGACTGCTTCAAACACAGTCAGATGATGAGACTTGAGGTGTAACACTAAAGTGAAAAAGCAGAGACTAACATGGTCCATCAAATGCCCTGAAGAGCACTGGCGTTCTCACTGACTGTACGCCCCCCCCAGTGCCTTCATGACCGAAAGAAAGCAAGCTTATCCCGTTAGGGGTCACAGGGGGGCTGGAGCCTATCCCCGCTGGCTTCGGGCGAAAGGCAGGGTACACCCTTGACAGGTTGCCAACCCATCACAGGGCAATTTAGAGTGACCAATCAACCTGGTGAGCATGTTTTAGGACTGCGGGAGGTAGCCAGAGTGCCCGGAGGGAACCCACGCATGCATGGGGGGAACATGCAAACTCCACACAGAAAGGCACCTGCCCAGCCGGGGATTCAAACCAGGAACCTTCTTGCTGTCAGGCAACAGTGCTACCCACTGCACCACCGTGCAGCCCCACAAATTTACAAAACATTAAAAAAAAGTGCCCCCTGGATGTCCCTCAAATGTACAAACATTAAAATGTGCCCTCTAGATGGCCCTAAAATGTATGAAATGTAAAAAAAAATACTCTTTAGATGCCCCCAAAAATGTACAAAACTTAAAAAAGTGCCCCTTGGATGCCCCCCAAATGTAGAAGACATAAAAAAAAACCCTTTGGATGCACTTCTATTGAACTGTTTTCCTATTTCATAATTCAATTTTAACCACAATTGATCACAAACATATTCCCCACTATGCAGGGAATTAAGTTTTAGAAGCTTAAAAGTGTGGTACTGTGAGTACTAGGGGTTTAAAGGAGGTGCCCCTTTTTCTATTTCGCCCCTGCCCCTCGAACAGCCTTAGTACGCCACTGCTGAAGAGTCCATCTCTGCAAAACATGTTTTTATGATTAGAAGAACACACATCAGTCTTTTTCAGTCTTTTTCAATGTTACTGTCACACAACAGATGTAGTCTTTTCTCTCCGTTTAATAGAAGTCTCTTTAACCTTGATAACAAACGTGTTTTTCAAAAAGTAGAATTACATCTTCTTTCACTAAAAATAAAATGTTGATCCACTTGTATGTAGGTCAGTGTAATGTAACATTGAGCCACTACACAAAGACTTGATGACAGGGTGTATTTTGAACGTACAAACCAGCTTTATGTCCTCTTTTTACCCAGAATGCAACTAATCTAAAATCAAAGCAACAGCTCTTTATGATCAGATTTTGTTGTTGCAAGATGTAACTAACCTCTTCTCCAAGTTATGATATTAAAGAGTCATAAAATGTATGATTGTTTTTAAATCTCCTGAGCACAAAAAGTGTATTGTAACATAGCATAACATCATGTTTCACCCCAAAGGATGACCGCTCCCTTGCTCTAGTTTGTTCAAACAAAGTCCTAGTATCATTTTCCACAATGGTCTTTCTATAAATAATGAGACAATAGAATCTAAACATTCTGCTCTAAAACCTCAAGAGGTTCACATTTTTCCATCAAGATTTATAGTTTCTGGCAAGAATTAGAGGTTAAACTATACAGTCGGTTTTTAAATGATGGAAAGCTCCCAACAAAGTCAGAGCTCTCAGAGTCTAACACAAACTTTCAGAATGTAAAAATATTGACATGTGAAATCTCTGCTATAAAACAGAATTGTATAACTTTTCTTGGTACACTGCAAATCAAAATGAGCAAGATCCCATTCCCCCACTCACACATTGATTGCACACGAGCATGAATGGTTGTACCAAATTTTGAGGCAAACAATCAAGAAGTTGTCAAGGTATTCACTGGGAGCTAAAAGACAAAGTAATATTGTCTCTCCTGCTAGCACGGCTAAAAAAAAAAAAAAAAGCACTCTCTGAAATTTAGATAGAAAGCGATCATTTTAAAACTGCTGAATAGCTGGTGGGATAACACATGGAGCAAAAACTCTAACTGGAACAATTTAGAGACAGATAATAAAACCTTCCACACAAACGACAAACTCAATTTGGAGAAACGACGAGCTGCTCACTTTGCCACTTAATCACTGGGTTTCTTGATTAAACGCTGACTCACAATGAATGCCAATGTGCCACCTTGCTTCCTCTTGATAGGATTTGGAAATCATTTCATTCCCCCAGCACCCTCACGAGCACACACACCATCACTTCCCATTGCTAGACTTCTCATCTTCCCCGGCCGTAGCCTGAAACATGATATCGCCATCATTTTCTTTAAATTCAGCCCACTCATTGGAGGTCCATTGAGGGAAAATGGAAGTTTTGTTTTTGATTAGAGTCGCCGCAATGGGAACGTTTATAACCATTATATACTAATTAGATCTGAAGCTACGGGGAGGGAAAGTCGTATGGATTTGTGCTCAGAGCCCATGGGAACACTCACTTTTCTGGGACTGGTACGCTTATTCTGTGATGGTTTGAATTAAAGGTTTTAGTAGTGTTAAGGCCTTGTAACATGGACTGCATCTGCACCCATTTACTCTGCAGTACATTGAGTATTCTGTGCAGTGAAACATAAGCCGCACAGTGAATGGTGAATGATTGCAGACACGTCCATATTGTTCCAGTAAAGATCAAAGCGTAAGAGGAAAAGTTGGGTTTTGATGGTAAAGGTGGAGGATTCATTTAATAATAAAGCAGATATACATTTCAGTCAGACGTTTCAGCAAGTCCAAACATGCTGATCCCATCTATTTTATTGTTTGATTATATATTCATCACAGAGAGGGGATACTTTTCAGCCACTGAACTCTGACAGACCTCTCTCAAGACCTGGCTTTGCACTGCTGCCTTTGTTCTCATAATCATTGCAGCGCTGCTTGATGAAAGCCTCATATCTCCAAATAAATCATCCATCCAGGATGTTCAGACCAGGGGGCCGAGGAAGGGGATGTATCTTTGAAGCCTAATGTGAAAAAAACAGTGGGTGATGAACACAAGCGGAGGTACCAGACTAAATATTTGTTAGCGCTTAAACAACTTTGTTAATCACTTATTTGTTGTGATGTGAACAAAAAGCATCCAGACGACAGCGGTTTGAATGTCCTTTCACATGGATCTGCTTGTGATGGATGCAGTGATGGATGTCCAACACTAAAAGCTCCTTCTGTGAGGCGAGGATGTGTTTGGCTGAGGACAAGCTGGACAGATCATTAACAGACAGACTCCCTCCTGAGTGTTAATGATCTGCCCCGGTCCTTCCTGTGGTTCGAGTTGCAGAGAACCTGTGGAGCTACAGGGCTGTAGAGATTTTGCGTTTTCAAAAACGTCTTCTAAAATCTCGGGATTTCAAATCAGTACATGAGGTGTGATGTTGGTTGTATGGACAACCACCTGGTGCACGATAGTTGCAGTGATACAGCCTGTTAGCTGTATTGCTGCATCTATTATAACATTCTCTTCCATTACTTCTAGTGTGATGAGTTCCAGTTGCTAGATTTGTTGTGTTTTCACTGCAAACGCACCACTCCAGGGTTCAATTAGAAACAAACCGAGACCACCTTCTTCTTCTAGGCGATCTCAACTTGCTTGTTTATTCCATATTAGAGTACAACTTTCTTTCACTTACGTCCAATCAAAATAAGCCAAGAAGGAAAACAACCTCTGTCTCCAAACAATCCAGGTGTGAAACCAACTTTAATCTTGATAACTTGTTGTGAAACAGGCGAAACACTTGTGTAATCTTAGGTTGATTTTTATCCTCAAAGGTGCCTCAACAACTCTCATGACCCCATGTTAATCAAAAACAGCAAATTGAATTTCCTTCGTTGTTGATTTGAGGTCCTCTGTGCTGCAGATAACGTTCAAGGTAATGCGCTAGCAGCATGTCGCAGTGCTCGTCATGGAAACCGCATGGGAATGCAGATAGTAAAGTTATCAAACATCTACACTTTTATATGAACAACTTAATGAAGGGGCTTCTGTTTATGTGCATGTTTAGACAAGTCAATGTATAGTAGATGTTGCAGTCTTTGTCACACTGCTCATAAAATCTGTGCATTTATTTTGATTTATTCACTTGTTTATTTGACAGGGACAGATGCATAAAACATTGATTCATAAAGAGTATAAAGTAGATGCTGTGCATACAGGTGTATAGACCAAACAGCAACCCCCGGACGCGAAAATTGAAGCCAAAGCAGAAGTGCTAAAAACTGAAGTTCCTCGAGTGTCCACTTGAGGCTGGCTCTAGAAGTACCGGAAATCACATATACACCAATTGAATACAGCTGACCATTACGGCAGAAATAAACATGGTTTAGTCTGAATAGCCCATTTCTCTTGCGGCACACACTGTACGGGGGGTGATTTTTTTCCTAACGCAGCAGTTTCAAAGATATTAAGATTCCGTGTTGTCCATAATAAGAGGCACAGCTGACTTGTGCGACAGGCGGGAACACTGTGGCTGTTTGCGAGGAGGCTCAAAGCCCTCCTCTTCAGCTCACACTAGCTCGACAGAAGTTAGGTTAAGTTCAACATTTCCAACATTTCCTTATTTCCAATATGGCACCTGCCGGCGATTGGCTTCAAAACAAGGCTTAAGAAACAGATGGGTGACGTTGGAGACATCCATTTATTATAAAGTCTATGGCCTATGGCTTATTGCAACCCCTGTCCCTGGTTAGGCTCCCAAAACTAAAACAGAAAGAGAGTATTTAGTTTAAGACACAACAAACATCAATAGGATTGTATGCAATAAAATGTAGGACTACAAAAAACATAGAGACCAGCATAAATAGAGATAAAAGAATGTCCCGGTCCCGATGGTATTTGGTGCAAGACGCCCTCAATTCTCTTCACAAATTTCCTGTCTCTCAAGCTGTCCTATCAAAATAAAATAAATGTTTAAACATTTTTAATTTAGAGCAATCTAAGATATTTGTTGAAGTCATATTTGATTCAAAGGTAAGAGACATATCTAACTATAAAACAACTACTGTGGCTCTGCATGAAAAGACTAACCTGAAGCTACTGCAATACAACTCATCAATAATAAAAACTGACTCAGCTTTGATGTCAGTGTTTCTGTATATGTCTAATTGGCAGATCTGACAGCTCCCTGTAGCTCTTCTATACCCACAATGCGACTGACATGACAGCCTGGGCAAACATTCGTATTGTAAGGCAAAAAAGCGTCTCCTGACAATTCATCTCTAGGATTCTCTGATTAGATGTGCTCTTTATGTTTCTCTGTCTCCACTTCCATCATGGCTACACATGCATTTCATCGTTTGTGACACATATGGTCTTTCTATGAGGAAAAGTGGTTTTGTATTTGTTATCCTGCCTGACAGACGACCATGCCTGCACATCCAATCACAGCGAAATTGCACTGCTTTCTTCGTGGACTTAAGCGTGTTCCTCGGGAGGATTCGCTACATGTGTGGACCTCATCCTGCTAATGATCAGCTGTGCTTCTCTCCTGACTTTTCATCAGTATGGTATGAAAAACATTGGATCTGATGTGTTCGATGTATGTTTGAAGGCACTGATCAAACACAGCAGCAAAACATACATATGTTGTGTCATTTCAAGCTGATTATGCAAAAATCAAACAAGAAGCAGGCGGCAGCAGGGAAGAGAATTTTAGTAACGCAGCTTTAACTTGATGTAGTTTCATGTCAAACACTTTTACCAATTGCACGATTTCTTCCTCCTGAGATCGACTTTTTGGGAACGTTGCGTCTTCATGTGACGGCTGATAAGTTATGTGACACATCACCCCGCCGCAGCAGGCTTCAAACGCTGTGATGAATTCTTCTCTGTTTCTATTCTGATTCTTCACTCGAGCCTTCGCGCACCTTTTCATCCGTCTCTGACTCAACTCATTCAAGCCGTAAAGAAGGAGAGCGAGACAACACCGCTGATTGAGCTCCAGCAACAACAAAGGAAGACAGATTCTAAGAAAAGACATCGCCCGTTTGACTCAACAGACGTGGCTCTCTGTTTTCCTGCATGGTTGATCCTTCTTTCTTTTGTGTCCTTTTGTCTCCTTGCTCCTCTTCTCTTTCATTGCTTCTCTACCTGCTGATTTTAATGGCTTAGAGGAGGCAGGGGGAGAAAAAGAGAGAGTGAGTGAAGAAAAGAGGGATGAGGAGGATGAGGAGAGAAGGGAGGGGAGGGCTCCCGTCTCCAGGCAAGGCTTTAATGAAGAGCCTTTGAAGTTTGCTGTGATTGAGCAGCGCCCGTGTCCTCTTCAAAAGGGACCAGCACCTCTCCGAAGACATGCCGTCATTTCCTCTCGCTTCCCATCCTCTATCTCTCCCTCTTCATTTCTCTCCTTTTGTCTCTGTCAATTCCACATGAGATCTTCACCTCCTCTCTCTCTTCTTGCTCTTTATGCCAGCAGCCCCCCTCGCCTCCTGTCCTCCTCTGTGATCAGGACATGGATCATGTCTCTACTTAACTAACCGTGGTGGTCCTGTCCCGTTAGCTTCAGGACATTGAAGCCCATGACAGCAGGATGGATGGAGGGGGTATGGAAAGAAGGAATGGATGTGTGCCTAAGTTCTTGTATCTGTGTGTGTGAAACACACACACACTCATAGATGCACATGGTTGCCTCCAGCATCCAGGAAGAGATTGTGATTCCCCGCCTCACCCCCCACCCCCCCCCAACTCTGATACCATTCTGTTATCTTTTCAAAGTGGCTCCGTGGGCGATTTCACCGCTGTCCACCCATCAATCCAACCCTCCTACGCTCTTCCTCTTCCTTCACTCCTTCCTGCAGGTCATTCTCTCCTCATGCTTTATCCATTAACCGCTCCCTCAGCTAATTGATCTGTACTCCACTGTGATGGGCTCCTGCCATGTACAGTCTGTGACTGCTGCCTGAAGCCCTCCAAGAAGGCCATGTGTTATCTAAGGAAGATATGCTGCTCTGCTCACGGTTTACATTTGAACTCTGGGGAAGTGAACTTCAGATCGTAGTACTCTCTGAGGATGACGTTCACGATTATCTTGTGGTCTTGTGGTTTATGTAGCTGTTGTTTAAAGGAACACACTTCAAGTTGGGGAATGTGAGTTACATAACGTGAATGCTAATTGGACTGCATCTATAGTATATCTCCTTTTTTTGTCTTTTGACCTCTCCAAACACTTCTCACTCATTAAGAAATAGTTTGAAAGCCTATAGGGAAAGAACTGCAAACAGTTATTCATGTAAACAATAGAAAAACAATGTCTATAAGATACTAAAAAGAAATATATGTTTTACAACTGAGGAAATCTGTGTGACAAATAGTTAAATATCTTGAAAATAGAAGATGCATTTTGTTTAACAATACCTTTTTTGCACTATGATAGAAATGACTTTTTCCTCCGTTGTGAAATTAAAATGACTAGTATAGCAACTAGCAAGAACAGTTTATTGACATCATAAAGGGATTACATTTATCTATGTTCTCATTAAACAATACATTAGTTTTTCAAAAAGTTTCCACATTAAAAATGTACCCTAGTTCAGGGGTTTCCCCAAAGTGAGGGTCGAGACTCCCTGAGAGATGGTAAGACACTATGGGGGTTTACGAGATGTCTTCCAGAGTGTTATTTTTTAATTTTTTAAGTAATTTAAAATTTCATATTTTACCTGTAAAAATATCAACAAAAATAGAAATTGCATTTCAAATTAAACCTCTCATTTTCATTAGTTTTCTGCATTTTTTTGTTTCTGGATGACTCCAAAGGTTAGGGTTGGTTTACAGTTAATTTACAAAAGCATCAGTAGCAGCTGGTTCATTCTCAGCTGCACAGGAAACACAAACACATGTGCATGAAGGTAGGCACATTTTCTGCAGACCAGCTAGATGATGTATGAAGCAACATTTAATAATTTCTAGGGACAGGGGGGGGGTCGCAGTTCTTTGGCACCTATATTTCTGGGGGTCGTGGGCTGAGAAGTTTGGGAACCGCAGCCCTGGTTAAAGAATCACCCATATCTACATATACAAAGCAGATGGACTTTAGTAGGTGGTGAATTATGTCCCTGTGCTCTTTGTCTGAGGCTGTAGATTTTAGTTTGGACTTTAATTGAAATCATAGACTGTATAAAAGAGGGGAATCTAGTCTTTAATCCACTTGCCTGGAGGCTTGGAGGCTGTGGACTTGAAGCCTTAATTTTGCATTTGTGCCCTGTTGTCTTGGTTTGTTGGAGCCAATAGTGACCATATTGAAACAAGACGATGCATACCAACCACTAAGTCTGTGTCAAAATCATCAGTTCGTTATGTTGGTGTTACACCCCTGGAAAAGAAGATAAATTATAAATATATAAATATAAAAAATATCATGTAAGTGGAAGAAATCACTTCCTTCCCTTTAAAGCTCAGAGTAGCTTAAGTTAGCTCAAGTCCTTCCAAAACTCATCAAAACACAGAGCACACCAAGACATATTTCTAACATGTACTGTATCTTTGCATGCAGTGCAGCTACAGGTTCTCCTATAGTGCGCTGCAGGGGCTCGCTTTCAAGCTATCTTTTACTGTTCACAAAAACCTAATTCAGCCTTTAACATCACGCTGACATTGTCTCAAAACTCTTGTTAGCAAGTTATCTCTGACATGCTCACTCTGGAATAATCACCAGAGGGATTCAGGAATGTTTCTTATCAAGCATTTAGTGAATGAGGAACAATACTTGATGCAGGGGATCAACAGTAATAATAATAATAATACATTTTATTTAAAAGCGCCTTTCTCGACACTCAAGGTCACTTTACAGAAGGATTAAAACACAATAACTTTGCAAGGGTGTTATGACACTCTTATTCAATTCAGACGTTCTGCATCCATCCCTCCCTCCCACTCTATGTCTTTCTTTTACTATATGTAGGACCCTAAAGGAGGTTCAACGTGCCTGGGAGCTACAGCGGACCCCCTTTTAAGTTTCCTTTTCCAATTAAATTAAATAAATAATTGTGAAATAGCATCATGTGGATGGTGTGGTCCTTGTTAGTGAAGGAGCTTCCAGTGTAGTACATTGTTATTCCAGACTTCCTTTTCTGTTTGACGTTCACTGCCTGCAGTCTGACGAGCAGCTTGAGAATGCAGATATGTTTATACAGAGATGAAGGAATTGTTAACTAGCATCAGATGATAGCTAGCAGATTCTAAATTCATAAAGGCCCATCAGTTGGGGAAGAGTGTCCAGAAGTTGAAGGCTCGCTTCGATCATTAAGAACATCTCTCACTCCTCCAGTCGAATGATGTGGTGTTTATGTTTTTGGACATTTTTACACAGCTGTTCTGTCTGACTGATCCATGGAGTGCCAGAGTCTGAAGATGGATGGGGTTAATGTTGCAGCGCTGCAGGAGGTCTTTGGTTGTTGTCCTCACAAAACCTTCTTTGTCCACCTGCAGAGTTTTGCATGGCTGAATCTCCCATAGTGGTCTGGTGGGGTGGGCTGTGCTGCCTGGTCAGGCATGCACATAGCCCACTGAAGATTTCTGTTTGCTCTTGCAGAAGGAGTCAGTCCTACAAAGAATTTTTGGTATGAGGAATTTGATCTTCTGAAGTCAAGCCAAGGATCTTTTGAAGTCACTGGATATGGAAGACCTCCAAGTTTGTGAATGGGGTCCACATGTCTGCAAAGCAGGGCGGAGGCGTATACCGCCTCAACACTGCAATCCAGGCTTTTGTTTTAAATAAAACTTGATACACATTGCTTCCAAATGTTTGAAATTATTCCACTGAACGACAGCTTAAGGAATTCAAAGAGATGAAGCACTGCATCGTCAGAAATGTGTCAAGTTTTAAAGAGAAGACTACCTCTTATTACTGTCAGTGTTATGAGAACCTCATGTTACTGGATCACTGTTGTTAATGTGTTTTATAACCCGGCTTTAAAGTGCTTTATAAATAAAGTTGAGTTGAGTTGAGTAGTTTGGCTAGCTAGACTATTGTAACTAGTTTTCTAGTGTTTGGTTCTCCAATAAAAATGCATGAAGTATTATGATCAGCCATCTAGTTTTTAAAATGTTACATTAAAAAGTAACAAGTTATTCAAGCTGTTTAAGAAATGGTTAAGAAAAAGAGCATATCTCACTGGAAATTTTGCATCCTCAAGTGCAGTAAAAGCATCTCAAAACTGGGCTAAGATACAGCACTACAGCAGGAGAGAGGGAAAAGTGGACCCAAATGCAGACACAGTGACCGTGCAGGCAGATGTACTCCAATGATATCTAATGACAAAACAAAGAGGATCACAGAGTCCGGTAGACGATGACAGGTAGGCAAGAGAATGAAACAGGTTTTTGGACAAAATCCGAACATGCAAGTTTGATCTAACAGAATCGAAAACACAAAGAGCTGGTAACAAAAATGTGAAAACTTGCTGGCTTTGTGCTGCTCTGCTGACAGAGGAAATGTAAAACAGATGTGTGTGAGTAGAAGAATCCAGGGTGGTGATAGGAGAGTGAGCAGGTGAATTTAACGAGGACGGGGCAGAAAATCAAACAAGGGGGAAATACCAGGGCATGAACGTGACAAATATGGGTTCAAAGTAGAGGAGGAAATACTAAAAATCAAACTGAGGACTGTGGCTGTAAATACTGAGAACACTGGATGTAAACATTTGGATGTTTACGAGAACATGAACACACAAGTCAGACTAAAAACTACCACATGGCGTTAGTTTTGACGGGGACTTTCTATATATCATAAAAGGACTTGACTTGCTGTCATGTGCTGTCATGTGCTGTCGTGTTTTTGAGGCCGAGGCTGGCATGCGTGAATTTTACTCTGGATTTCATCAGACGGACAGGAGGCCAGGAGCGGCCAGTCAGCCACTGGCAAGCTTAGTCTGTGTGATTACAGCCCCCCTCTCATCCAGGGCCCTGTTTTTGCGGCGTGGCCAGCGAGAGATTAATGGGTTGAAAGAAAACATTAGCGCAGCGCTATGGTTCATGCTCACCTCTCTGATTCTGCCTGCTTGAGCGTGCCGCCCTCGCCCTTTTCTCACTCTGTCTCCCTCTTTACACTGAGTTCGGAGAAACCCTGAGTGAACTCATCTTCAAGTGTGGAGGGGGATCTTTGAAGGACGTCTTAATCACTATCGCTTCAGGTCTTGCTACTTAATACGGAGCTAATCCTGCTATTTGAGATAGAATTTTGCACAGTGAGTCAAATTTATGCAGCTTTTAGTGAAAATCTAACCAAAAATATCCGTTTGTTTTTTTAGAGAAAGGTGAACAATACATGAAAATCTGTTGTGCATTTAATAACACCAATGTAAGGCATTGTTTGCTTTAATAAGTGCAACAGGTTCCTCAGCTGACATGACCAGATCGTACCGTACGTTACATAAACACAGCAAAGGGAGCACAGACTGTCTTCAGGCTGAAAAGATTTCTGTAACACTTTTCTTCAACGTTCCCTCCTTCACTATCAGCTGCTCACCGTGGCAGATGTCTGAGGTTTTGGGTCCCGCTGTGCTGCTCCAAGCTGACAGAACAACTTTGATTGTTATCCCATAAATGATTCACTGAGTCATAGTTTTAGGCTGGGGCCATTTTGAATGATGTATTTACCAAGTGAGCTTAATTTAGCATATGTCCATATTTAAATTTGCATGAATGTATCTAGCAATGAGATTTAATCTTTATGTGCTTTATAATATTCAAAAACTGCCTTGGTTTCTTGGATTTCTAATCTTTGAAAAGACAGAGGGCTTAAATTGAGGGATTTGAATAAGCTGTTGAAAATGCAGCTCACCAAAGTTAACTTCATTTTTAATCACAAATTACTTCATAAGGTTTTTGATAGAAGGTATTTACTTAATAGGTTCAAGTTTTACTTGACAAAAGAAAGATTTCTAAAAAGGCATACATTTTTTCTACTAACTGGGACTTATACTATAAATAAAGAACAACTCTGCTGCCACCTTAGCAGCTTTATAGCTAATGTTAGTGTGGGACCTATAATAATATGAAGCATGTATGGAAACCATAGACTGTATGATTAATGGAAATAGTATCTGTGACGTCACCTCTCTGTTTCTGAAGCATTGTTTGAAGCCGATTGTTGGCGGGTGCCATATTGGAAATGTTGAACTCATCCTAACTTAAAGGTAGAAAAAACAGAGGTGGGCTTTGAGCCTCCTTGCCAACAGCTACAGTTTTCCTGCCTGTCAGTCAAGTCAGCTGTTCCTCTTATCATAGAAAACTCATAATCTTAATATCTTCAAAATTGTAGCAGTTTTTAACACATGTGCATTGGCTTCAATTCTTGCGGTCAGAGGTTGGTAAATGTGGCAAATATACATGCACCAAAGCAGCAGTAATATTCTAGTAGGTTTACTTGTAGTTTAAATAAGCACGGCTCAGCTTAGGGGTCTTTAGAAAACACGGGGTGCACACGTGTCACTCAGTAGACCGGGATGTTCTGCAGTATGCAGCCATGCTAGGTTGATGTGCTTGTATTTCTGTATTTCCAGGGAAAGAGTTGGAGAAAAGTTCCCCTATTGAGTCCAAGTGTTCAACATTAGCTAACACTATTACATGTCCCAGCTAATATTCAAGAAATCTTTCTGTTTCTCTGAGTTGAAACAAGGAGGTGAGTCCAAAGGATGCTCAAAAACTCTGCCTCTGAGTTTTAAGGCTACATGACACAGAGAGAGGAGCTAACATTAGCTAGATACATTTTATCCTCACAAAACTTAAATTGAATAACACGTTGTCAGTGCTTTTCGTCAACATACTAGGTTACCTAGCTAACACTGTGCTGTGAGTAAGCCCCCCGTGAAACATTGGTGGGAACTTGCTAGTTTTGTGAAGTTGCTTTCTATCCTAGCATACTTAACTAGCTTCATCAATTCAATGGACAAAGCCCTTCCTAAAACATTCACAGTCCAAGCTGAGACCAGTAAATTTCACTGACTACATTATTCTTCAAGAGGGAAACTTAGATTAGTTAAAAAAAATAGCTTCTTACAAAGAGACAGACAAAACACTGAAAGAGGAATATATGCCTTGAGTAAATATTCATTAAAACACAGCGGAAGTTGCAGAAATATTTCTTTAATACCATGATTTGAACTGTTTCAGTCCCAGATGTTTCCACACGGCAGACTTTCACCTTACTCGATTTTTACAGGATTACATTTTGGGGAAACATCAAAGGAATGGACGGCTTACAGGACAGCTCTTCAAAAGGTTAACACCATTTCTTCAAAGCTCCTCAACAAAGGGCTGAATGACTGAACTGTGTTGTGTTTGGTTTCCCACCCTGGAGTCACTATGTGGGCACTAATGTACCTGTCACCTGAAATGTGGACCTCACTGAAGTGGGATGTCATAGAAAGGACTTTCTGCACAAACAACACAAGATCTAGCCTCGCACACATCGCTGACATGAGAGGACCTGTACGGCAAAGTGAAGACATGCAGTCATGTTTCACGGTGAATGGGTGTAAAGGTGAGAAAGAGGGATTATAGCCTATGTGGAGAGAGCATTTTCTTCACTTACAGTCAGAAGAAGGTCTGTGTTTCATTCATCTAAGCAGGAAAACAGTCTGTTTTGTGTCTCTTAAAAATAAGTTAATCATGTCAGCTTTATGTCGCAATACGACTTTGATGGTGAGTGTAAGAAGGAAGGTTGATGAGCCTCTCCTGTCCAAACAAAGACTGTGTTTCAAGTCCTACAACAACTTCCCAAAGGCTGTCCATGGAAATGAAGTTCCTTTATTTATAGGCTTTCTAAATTAATGCTTAAACAAGGAGAATAAAATCATGAAAGCGGATGAGGAAACTTAATTCCTCCAGTGTACCTCATGTTTTGACCTCTTCAAAGCTCCTGAGAGGAGCTTTTGGTTTGAGTCGGTTTTAGCGCCCCCTGTGGACAAAGTGGTATTTACTGATGTTGTCTGGTACACGTGTAAGTAGTGTTTCTTAGCAAAAAATCTCAATCTACTCTTTTTTAACAGACAAATGTATCGTTCATTGAGTCTAGTCATGACAAAGATGTTAGAATTGAGCTAAAGCGGTTATGAAATTTCATGGCGAAACATCATGTCAAAATTGAAATTTGCCGCACTGTATTGACCACACCTTCTGATGAAAACTCACAGATTTTGGTACACATCAAGACCAACATCTCAAGCATATCCTGAGCAAAGATTATGCAGATATGTGCAACAGTCTTGGAGTTTTAGTCCATGGAACTGCAGCATGTCATTTCCTGCTATGACCAAATCATCAAATATCCTGTGAAAACTACTTCCTGTTTCATGACAAAACACCCAACTTTGAGGGCATACCACAGCCAAGGCCTTTGATATTTGCACTAAAACATAATACATTTTTATTGTTCAGGTCTTATGGTGCTGTAAACCCAGTATTAAGTGGATCTAATTAATGCCTTGGGTGAAAATAATGTTTAAAGGACCCCGGGAAATGGCCCAAAAACTGGTGTTTTTTGTCAGTTTCTTCAGAATAGTAGACTTTCTGTTGAAATTTCACCACAACATTAAGAGACTTTCTTTATAGAGTCTGGACCGGTGAAACTGCCATGAGAGGCTGCACTGTTGGAATTTGCAAGGAGACTCTATGGAGCTAATATGTAATGCCCCTTTTGGAAACCATTATCAACGTAGCATTATCACAGAGTTTCCTGTATGTGCCAAATGTAATGACCTTTCAAGTATGTCTAAAAACGGTTTCAGAGTGGGAGATTGAACAATGATAATGAGAAATCCCAAAAATGACTAAAGGGCTCTGGGACCATTCTGTGCTCGGGCTGTTATATTTAGTTTAACTAACGACTAATTTTGGTGCCAACTTGTGAGAATAACAACGCTTATTCCTTAAAGGCACTATGAGGAGTTTTTCACCAGCTGAGAAACACACTGAAACCAACACTGATGCCTCTTTATGACCTTCAAAAGCAAACAAAACCATAAACAACAACACTGATACCTTCTCTGTTGTCATTTTTAATGCCTTAAACCACTCAGAGGGGGGTAGGTGTCAAACCACATGATTGACACTTTGCTTTAGAAACACCCTTTTTCAGCTGTTTTCATGGTAAATAATCCCACTGAGTGATAAATCTGGCTGTTAAAAGACAGCAGGGTGAGGTTTTTGTTGAAAACACTACTTTTGCATGTACAGAACAAGAGATAATAATATCACTTTGTCCACAATGGGGCGCCAAAATTGATATAAATCAAAAGTTCCTCACAGCAGCTTTAAGTCGACTAATGTGAACTTTACTTTTTAAGATACCGTAGGCCTAATTGTAAGGGGAAACTCATTGTATCACAATCATTTCAAGTGATGTACATAATGATGCTTGCGTAACATAAGGTACTTTTGCTTTGCTAAGCCTTACAAGGTCAGTGGCTGGATCATCGCTGACTTTTCTGAGAAACAAGGCCTAAAAATAAGGAACAGGCAGAAATGACACAAAGAAAGGAGCTGTACGATGGCATCCTAGGAGCCCCATACACACTGCTACACACACACACACACACACACACACACACACACACGCACACACACACACTCACAGGCTGTTTTTCTGTTTTGACTTATTGCTTTGCGATGCACTTTTCACCTCCAAAACATCATGAAAAATAAATACGTCCACCTCTTGCGAAAGACCGAGACTGCTGATAATCCAGAGTGCTGGAGATGGGCCCTGCATATTTCTCTCCTCTGCAGAGTATTTTACTCTTTTTTTTTTAGTAACAATTACTTTGACGAGCAGCAGTTGTTGTGCAGCAATGACACATTTCATAAAGAAGACGGATGTGAGTTGAATGTGCTCCTGGCTCCTCTATTGCTAGTTATTCAGATATGTCACAGGGTTCACACGCTCTTTAATGGCACTTTTCTGTGTTTGCAGGTACCGAGCGCTTCTCTATTTATGATAATGCAGTTCTGAGCTTCCCCAGTTCTCTTATTACCCGAAGCTAGTGGTAACGACTGACTGTAAATCACATTTGTAGTGTGGGAAAGAGTAGGTGTTAGAAAGTGAATAATCTTTCATTTCTCTACTTCCGTAGAAGTATGAATACATTTTGCTCTCTCATTTCACAGGAACATCAGATAATATTCTAGTGCTCTCCCTCTTTGTCTCATCCCCTGCCTCCCTTTGTTTAGTACGCTCTCTCTTGGTTGTAAAATCAAGGCAGAAGTCTAATACTCATCACATAGATCTATATTCGGATGCCAAGCTGTTCAGAGAAAAGATCTCAGCTACAGAATACACTAACTTACGATGTTGGCCTCTTTATTGGCAGACAGGAAAGTTCAGGGTATAAAGGAAATGAATCCAGGGATCAAGACTTGTTCTTCACGCTGTTGAATCAAAGCATAAGAGTGTGATGCTTTCCTTTTTTTACTCTCAATGTTTGAGAAAAGCCACCATATGTGGATGAAGGGAGGTAATATTGTTGCATTATCTTGCTGTGCCCGTATATAGAAACATCTCTCAGTAGGCTATGATACCATGTTCATTATAAAAACAGAGCGCTGACTGACTGCCTCATCATAATCCTTCTGCAGCAGTCTGAGCTGTCGGGGTAAGAGGAGCTGCTGCCATGATATCACAGCAGTGAGTTTATTAATGTGTTGATTGAACCACAGCTGCCTTCTCACCAGCAGTGTTCACAATTTTAATATGAGATCTCACCAAAAGGCAAATCATAAACACTGAAAGCTACATCACGTTTCAAACCCTTTTTTTGAACCTACAAAAATTTATGTTGAAACAAAGGATTAATCACAAAATCATGAAATATGATGATATTTGTCTTGTCAGAGGAAGATTTCATGTTAAAGTTTACTTTCTGGACTGGGTTGCACCAGGCTGCTTGTAGCCCTCTCTGCATTTCAATGAAGCACATTTATTTTTGTTGGTACATTAAAGAAGGAGTATTATGCTCATTCTTAGGCTTTATGTGCCCCCTCTGATACCCCTGTAGTAGCTTAAATGATTTACAGCTCCAAAAACTCTTAATTTATCTCTGGCTGACCAGCCCTCTGGAAGCCTCCTCCACTGTTGCAATGCTACAAAGTCTTCCGCCGTAAGTTTGGACCACAAATCTGACCTGGAAAGTTTGGAAAGGGACAAAGAGGAAATCCTCAGCTATGAGGAACAGAGCATGGCATTTCCGTTTGGTATGTTTTAATTGGCACTGTGGGTGGATAAGTGTATTTCTGACTCAGGGATGTTTTTGGAAAACTTGTTACTTTGGAAAAACATATTTTTTTGAGTCATAAACTAATTAAGCTTAGACTACTTACATGTTTCCCCTCCTACTTCATGCCACTCTGCATAAGTCATTGCCCTAGTTTGGCCTCCCCAGTCAAAAAAAGTCTGGACACGCCCCTGCTTATAAAGGGAGTTGATACACATATGGAAGGACTTAGCTACGTATATGTTCCTATCAAAGTAAAGTAGAATTACACGTTTATTTTATTAATTACGTCTTGCTGATTGAGATTAATAAAAATGCTAAAACAATGACAAACAAGCTTTTTTGTATTTAGAACTTCTTCTCATCTGACAAACAGGGCTAAGGAGCCATCTAACAGGCTTCTGTAAATGCCAATCAATACCTTCAACAATCCTCCCCCTCACTTCATGTTTTTAGAGCATTCATAGCCAAATTCCTCACTGCCGTCAGGGGTTTCTGTAAAGTGTCAGGTGGAAACAAGTGCAACCCCAGATGAATCCTAATGTACTTGCTAGCTAGAAACAGTTGTTAGCTTCCCTAGCATCACCATAAAAATGTACAGATGGCACATGTCAGCTAATTTTCAACTTCCAAGGGGTGCGATGAATGACTACAGACCAAAATGCCACTTGAAACTACGACCACTAAGAACATCAAAACATGTCGTGTAGCCCCTTGGCAGCTAGGCTGAATTGCTAGATCTAACGTCTAACTCATTTGGTTTTTGGTCGAACAAACACACAAACGTAAGACATAAATGTTCAGTTTGTTCACTACAAACACAAAAGTTCATTCAGAACATTCCAGGTAAGCGGCCTCCTTCTTGTTGATTATGAAAATGTCTCAACAGCTTGCCTCTGTCAGTCACTGAGCCCTCTCTGTATTAGATAAATCGCAGGGATTGGCCCGACCACGATCAGGATGGATAGAGATCCATCTAAACAAGAAGGGTACCACACTCCTCCGTCAGAGGAAACACAACATGTGTTTGTGGCCACATCTGGTTCAAGGGTTTTTGTTGACGGTGTTACTGTTGTCCTGGAAATCTGAATCTGTAACACGCAGTAGGTTTTACTCCTACGAAGTATTCCACAGTCGTATCTAAAATGAGTTCATGGTGTAGTGAGGTCACTTCACACAATGACTATACTGAGCTCCACCTAGCTCTCATGTGTGTGGGCCTGGGCACAGATTACAGTTTGTTTTAGTTGAGAACTGCTGAAGTGGTTATGTTTGGACCTTGACTCCACCCTGAGTCATACCACCAACCCCCCCGCCCCCCCTCAGCACCCTCACACTCGTTTAACTATCCCCTTCATAGAGAAAATTGCATTTCTTGCAAAAGCACTCGGAGAAAACCACTCCCTTGTAAAGTTCTAGTGGTTGCATTCAACTGCTTATAAAAACAGACAGCGGCCTATTAGCACCAAATTAGGCTGTTACACAGTGCTATGAATGGGAGGCCGTACACCTAACGTGGCAAGTTGGAGTGAAGAGGAAGGTAAATGGCGCTTGTAGAGCTAAGTGGAGTTTATACTGAAATGTCTTACTCCTCTTTACCTCTACCTCTCTTGTCTTTGTCATTATCTCTCCACAATCTATTTCATATTCATCTTTAAACTTAGCTTTCCTTTCGTTGATTCTGGATTGGTCAAACATTCACTATTTTGTTGACATTTTAACACTGAGAGGTGATATTTCAACACTTGTATTTAGACAAGTAACAAGTCAAAGTAACCTGCTCATGCAGAGAACTTTTTATCAGTTAGTAACTTAGATTGTTGAAATCATGAAACAAAGTTCAGAAGACTTCAGTTCAGGGTTTTGGCAGTTGCTTTCTTTGCCAAGTAAAGGAATGAGATTCAAGGCATATCTGCATGGGCTTTCCTTTTGAAACCAGGGGCCAAGCACACCAGCTGGACCTAACCTTACGTCCCTTTTAGAGCTAAAAGTTGCGACCAACTTATTTAACTTTTATGCCCACGATGGAGCAGTTGTGAGTTTGGAAATTCAGACTAGTAGGCCTATGTCAGGTAAAATAGTTGGAAAAAGTAATGGCCAAAAGAAAAACATGATGGCAGTGTGTCTTAGTTACTGGTTGGATGGTTAATGAAAGAGCATTAAGGTGAGAGAAAGTACAGTAGTCTGTAATTGGACACGATTAAGACAGACAGTGCCGCCCCCCTGTAGCTTTCGATTGTTCTCAGGTTTTATGCAAATTAGGCCTTTAGCTCTGAACTGTCAGTGCCATCCAGTCCTGTGAAAGTTTGGGTTGCAGACCCCCATGATTGGCTTGCTGATAGCTGATAGTTTGTTTGTGTTAGTGTCATTCAGTTTCCCTGTGAGAATGTTTTTATGTTGTTAATACAACTCTATGCATTTCCATATTTTTATGTGTATTTTTTCTTTTTTTTTGTGTTAACCAAACTTTCTGTAGATATTTTGATAGAAGAGAGAAGATAAAAGTGCATACATTTACAATGTATGTACACTTCTTAAAGCTTCTGTGCAGACTTTTTTTAAATACTTGACGCAAAATGTTGACGTGTCTATATGACTAAAACCTGAATGAGTGATACATTTGATGATGACATTTTTAATAAAAGAATACCAATTTATTAATTTATTAATGTAGAGGACACAATAAGCAAAGATCTTATAGGTAATGCTTTGTCCACAGGGGGTGCCAAAATCAACATAAACTGAAAGTTCCTGACAGGAGCTTTAAAAATCCTAATGGTGAGAAATGTAAACACATTTCATAGCTAGTAATAAAAAAATACCCCATAAAAGTCTGGTAACTTATTAGTTCTGAGTGTTTATTATTGGCAGTGTAGTATTTGGAGATATGTAAATAAAAAATGTCTGCATATTTCTTGCCCTCACTCTTCCTAGTAAGGGAAAAATATGTGACATGTATACTTTGATCTCTCAAACAAACACAACCTTCAACCTGTTTGCTTTCAAAGAGACACCTGGTGTGAGTACACAACACTAATGAACTTTAACCTTCTCTCCAGTTATAATGCACCAACAAACCAGCAGGACCTTCACTCTCATGATAAATAACAGGACTGTATATGTATCAGCATGAATAAATTGACTTTCTGCTTATTCTCTGGATGCACCTGCTCTCTTATTTGTTTTAGACTACTTTATGAATTTCAACAAGTCGTCTGAGGCGCACTGCTGAGAGTCAGAGCTCATCGAGTGGAGGAGCGTGATGCTATTGTTATCGGAGAGGGCTAAACTGAGGAGCAGAAAGCCTCCTTTGTTTCTCCTCCAGACAAGAGACGTGGGTTCACCATCACTCAAAACACTCCTGGTCTCAACTCCACACCAAAAAGCCCAAAAGAAAGCCCTCAGGTTTTGTATTACGCCCAATCAACATACCAAGAGAGCGTGCTTCAGACACACTTCTGATGAGCAGAGAAGTGAAGAAGATGAGGCCTGGTTTCTTTTTAAAGGGAGATTCCCCTCAAATGAACCCTCTTTGATGTGTATTCTGCGTCAGAGTTTTGTGCAGATGGGAGAGTGTTGTATACACACGCAGTTCACCAACACCTGATAAACGCTACAGCTGCATTTACAGGAAGAGAACTGTGTTCATGGTTTGTGGTAAAGAATGTGTTCGACTGCAAACAAGTCTACATGACCTGTCTGCATACTCTGACCACACAGCTGTGTTTTCACATCCATAAAGTGTGCAACTGAGATTCACTGGTTTTCATGACTGTATAAGGATAGGATACATATTAGAAGAGACGCACACATGCTGGTGTAGAAAGATGGATACAGATCTCTGTGGACTTTCAGCATATTTTAAACACTGCCATGTGACAGACAGGGCGAGAGCAGCACAATGTGATGTTTCTAATAAGGACAGATGTAAGTGTGCTTTGAATCAAATGAAAATATACTAAACTAACGAGGTCTGACATCATCAGAATCAAATCAGTCTGCTTATTTTTGTATTTAATAGTTAACAAAGCATGTCTTAAAACTTCCTCACCGTATCCGTATCAGCTTAATCAACAATCCCTGCATCTATAATCTTCAGCTGTTTCTTCATTTTACTGCACCAGAACTCACAGAAATATCTGTTCATGCTCCTTTCAGTCCATTCAGCACTGTGTCCCGTGCATTTATGGGTCATTTTGTGAGTTTACAGGGTTTGTCACAGACAGGCTGTCAAATCTTCCCATCAGCTGCATTAGATCTCACAGTCATACTAAAGACTGTACCGTTTGCAGGATGCTAAATGTCAAGTTTTAGTTTCAGTTCTGCAGAATCAAAGGTCAAATGCTTCTCGGTTTCTGAAGATTACCTAAGAGGAGGAAATGTAGACGCAGCAGAGAAATAAGGGTGACTCTGCACTTCAGCAAGAAGGTGGAACCCAGGATTGCGTTTTAGGGCCATATAAAAAAATAAAATAAAATAACTGTGGGAGAAGAGCAATATTTTGAGATTAAATTCTCAAATTTGGGTGAAAAAAAGTACTGAATTTGGAGGAAACAAACACAAGATGGTGGAAATGAAGACACTATATTAGGGCCATTATAAAATGAAATAAAATAAGCTAAAATAAAATAAAATAACCATAGAATAAAATGAAATAACCATAAAACAACTGTAATATTCCAAGATTAAAGTTTTAAAACTATGTGAAAAAAAGTTGCAAATTCCAGAGAAATCTGCCTGAAAAAAAGTACTGAATTTGTGGAAAGCACAAGATTTTGGGAATTATGACAAATAAAACAAAATTACTTTAAATAATACAAAATAAAAAAAGAGCTATGTTCAGAAATTAAAATTGCATATCTGTGTCAAAAAAAGTTGCAAATTTGTGAAAAATATGTGGGAAACAAATGGCAAATTTGTCAGCATAAAGTTGCCAATTTTTATGAAATAAAGTACCCAATTTGTGGGAAACACAAAGAAGATGGTGGAATTCATGACAGCGTATTAGGGCAATTATAATAATAAAATAAAGTTATGTAAAATAAAAAAATAAATCAAATAAAACAAAATATTATTAAATCAAACAAAATCAAATGAAAAACCTTAAAAGAAGAGTATGTTCTGAGAATAAAGTAGCAAATCTGTCTGAAAAAAAAGTCACAAATTTGTGGGTTAAAAAAAAGAAAATTTGTCAGAATAAAGTGTTAAATTTGCATGAATAAAAGTACTGAATTTATGGGAAAAAAACACAAACAAAGAAAAAATATTTATAGAAACCATAGTGCTTTACACAGAGCAAGTGTTTTCCATTGATAAATACCACCAGAGGATTATTTTGTTCAAATCTTGTTTAAGGTCTGTGTCTTGCAGACTCGTTTTTTCTTTTTTACCACTGTATCTCAAAGGACTATAACACATGCATTGCTTAGTAGTCAAAATGTTTCTGCATCAGTTCATTAAAAAGTTAAATGTTTTCTAAAACCTTTCAGACTTAGAGCACTGAGTTCTGTTTGTCTCTTCCAATCCAGACTCTTACTCAGACATGCAGCTTTGCTCTGCTTGTAACTGCTGATTAACTTCTGCGATTTGCCATAGCAATGGCAGTGCTGACAGATACAAGTTTTGTAAAAGATGTAAAAGAAGAAAAAATAGTCATGCAGACTTCTGATGGACCTTAAGTAGTTTCATAAAAGCAGCTGAAGAAAAGCATCATGGTTGCTCAGTGGGTTAAGGAGCAAACCGTGTTTCTGTGATGTTAAATTCATTAAAAAGTAAAGTGAAAAAGGCAGCAGGAGCCAAGAATAAATCCTGTTTCAGGAGGGCAGCTTTCACCCATGCTGCTGCCAAAAAGGAGTGATGGGGGGACGGTCACAAAGTCAGTTCAACCTACTTCAAGTAAAAGTGCAAAAAGGAACCACTCCAAGAATTATAATACCTTGTGCCTTCCAGTTTATACATCATAAACATGGCAAAGGATTCAAAACCCAACCAGACTTTTTCATGATTACCAGTCAAGAACATTCCCTGCATGTCAGTGACCCACTTTCTGTTTATTTGAATGCTGTAGATAATTCCATCAGACTTTCTGAGTATTAGCAGGGTGTAACACACATAAGTCGAACAGTAAAAACAAGCCAAAACTCACACATAACCTCCCGTGACCTCTTCACCCACACACACACAGCAGCGGTGTGATTACAGCAGAGGGTGTATGTGGCTGAGCCCAGCTGTGGCAGGCCAGCGTGTGGATGTGGTGCATCAGCCTCTCAGCCCCCTAAATGAAAACTAAATGAAAGGCTCTCAGATGGTGTGAGCGTTGCGTAAGCGAGGCACCGAGCAGGCGAGCGAGCGAGTGAGGTCCCGGGATAAGCTGATTACGTGGCAGACTCGTATTCATTTCCACGGCCCCTAAAGAGCTGAGTGGTGCGGCTTAGCGAGACCTGCTCTCTCGCTGCTGTAGCATCAAATCTGCTCCTCTCCTCTCTTTGTCCCAGATCTTCCTCAATTTCTTCTCTCGTCTGTGTGTGTGGTCAGTGTGTTTCTAAGTGTATGCGGTCAGTGATTTCTAAAATGCTTCCACTGCCAGCAGGAGTCAAGGGCGACTGCTATATCTGCTTTGGACGGCTGTAGCAACAAAGCTAAGACATGTGGTCTACTAGCACAATACATACAAGTACTCGTATATTTATGCTAATGCAAGCAGCAGCCTGAGAGGCTTACAATTGAGGTGAAAGCTGAAGTAGCAAAAACTGCAGCACTTAAAGTGCCCACTTGAGGCTGACACTAAAAGCAAGTCAATCCCCATCAGGCACCATATTAAAACGCTAAACTGTACAGCAGAAGTAAACATGATAACACTTTGGCTGTCTTTGTCATTGTGACAGCTTTACTGAAGATAAATGTATGTAAACAAATTGCCTGTCTAATTTCTATGAGGGCAAAAATGGAGCAGCATTGATGGTATGGCTCCTTTAACAGACAGACCTCGTCTTCTAATCTGTGAATCTGCAGTCAGTCTGCATTGCGCATGTGCATCCTTTTCTTTGGAACGTAAGGTTGTTGCGTTGTTTTACCCGGATACAGTGATGCTATTTTTTGATTGGCTGATGGGTAGCTATATTCCTGTCTTTCTTTTTGATTAGCTGGTGCGTGGCAAGCTCCTTCTGAAGGAAAAGCAGCGCAACTTGGTGGTCTTTGTCCTAGTAATTATTGTGCTTGAGAAATACAAAGTGTGGCTTGTGAGCGTGTGGACAGGTTGAAATGCGTGTGTCTCACACCCAATGCATGAGACTTGAGAGTCCTGTCATTGTATTATTTTATTGATGTTTTAGCACTTATTAGCATGCACACCTTAATTTTTAAGCCTTTTATTGTTAACGAAACATGCATGTATTTGTGCACTAGTGCATAGGAGTCAGGGTTGTTGTTTGTTTTGTTAGCAGGCCATAGGGATGAGAAGCTAGCTGGTATGTGTCTCCACTTGCCACTGTCTCACCTGAAGTTTGGGTGAGCGAGCCTCAACTCTGCTACATTTCACCAGGTCTTAGCTTCTTCAGTCTGATAAGTAAACATCTGTGGTGTACTTGCACCACACATCAAATCTCATCTTTTTAGAAATAAGGTGTTTAACTTGCTAATTTGAAGCTGAAGGATAAGCCACAGGACGGAACAGCCTAGCTCTTTTAAACTGAGGTTTGCTCCTATTAGGAAATATGGTTAGCTACTTCTGGATTAAAAAATACAACCATTTGCAGCCAAATTGCAAACTCAAGGCTGAATGAACATCTTCTGTCAGCTTGCACTACAAATTAAATCTCTTCTTCTGGGAAATATGATGTTCAACTAGCTAATTGGCGAGCTGAAGAACCAGCCACAGGCACAGACAGCTTTGCTCTTTTTCACTGGGGTTTGCCAACCCCCTCGCTCCTATCCAGCACCTCCCTCACCTGTAAATGTGGTCCCATCTGGCTCCGGAAAAGCAACCATTTGTGGCCCAATGCCAAACTCAGAGCACCTGATACACTGAGGGATGACGTCACGGTGGCTACGTCTGTTATTTATGCAGTCTATAGTCCAAGCACACATGCAAACAGAGGCATGATCCAACACATAGCTGAACCTAATGTAATGTACACACTGAGGCCAAGCAGCTGTAGAGGTGAAAGTGACGGGACAGCTGACCATGTTGTCCAATTGTCAGAGTATGTCCTGTATGTCGCTGCATGCTTGTGTGTTTGTGGTTAGTTCAACAGTAGCCGTGCTGTCAGGAGGTTCGGATATATATCACAGGAGAAGCGTCCAGATGAGAGCTCAAGGTGATTTGTTTGAGTTGTTTTTCTCCATGTGGAGAGAAAGAGAAAGAAGAAGGGGCTGATGGGAGAGTGAGGCTGTAGCTGAGGATGATCTTTAACAGGTGGGAACACTTTGCCTGGCCTTTCCTCTCATTATAGGATATGCCTGTGTCATATATGTCATGTGTGTATGTGCATGTGTGTGTAACACAGGGTCTGTTATTGTACAGCTAATCCCCAGCTGAGGCCATCGTGTGTAAATGGAACAACTGTGCTCCCCATGTGACAGACTCAAAGGACAGAGGGAACACCAGGGCATCCTGGTTTACACTTAAACCTCGACGGATAGATTTCAAACGACGGCTTCATTTTAAGCACAAGGAGAGAATTGTCTTCTCGAGTAGTCAGTTTTAAAACTTGAACCAACAGTAACTGCAATAACCTCTCATATCTATCTGTGTTTCCCACAGTCTGACCAAGTAACAGTGGCCTGGAGCGGGACTGGATTTATATTGATACATTAAAATAAAACAAGACATGTACATTCATGACCTTCGATTCCCAAAGTGTATCAGCTCAACAATGAATCAAAGTTTGCAACACATTTGAAAAAAATGTTGTTGTGGTGTTCACAATATCACATCAACAAACACATGTAGTTTTGAAGTTGAACTTTGACCCTTCCAAAAATATCATCAAATCATTGTTCTATTCTATTATTGGCCAATAATATGTTATGAGACGTTTGACCTTTGACCTTAAATTCGAAGTGGCAACCTCCTCTGTTAAAAATTGAAGCCAATTTGGCAGTGCAAAAACTGCAGTTCCTCAAGTGTCCAATTGAGGCTGGCTCCAAAACCAAGAAAGAGCCAGTCAGAGCCAATATTAAAAATTATTTTGTACAGCAGATTTAAACATGCATAAAAACGGTCTATGGGTCACCGGACATGAACGCCACATTAGAAGGATTTCACCTGCTGTGGGCGGACAGGATACAGGAGAGCATGACTGAGCAAACTGGTGAAGAAGGCCAGCTCAGTCCTGGACCCTGTGGAGGTGGTGGCTGACAGGAGAATTATGGCCAAGCTGTCGTCTCTGATGGACTTTTTTTTTTCTATATATATTCTTGTTGAAATTCTTGTACTGTACACCTTCTTGTTTGCTGCTGTAACTCCATGAATTTCCCCGTTGTGGGACTAATAAAGGAGAATTTTATCGTATCTTATTTATTTGTACAAACTGTATATCTGTTCTGGTTATATCAAGGCTAAGAGATATGCAGTCAGACACTATGAAGAGCTTGGCTGATATGATGTGCTACAGCTGTTTGCTACAGCCTCAACTCCACCTCTTTGCTGGTGGAGCCAAAAGATGATGGTGTCAGTATTTCCAATATGGCGACCACCATCTTTGGACCCTCTTCAGAAACCAATGGGTGATGTCAACCAGACTATGCCATGTTTTATATCATCTAACCAGTTAGAGTTGAAAAAGATGCTTTTGATAAATTTGATTGAATTCTGTAGATGGATATTGTCTTGATTAGAGTGGGATGGATGGACGAACAGAAAGCCATTGAGGCCATTACTGGCTCGGATGTTTTAATATATAAGTACATTACAAGAAAATATAAACTCTGGAAATAGTGATATTTTAAAAAACATTCCCTCCTCGTGCCATAACGTGTCTTCTTTCTTTCAAGCCCCTCGGTAGCTCTTCATTTCTCTAATAGGGAAGAGAAACACTGCCATCCCTGCTGAATAACATCCTGCAATGCAGAGTTTATTCAAGCATTTCTCCAGATTTATAACTACGTTACGGTGCAGTGAGCAGGATGCTCATAATACTGTAGTTCCTCTTCAGCAGCATTGTATCCTGTGCTGAATGAATGAACATGAAGGTCTGAATAAAATAAAACGCTGAAGATAAAAAGACATTAAACACAGCAGAGACACAGACATGTTTCAATGTTTTGACATCTTGTGTAAGAAAACGCAATGCTACTTGTTTATATTGATTTCATTTGATACAAAGCAGGGGCTATACATATATTATCACTCAAGGGTAGCTGTACTAGGAAGGTATAAAGGAAATAAAAGATACCGCAGGTTACACAAGAGATGGAGTTTTAATGACGAATGTTATGAAACAAAAGAAAAGCAAAGACTTCTGTACTTTGAGACAGTACTCTGTGTTAGCGTGCTATACAGGCATACTCTACCTCCTTTAAAAAAAAACCTTGTCTGGTTTGATCTTTATGAGGTCTGACAACAGGGATTCACACTCTGATGCAGAAAGACATATTGTCACATCACTGTATGAAACATTTGGTCTCAATTTAACTTTTTCTTTAGTGTCCAAAAGCTTCACTGTGAAGTTTTTCTTTTGTGTGTTGACGTAATTCCGGTGAACTTTTGTCTTAATTTTGTGCTTATAGACTTAAACCTTCTAATTCCAAAATTACTGTAAGATCAGCAAATACTAAAAATATAAACAGGCCTGCCAGGCAAAAGTTTATAATCGATCTGCAGCTAAGCCAGGGTTTCTGCAACTGTTGATTTGAAGCTTCAACCAAAAGTAAGAGCCAACAGCATATAGACAACAGCATAGGACAATTTTTTTTGTACCATAGAAAAATAATTCCTGGGACATCAATAAAAAAACAAAACTAGCCAAACTGCAACAAATCCATTTAAAAGATAAAGCAGACACTACTTCCTGTTACTTTTAAAACAATTCCCTTTTCAGAAACTCTGGAACTGTAATCACATTGTAACAGCATTTTAAAGGTATGGTGTAGAAAGGGGAACATTTAAAAGTACTGCGCTTTAAGCAATGGTGGCTGTTAAGGAGTAGAAGCACTTGTGACTTGCAATGAGCATGATCCTCCATTCGTTTATTAATCAAGCCGCGAGAATTGAAGCCAGGAAAGTTAAAAACTGCAGTTCCTCGTGTGCCCACTTGAGGCTGGCTCCAGAAGTACCACAAACAATATACACACCAATTAAAAAAAGTAAATCTTTACAGCAGAAATTAACATGTTTACAGCCTGGTACATGAAATGAGTTTAGTCTGAATATCACATTTCTATTTCATCACAAAATGTACGGTGGGTGAATTTTTTTTTACGATTATGTGTTCTCCATAATATTAGGCACAGCTGACTTGTGCGACAGCCAGGGACACTGTAACTGTTGGTGCGGAGGCTCAAAGCCGGCCTCTGTACCTCACACTAGCTTGACAGAAGTTAGGTTGACTTCAGCATTTCCAATATGGCACCCGCCGACGCTTCAAAAAAGTGCTTCAGAAACAGTTTGTCGTCACTGACACTACTTCCGTTTATTTTAAAGTCTATTGTATTAATATAAAATCTTTCACACACAACAACCACTCTTATCTTCTTCTTCTTCCTCTTACAACCTGCACATTTCCGTTCACAGTTTGTCTGTTCTGGCAGTGCAGGATGGTGGCCTCCGGGGACCCGCTCCTTATGCAAGTATAAAAGGCTCATTCTAAGTCAACAAAAACAAAATAATTTTTGTACTCAGGTGAATGAACACTAATTTAAACATACTGACTAATATTATATTCCATTTCTACCAAGTCTGTTCAGCTCAAAACCACTATATTCTTCACACTGCGCCCTTAAGAACCGTAGGTAAACTCTGAATCCGAAAGTGCCCTTCAAAATAAAGGCCTGCAGAGGATTTTGCAGATCATTTTCAAAGCCTTGCCTATAAATCTTTGTTCCATGTCACTTCAAAATTCAATTTCTTCCCCAAATAGAACATGCCTGTTGCTCAAATAACTTGGTGAGAACTTTTTTATTATTACAAATACACACTAGAGTCAAATCCACTCTGTATTAAACTCTGATTAAATTTTTTGCTGCAAAGTTTCTCGTCTCTATCTTGACTTTTCTTTTGGTATATTTCTGTACTTGTTGAATAAAGTTTTGTGTACACCCTGGATTTGCTGCTGGAATGATATTCAGTGTTTTCAGTGTCTTTCCTGCAACTGGCAGTGTGTGAGCGTGTGTGTGTGTTTGTGTGTTTGCTGTTTTGTTACCTGCCAGCCAGCCAGCCAGCCAGCCAGCCAGCCTATTATCAGAGCAATGACAGCAGGGTCACAGTACCTGCCCTTTATCTTCACACACACACATACACAAACACTCACCTGTACACACACACATCCCCGCCAGCCTCCTGTCTGCTACCGTTACCCCGCACAGTGCCATCTGTGTCCATAGCAACAGGACAAAATAAGTCACTTATTATATGATAGGGGTTCAGCTGGCAGGTGGTTTTCTATGAGATTTGTCATATCCTCTTCCACACAGGTCAACTGCACACTGGGTACAGGAAGTCAGCTGTTAGGGCTGCTAGTTTTACTATGAGAGATTATTTTTCTTCTTTTGGAGAGCTGAAAAGTTTGTTGTACTGAATCTGTAAAGAACCGTTTATAGGAGAGTTAGTTTACTATATTATGACTTGTGATGTAAGAGGCAACACAAAGAAGTTTTCAGGTAATATTTTAAACAAGCTGGTGGAAAGGAATCACAGAGGAGACAAAATGAGGAGATATGGACTTTGTCGGACATTTGATTGGAGCTCAGTACATTTTTGTGTTTTACTTTAAATTACTTAATTACTTTACATCGTAGAAGAAGAATTTGGTCGCCATATTGGAAATGTTGCCTCAGCCTAGCTCTTGGCTAATCTTGAAACAGGCAAAGACCTGAGGTGGGGCCATAGCCCATCTACAAATTGCCCACCTGTGAGTCAAATCAGCCATGCCCCAATTATGAATATTTATGCATAACAAAATAGATAATTTGCAAAATGAATCGCTCTCATACAGTTGTTATGTATGAGGTATGAGTGTGAACTCATTTCATTCTAATGTAAAAATGTAAATTAGAAATTGGTTATAATGGGTCTTGCTGGGTTTTTGAAGCCAGCATCAAGTGGACACGAAAGGAACTGCAGTAATTTAACTTCCACAATTTTTTTTTTGTAACTTAATGTTTAAGCTAGTAGCTAAGCTAAGTGTTCATGACGCAAGATTGAAACATTTAATACAGCTCAAAATAATTAAAAATTACAATTAACCTCCTCTAACTCGGTATTTGGCTGATCTCAGTTTTTGCCTGGTTTATACTTCTGCTTCAACCCTGTGTCGCTCTGCTTCAAAGAGGTGCTTGTGTTTCGAACATCGGAGTTCATCACCATTTCAATGTGAAACCAAAGACTTCATGTATGGATTGACATAATTTATATTCATTGTTGTTCATCCACGTAAAAGTCAAATGATAATTCAAACTCTAACTCCAGCCTGGGAGGCTCTCAGAGGCTGTTGAACAGTACTTATTATTGATCTTAAAGGCAGAATGTATTAATATTAATAAGACAAATATTTGGTCTAAAATATCCAGACTGATTTAAAACCTCTGGACACCCACAGTGCTCTTTTTGCATCTTTGTGGGTGCTTTGATTCAACCATATATAAACTGAGTGTCACTGAATGACTTTATGTACCCCAACAGGGGAGGAGGAGGAAGAGGGGGAGGAGGAGGAGGTCAGTTGGTAGCAGCTGCGGGTGAAGATCGAGAGATAGCGTAGCAGATCATCAAATTCCTCCCCTATCCCCCTCCGTCCCTGAAGCACATCTGTGAGGAGGCCGGCGAGCAGGGACCTCAACAATGGAGGACATTCAGAGGCTCAGATAAACTCCTCTGCTGCTCCCACCGCACCACCATCACCGCTGTTATCGCTACAACCCCCACCCCCTCCTCCTCCTCCATGCTCCAGTAGTACATTTTCTCCTCCTGCTTCCTCTGTCCTCCAAATCTCAGCACTGCCTCTGTATCTCTGCTGCTGTCCCCTCCTCACCCCCTGTGATAAAGTAGTGCCTGCTCTGCCTTCACCACAGTCCCCCCTGTTATCACCCTGCTGTTACTCTGCACCATGAGGGCTTCACCAGATGTGACATGCTGCTGCAACAGCACTTTCGCTACAATACTGCACTCAGTTTCTCACTTTTCATCCAGGTTTTTTTTTTTTATTAAGATGCTAATATCTGTGTTCCTCTTAGATGTTCAACATAGAGATGACATGAAAACATCTGAAGATGTTATAAAAGTGACATTGTGTATTTTTTTAAGTAATAATAGATCTCCTGATGTGTGTTTAATGTTCATGTTGCTCCTGTTTGTTCTGTTTAATGTTTCTCTCTATCAAATAATAAAACTTCATCACATAAAAATTGGTAAAGTTCCTTAAATAGTGCATTTATTTTAAGAAAGGGAACATTTCCAGAACTTTCTATCTGACTTATTCTGCTCTACATGTTGTCCATTTTTTTCCACAAATATGAATCTGACTTCTTTGATCATTCTCCTTTGTCTGACTGTGAATGAATATACAGGCTTCAAGCAGCTTTGGGGTGCTTTATGTCAGACTTTGATAGTTAAAACCATTAAAAAAAAAAAGCCCACTACTCAAAAGAGGAATGCACTCTTAAATATGCTTCATTACCCTGCTGTGCTAAATATTTAATACTGATTGGTCTAAACCCCTTAGCAATGGGGTGTTATTTCTCAACAGCAGTGTCAACTCGCAGGAGGCAGCACATTTGTAATCAGCATTTTTATTTACGCACAGAACGACAAGCTTCTACTTTAAAAAGTGTGGGACATTAACTTGAAGAGAATTCTCAAAATAGTGTTGCTTGGCATATTGGGAAAACTGGAGGAGGACCTATTTGTACAGAAAAGAGAAGGTTTAATAATTACATAACACAAAAAGGCAAAAGATGAAACAATGTCCATCAACAAAAAAAAAACAGCAACACATGGAGCACAAAGTAAAGCACAAAGAAAAGAGAATCGATTTAATGAACCAACCACACAAGGGTGGGAAACACAGAGACTAAATATACACAAGATAATGAGCAATAGGTGTGGACACAAGACACAGGCTAAACTAATGAGTGTAATCAACATGGAGGGAAATACACAAGGGCAGAAAGTGAAACTAAACCAGACACACAGGGGTCAAGAACTACAAAATAAAACAGGAAACTCAAGTGAATGTACACACTCAAGACAGGGATCGTTAAGAAACATATAACCAATACAGACTAAAAACACACAAGGTAAATCTATATTTATAAAACAGGAAATAAAATGCCACAAAAGCAATCAGAGCTAAACAAAAGGAACACATGACATTGCTTTCATCTAAGAAACTAATGTAACAATTCCTGAAAGCCACTAAACAGATAAAGTCAATAACTGATAACATGGATCTAACATAGTGGAGAATTTATGAGCTGACAGCTACATAGTTGTCTTAGAAGATAGATGGTAGAGACCAAAAAGGATCAACACCCCTTATATGTACAGAAACATGACTCCATGAATAATCACCCTTCTCTGTGTCTGTGGACTGTGTAATGGAAAATGTTTGCTAGCTCAAAAGGCTGCATTGTTTCCATTCCCTTACTTTTTACGTGAGTTTGGTGGGTTTCACGGTAGCTGTAATGCGAACATAACAACAGATGTTAAAGAGCTGGCATAGTAGGTCTTCATATTTTAAAGCCTCAGATAACAGACCAAGCTGCTGCGTTAACAGAGTAAAGAGTGAGGACACGTTTCCACTAACAGTCTGCCATCATCATGCACAGTAAAACTCCATCCCTCTGTTAACGTTAATCTCTGACCATAAACTAACCTCAATCATTCCATTACTGTTAAAGTTTACAGCAGCATATTCAGTCATCTGTTTTCTTTAGTCAGCAGAACACACACTGGATGTAAAGCTGGATGTGTATGCAGGATAAGGACACACACAGTTTAAAGACACCACTGCTGTGTTTGCTCTCCTCCATCAGAGCAATTAAAAACAGCCAATCAAGGCGGCTGCAGCTTCATTACCAGAATGCTGGATTACATGTATCAGCGTCAAAACTTTAATAAACCGAATCCTCCCTATAATGAGCACATTAATCCACCCCCTCCCTCTCCCCACTGTCTGTTTGCAGTGATAAACCTGCAGGAATAGATATAACTATCAGGCTGCCTGGCGCTGAGTGGAAATTAGAAATTAATCATGATGTGTTTCACAAGGATCATAAACTCCCTTAAACGCTCCTCCCTAGGTTTGATTTATTTAACATTTGAATAAATGCAGCAGGGGAACAGGAATAATCCCTCTGATAATCTGGCCTATAGGTTAACAACAGTTTAATCCTGAAGAATGACTCATCCCTGTTGAGGCTGCAGGTGGTGGGAGCTCAGAGGGGAGAAATCAGGTTGAGCTTGAGTCGGGAATGCGCCGCTAATCTAGCTACAGACGTCTTCATGGGTAATCATATCTTAAAGAGGGTGAGCGCAACCTCAACTGAACAGGGGTGTGCCCAGATATTTATCAGATGGGGTGTCAAAGCTCTGGCTCTGAATAATTTGGAGGTGGCATTAGGGATGGGTACCGAATTCGGTACTTTTATAGGTACCGACCGAATTCCGTCGGTACTACCGAGTACCGATTCACGTAAAATCAAACGGTACCATGTTTCGGTACCTGAACGCATCATTGTGACTGTGAGGGAGTTGAAGAATAGGCGATTTTTTCATACTTTCGCCCTGTAATAAAGTCAGAGACTGATCGGGTGGACGACTCCACTCTCTGCTCTGTGCATCTGTGTGAGAGCGCGCCAAACGGAGCCTGCAGCTGACGGGCGCACGCACTCAGCGCGAGGCAGAGCTAAGGGAAGATTAAGTTTATTTTATACAGTCTATGGTTGAGACTGACCCTCTCGCTCCGACTACCTGCCCTGTTTATAACCGTTCCTGTGTGCGTGAATGCCCAACAAGTAAGCTGTGTGTCCTGTTATTATAAAGAGACAGAGAACAGACTTTTTCCCGTCTGCAGGCGTTCACGTGTGTTCATTGATAAACTCCCGAAAGAGCAATTAGATGCCACAATCACATGTCAGCTTATATATCTAATCACCTATATAATCCTGTTTCTGTTCATTTCATGTTAAATTAAACAAATTTGAGAAGTTGTTTTTTTTTAAATTAAGATTTATTACCACATAAACACAAAAGTACCGAAAATTGGTACCGTTGAGTACCGGTACTGATTCCCAGGTACCGGGTATCGGTACCGTATCGGTTCAAATGTGAAAGGTACCCATCCCTAGGTGGCATGGAATATGTGGGGGCATGGTTTTAAAACGGTGGCCGTGAAGGTTGACTTCATAAAAATTTCATGACCACAAAAAACATGTCACTGAACTCTAAAGAATTTTCACTAAACTTGTAAACATTTTATGAAACGCAAAACAATTCCAACCAGATTCAGCCAAGTGGTAGCGTCATTCAGAGGCACACAGTCCTGGAACAAACTACCAGCTCACATTAGGGAGCTTGAGAACCAATGTACCTTTAAAAAAAACTGTTAAATATTGGTTAAAAACAAACCAGTCATGTACTCATGAATAATCTGTTTTCTCACTTGATGCCCGTTCCCGAGGGGCTTTGGCCTCACCTTCTATCCTGTTTTTATAATGTCACAAAAGTTTTGTGTGTAAAATCTGTTTGTAAGTCAGTATGTGTAGTGTCCTGTTAACTGTTTTTTGACATCCTGTAGTTTTAAAACTTGTTGTTTTTTGTTTTATGTGAGTACCTGCCTTAGGACTACGGATGAAATTTTGCTATTGTGCTAATTCCAGCATATTTACATTGAGGCACACTGTTGAAATTTTGATTAATGTGCATGGTCCCAATCAAATAAACTCAAATTAAATTGACTTAAATAAAAAAATCTAAAATATTTCATGGAACCCAAAAATATTTTAACTTTTTTTTCACCGTTTCATGCAATATATCACTTATTTCGTTATATGCTTATACATCTCATGAGATATTTTTTAATTTGGTGTAATGTTTTTGCATTTCAATAAATAACCCTAACCTCTCTGGATCTACCCCTGAACCTGAATAGAGTGATAACCTAAAAGATGCACTGAAAGCGCATACATACTGTATTTACAGTTTGCATCTAATCAATTAACTAACAGGCATGGGCTCTATTAATAAGTCTTTATTCTGAGTTCACATGGTAAATAAGTCAAGATAAAAGTGTAAAATTACCATTCATTTAAACCAGATGTTTCATCTACAGACAGGGGGGCGCTGCACTTTGAAGACCAGCAGCACAGTTTGTGCGAGTGTTGTGTGTTAGCTCGTTGTTTTTTCTTGTCTGTACCTGACCTGCAGGAATATTATGGGGTCAGAGCAAGTTGACCTGATCCAGCTTTACAGGACCAGTCTGGTCTGAAAATAGACAGAGTCTACATGGACACATCCCAGCTACTCTCAGTGGATATTCAGCCACTTGTATGTAGTCAAAGGCACAGATACATCAAGATTAGAACAAACCAAATTGTTAAAAAATATGCAGTAGCTACAAGGAGTCAGGAGAAATATGTGGACTAAGGGATGTGGAATAGGGGTAGAAGGGGATGGATAGGCAGTAACGCTGTATTATTTCATTATTTATTTTACAGTTGTGTGTATACTATTTTTGACAGGACATTGAAAACAAATGTTATGGCTTATTCTGACTATTTGTCTTGTTTTTCCGATGTGATCAAGTCAGATGTCTAACATGAGTCTGGTTTTGCTCAAGCTTTCTCCCTGTTAAAGGAAGTTTGTCCTTCCTGTTGTAACTTGCTAAATGCTGCAAAGTGCTCTGCTCATGGTGGATTAAGATGAGATCAGATTGAGTCCTGTCTGTAAAATGGGACTGGATCTTATCCTGACTTGATGTTGGGTCTTTGTTAATGATATAACATAGAGTGTGGTCTAGACCTGCTCTGTTTGTAAAAGTGTCTTGAGGTAACGTTTGTTGTGATTTGGTGCTATATAAATAAAGATTGATTGATTGAATATGCTTGTATTTCTGTGCTACTCAAAAAATCCCCTCTTTGAGGACACTAACCTTTTCTAAGTGTCTCACTGTGAATGATTTAAAGCTTTATCAAACAGATATATGACTGTGTTTTATGTTGTAACTATCACCAACACTACGGCCTATTGAAATGAGCATCCTGCAGGCACCTGCATGTTACTGTTTAAAATGCTCCAAAATGAATATGTAATAATTTGTGGTATGTCCGCTTAGTGAACTTTTAAGACTACAGATTCTACTGTTTGGGATATGAAGCATTTTAAGATTCCCAAAGACATGACATCATATTTAGTGAATTACCTGTAAGGGCACAGGTGAATCATTTCGATTGGAGATTTAGAGAGATTGTTTTTGTTCTTGTTCTTTCTAGAACATACATAGTTTTACGACCACAACAGCTTCATCAGGTTTTTTTTTTTCTACATCATGTGTTCGAAGATTTGCAATTTGTTATTTGATCACAAACTGTGACAGCAGAGTAAAAATGAATGGCTATTTCTAACAAAACATGGCAGGCTGATAATAAATGTGCAACCAAGGCAGGCTATTAAGCTGATTTAACATCAATGATTTGAGTGCAGACAAGAGAGACAGAGCTGGCATAAGCTAGTATGTTTTCTCTTTTTCCCTCATTAACAGAAGTATGCTCTTTCCACTATCATTAAATCAGAATCTGGACATTACTCAGGCTGAGAGCGTGTTCCAACAAAGGAACAGACTCTCAGCCTTCATTGAGTGCAAAACTGAGAGAAACACATAAACAGGCGCATCATTTCTGAACGGACATTTAAATTAAGAGCTCTGAAATCAGCAAGTATTAGTGCACATGTTTTATTTTTAATCATTAAACTCTATCCGTAGAAATAAAAAGTATCGACTCATTACTCGATATGCTCCAAGCTGTGTCATCATTCCACTGTACAGAGAATCACAGCCATGCAATTACTCCATTAGGCCAAACTGGCTAACAAAGGCCGTACCCTTGAACATGTGGATGGAGAGTGATGTTTCCTATTAGCTGTGCTGTGCTGTGGTCTCAGGGTTGCTGTGCTGCTTCCATGACAACATCAAGTTAACCAAGCAAATTAAAATTCGGTTTATGGCACCAAATAATGATTTTTTCCCCGACAGTGTAAAGAAGGCAATAATCCTGCGTCACACACAGTACAGGACGTGATGATGTGTGGTTTGTGCATCATAGTGATGTTTGTTTATAGTAAAGCTCACAGGACAGTGTTATTAGATTAGCCTGACAGCAGAATGCTAAATGAATAATGAGAAAATGGTGAATTGCCCGACATGACCACAGATGTCAGAGAATGTACAGTACTGTCAGGGTGGACAATGAGACTGATTCAGTTATGCATGAAGACACGAGGCGAACAAATGTTATTTTTATAAGCTAATGTTGATCATTGTAGGGTTTATGTTCAGAAACTATTGGATACACCTTCGCAAATAGTCGGCTCTGGTTTTGCATGATAATTGTTAAAAGCTGTCTTTATTCTCTCCAAACCTTGCTACCATAACACATCACTAGTCACGTTTTCATGACCCATATTTCTTCTTACTGATTGAAAATATTCTGATTTAAGATACCAGTTTAAGTATTTACATGGCGTGTGATTTAATAGGGTCTGGTGTTGACATGTGCCAAACAGATGTTATTCCGCTTCGGATCTTACTTATGAAACCGTCTGATATCAGCCTAGCCTTACTGAGGTGCATACTGAGTGCAAGGAGGAGGAGACAAGCCCATTAAAACTTATGTGGTACTGCTACTGCCCCCTCTGAAGATGAGAAAGCGATGGATGAAGAACTGTATGTCACTACGTATGTATGTCAAGACGCTGGGCATGCACTGAAAGTAAACAGCTGGAATGTTTATCGTTATTTGAAATGGTTAAAACTATGCCTCAGCAACTGAAAGTAATCTAATTAAGTTGGGGCCTCATTATTCTGATTGAGGTGTTTCTTATGGAGCATTTTTATTATGTTGGGCTTTTAAACCATTTATAATCAGAATTATAGTGTTGTGATCATCCTCTCTATATGTGTGTCTTCTGTAGGTTTATATGTTTTTTTTTATTGAGTTCACCTGTTTAAAATATATTTCAAAATAAGTTTTTCCTATAGAGTTATTTTAGAGGGATTTTGTCATTTAAAATATATTTTATTTCTTGTTTAACTGTTTATGTGTTATTACTTATTTATTTCTATGTTTTATTATTCCATTTATTTAAAATGTTTGTTTTTCTTTCTTATTTCTTGTTTTTATTTGTATTTATTGCCTTTATTACCATTTTATTGCACGCTTGTTTTATTTTCCTGCCTTGTAAAGCACTTTGTAACAAGTTTTTTTGAAAAGTGCTCAATAAATACAATGTATTATTATTATTATTATTATTATTATTATTATTATTATTATTATTATTATTATTATTATTATTATATAATCATTATTATATACTGTACTTCCTTATTTGGTGGATTTCTCTCATTGGCGTTAATTTCATGGGATGCTTATTTGAGTCATTCCAACTCATTTCCTAAAAGTTTAAACAGAGATTCTAATTTAGCTCAGCTGAGTAGTCTAGAGGTTTGCTTACCTTGAAGGTAAATATCCTCATGCCTGTGCTTGTTACTCATTGCTCTGGCGAGTGGTTTATGTCACTCTGGGGTGTTAAGGGGCTGGGGGGTTATTATATCAACTTCAACAGAGGACTTCTTTGGAATCCTTGCCCCCTTTGGGCTCTGTAATCCTGTTCCCTGATTAATCCACAGCTGAAGTACACAGCTGAATATTCACCTATGCAGAAAGCATATAAGATAATAGTGATAGTTGAGTATGTAAAAAACAGATCTAGGTGCTTGGTAAAGACTGTTATACCTCTTGTTTTCAGATAAGACTCCAACCTGTTAGGCTGTGCTGTGAAGATTCCCTGAAGATTCCTTGCAGGGCTCACCGTGTAATGACAGCACCTTTCTCATCCTCATAGTTCTTACGCTTCTCCTCCTCTTCCTCTCTTTAATCCGTTCATCCCCTCCTCTCCTCCTCTCGTCTGACTCTGATCTCCCTTTGCTTATCTTATTCAGGGGGGTCTCTGAGCGATGGGGCCCTTTTGTGGAAAGGACGGATCCTGAGATAAAAGGCAAGTTTAAAACGCTGGTGACTCAGCCGAGGAGCCGTCAGATAAATTGGGACGACACCTCTCGAGTCCCATTGGACGCTACCTGCTCTACTTCGATTCCTGAACCCCATGAGTGAGCTACGGCTAACGAAGGTGTGATGTTTCTCCTCGCAATCCTCACAATGATTCATGAAGTTTAGCTCCCTCACTCTATCGCTCTCTGACATGTTTTTTCTCCACCTCTCCCCTTTAATCAGCTCTCTCTGCAGTTATTTGGAGTAAGTGATTGCCTGTAATGTGCTCTGGTACTGAGGGGCCAGAGCAGAGGACCTCATTGAAAACCATACGTCTTCTCCTACCACTATCGCTAGCTCTCTGGGTGTGAGTGATGATCTCCATATGCCAGTGCTTACCCCTATTCTCACTGCTCAGTCTCTGTGTATTAGTCATGCCTGCATGCCATTATCACCATGTGTCAAGTGCACACCTGGTATGTATAGGCAAGTGTGTGTGGAGCTGGCGCCTCACCTCATCACTGCCTCACCTCCTTACTCATGTTAGCTTTTAGCCGCAGCTGCTCACTGGTTGTTTACGCTGACCTTGTCTGCACCGCTCAGCTCACCTGGGCTGCTCTTCCTGCTGCACGCATCGACTTTATCTCTATTAAAGTCATAATAAGGAAAAAAATATAGAGCGGACGTAAAACAGCTGTGCAATGTGCCTTATCTTTATGAGGGTTATCATGTTCAGAATCTGGTTTAAAAAATGAGTTGATTTATTGGTAGAATTTATTTTAAAGGCTGCAGGTTGTGGAGAGGTTAAGACTTTAGTCTGCTATGAAGTAAGGAGGGTAATGAGGTCAGCTTTTATCAATAAATCAATATTTATAAAGCACTAAATAATAATGTCGGGGACCATGCTGGGAGGCTAGAGACACAGGAGTATTTCTTTAACACAAAAATAATGCTAAATAAAAGAATCTACAAGTATGAGCTACGCCTATTACAGAGGACAAATTAATATCCGTTAAATACTTGATTCTGATTGGTCAAAACCCTAATATACCGGTAATTAAGTCTCAACGCCAGGAACAACCTGATCAGTTGAGTCCAAGCGGCAACCTCCGGTCTCAAACTATGAAGCCCATGCGGAAGTGTTATAAACTGCAATTCAACGAGAATCCACTTGAGGTTGGCAGCAGAAAAAACAGAAACCACATAGACATGAATGGGAAAAAGACGATCTTTGCAGCATTAATAAACATGTTTACAGCTTGGTTCAAAAACGGCTTGGCTCTACGTCGCTGATTTCTCTATCGGCACACACTGTACGGGGGAGGTGAAATTTTTTCTAACTTGACGTTCAGAAGATAGAAGATTACGAGTTTTGCCCAAATAAGGACATGACTGACTTGACTCCTGGATGGGAACGCATAGCTGTTGGCTAAGAGGCTCAAACTCTGCCTCTTTACGTCACACTCTGACTGGTTGAGTTCCGCATTTCCAATATGGCTGCCGCCGTTGATGGGCTTCAAAACAGCGCTCAGGAACAGATGGGTGATGTCACAGATACTACGTCCATTATTTATACAGTCTATGGTCAAGTCACATCAGATTAATCCAAGGAAAGGAGTCCAGCACATTCCCCCTCGGCTTGTTAACACTGTGATAAAAACATCAGTGTTGTCTCAGGCTGGTCTTGAGAGTTTGGAGATAGGGACAGTTAGCATGCACAGATGTGAGAGCAGCCTGAGGAGCTGCTAGGCCTCAACATTCTCTGACAGGGAAAAGTGGAGCAACATCTTGTCCTGTCCTACTTAATAAAAAATGTGTGAACTACTAAACTAAATAAAATGATGTTGCTGTTGTTTTGCATCACCAAATTAAACCAAAGGAGTATGTAAAACGGACACTAAGTTAGACAAAATACAAAGCATACCCCCCCCCCCCCCCCCCGACAACATGACAGCTCCCAAGAAGTGAAGCCAAAATATTTTGAGCTCCCCCTTGTGACTTACTGCAGTATAGGTCATAAAGTTGACCTCCCCAATTATAACAAATGGGACATATATCAGGCTAGAAAACTAAAGTATGTGTCAAATTAGGTTTTTGAAACTTGGTCTTCCCACAGCCACGTGCGTCAAATGAGTCTCCAATACAAAGTTAGAGGTATGTTAAATGAGTGTTTTGGGTAGTGGAAGGAATTTGATATTGATTCTATGGCTCCTCCAGCTAGATCACTTATACACATGCCACTGCTCTAAGATACGCCACCAGTGCAATATGTCCCCATCACGAAGACACAGTAAAGCATATGGAAGTGTATTATCTGTTTATATGGAGCTCTTGTGAAAGCTCAGTCAGGACGACTATAAACTTTTGCATAATGGATCACAGATGAATGTTTTATGGATTAACAGGCTGAAGAGGTAGAGAGTAATACATTGTTCAGCTATGAGCATCTCTGTTTAGCATCTTCCAGAATCATCCCTCTGTTTGGATTTAATGACTAAGTGTAGACTCCGGAAAACAGATGCTGTCCTCTATTAAAAGAAACTTCTTGTTAAATCTAACATTTCTCTATTTAGAGTTATGTAACCGGTTCAGATGTGCGATACGGAACACTGATTTTAATTGATGAACATTCAACATGCTCTCCTCCAGTAATAACCCAATAACACTGGTAATATGTGATACTCTGACATTTTTCATCTCCATGCTCTGGCAGAGATTCAACATCTCGCTCTGTAATACTTAAGAAGGGAGGTTCAGCACTTCAAACTCATAACAAACCCTCCTGCCTGTTAGATCGCTTTATTATACAGGCATGGAGAGACTTCTGACGGAGAAAGAGAGACAAAGAGGAGTGAAAGAAGAATTACTAAAAAGTGTGAAAGAGTAAGAAAAAATACAAAGATAGAGCAAAGAAATAAAAAAATAAAAAAAACTAAGAGGCAGAAAATGAAGGAAAGATAAAAACGGAAGAAAAAGGACAGAAAGAGGGGAAAGACAGTTAAAGAGGAGAAAATGAATGACCTTCAATAACCTGTAGAAAAAAAGAAACGAATACCTAGTTTAGAGGAGGGAGGAAAAAAGAGGTCAAATAAAGAAAAAGTGTATAATGGGATGTTCGCACCAAACCCAAATAAAATCATTCACATAATTTAATGGATGGATTTAAATGTAAAGTCAATGTAAAGTCGCAAGTAGTCTTCAGTCTGTAAGGGTGGAGGGGCTCCTTTCAGATCCCCTGCCTCTTTCTACTGGTGTCCCACAAGGGAGTATATTGGGTCCTACACTGTTCAACATTTATGTTAATGACATTGCCCTTGCAGCAGGTGATTCTCATGTCCATCTATATGCAGATGACACCATTATTTATACGTCTAGTTCCTCCCTGACTACAGCACTGTCCACATTACAGGCCAGTTTCCATAGTGTCCAACACGTTTTCATGAGGCTCCATTTGGTTTTAAATTCCAATAAAACTAAATGTATGGTTTTTAACAAAAACATTACATTGCCCAACAGCCCCCTCAAAATCTTCTCCCTGGATGGGTCGGAGATTGAGTTTGTTGACAGTTACAAATACCTAGGGATCTGGCTTGACAGCAAACTTTCGTTTGAAGCACACATAAACACACTTCTTACAAAGGTCGAATCCTGTATTGGTTTTCTTTATCGCAACAAATCCTCCTTCACACACTGTGCTAAACAGCTTCTGGTTAAGATAACAGTCCTCCCAATTCTTGATTACGGTGACATAGCCTACAGGTCTGCTTCCAACACTCTCCTTCACAAACTGGATGCCATTTACCACGCTGCTATCTGTTTTGTCACTGGAGCCCCGTTCACCACTCACCACTGTCACCTGTACTCTCAGCTGAACTGGCCCTCACTCCGCTCTTGCAGACAGACACACTGGTTTCTATTCATTCACAAATCCCTTGTCGGTAAAACCCTGTTATATCTACAGTCACTAATCAAACTTCACAGCACAAACCGTAGCCTGCGCTCAAGTAGCCTTATCAAACTCATCACATCCAAAGCCCGGTCCTCCTTTGGTCGCACCTCCTTCCAGTTTTCTGCTGCAAATGACTGGAATCACCTGCAACAATCCCTAAAGCTGACCTCTCTCATTCCACTCGCCACTTTCAAAAACTTAATACACCCCATAACTCAAAATCACTGCACTTGCTTTTAAATTGCTTTTAAGTTGTTCACTGCTGTCATATTTTTGTATTGTATTGTTCTGTATCTAGGTCTCTCTGTATGTCCCCTCGTTTTTTGTTTTGTCTTTTATTTATTGTCATGCCACCTGTGTTGCCTTCTCGCCCAGGTCGTTATTGCAAATGAGAATTGGTTGTCAATCAACTTACCTGGTTAAATAAAAGTTAAAGTAGACGCAAATTCTTGTCGGATGGCGCAAATGGTGTGAATGACACAAATTACACGTGTGAATGACACAAATTACACGTGTGAATGACACAAATTACATGTGTGAATGAATTTGTGAGAGTTGAAAAATCTAAACTTCAGCGAAATATTCGCATCGAGATAGCCAATCACCATGCAGATCCTCTGTTGTCTTATCATGTGACATACGGACCAGCAAAGGTTCATTCATCTGGAATTCATAGGTCAAATTGATTGTATCTCTGTGCAGCTTCCCCAATCTCTGTGACACTACCTGTTTTATGGGATCAGGAAAAAACAGGAGCTCACTGTGAGGAAAGAGAGTGAGGAGGTCTGATTATCTGGCAAGTTGCAAAAACCTTTGTCTGTCACTTGATTCCTGCTATCAGTTGAACCAGCAAGTTAGCACTGACCTTTTAGCCTAACCGGCTTCATCATTCAATATAGTCGAGCTCAACCTTGTGTGAGGACAACAGGCTGGAGTGGCGTTTGTGAAAATTTGCATTTTGGGCACTGGTTTACACGCAATTTTGAGTGAGTGAGTAAACATGAATCATTCTTGTCTTCGTATTCACACAAATGAATCAATGGTTTGAACGAGACATAGAGAAAGAGTGATGAACAAAGAGACAGAGAGAAAGAACAAAAAAAGGAATAAAAGAAACAAAGAAATAAAAAGAAACAAGGAAAGAAATAATGGTTGGTTGTTTCTTGAACCATAATGGATCATTCTGTATATTTTCACTCTGTCTTTTAATCTGTGTATGTTTTGCTGTTGTTGTTTTGTCTGTCTTTCTGTATGTGTGTGTGTGTGTGTGTGTGTGTGTGTGTGTGTGTGTGTGTGTGTGTGTGTGTGTGTGTTTGTGTGTGTGTGTCTCTTTATGCGTGTGTATGTGAATAACTGTCACAGGATTAATTATTTGTAACTCTGAGATCTTTCTCCCCGGCTGCTTCAGACGTCTCCGGCCTCTGACACACACACGCACACACACGCACGCGCACACACACACACACACACACACACACACACACACACACACACACACACACACACACACACACACACACAGCAGCTGTGGCTCCATTTTGTCAGATGCTCCTGACAAGTAGCGCCACCGTGTCAGTCTCCACACAGACATGAAAAATATGAACCTCTACTCAGATGATGGAGAGATGAAGAGGGGATGCCGGGAGTGAGGCAACAGAAGAAAAACAGAAAGAACAGAAAGGAAGAAAAAGAAGAAAGGAAAGTATTTTAATTGACTCGGGATCATAAAGTAGAAGTGAGGAAGAAGCAGGAAGAGGGTTGTATTTCATAATTTCCGCTTCAGGATTTAAGTTACCTGGCCTGCTTTCTTTATGGCAGCACTGCTTTATATGAGTATCCAGACCCCTCTATAGCATGCTGTACATCTTAATTTAAAGGCCTGGGATGGCTACATATGACCCACACACACAAACACACACATATTTGGAAACAGCAAGACATGCAGGCTGTTTGAAAAACTAGGTCATGCATGTTCAGGTTATTAAAATCAAAGTACCATTTTGGTGGAAGTCCAATGAGGTCATGGTTATTGGATCAATCAAAGCAAAGAACGACATCTTCAGATAATAATAAGCCAAACCCAAGCACGCACGCACACACACACACACACAAAGACATCTGCATGCACACAATCCCTTATAGAAATATGAAATCTAATCCAGCACCACCACACCCTGCAGAGAGTGTGTGCAGCACTACTTTCCCTGCCAGAGACCGCCTTTAATGGGACTGTAAGGGACCACAGGCTGAAGGAAGTGCACCTAGAGACTGCACACACACATGCAAACATTCATTAAGGGCATATATAATTCCTCCAAAGGATAATTAGTCTTTGCTGTGTGCTCATCACTACAGAAAAACAAAGTCATCTGCTGCAGACTTCATAGAGCAGGTGGGTACATACAGTAAAGCTGAAGCCTCTAAACATGCCCATAAAGCTGCACGAACAGAACCAGCAGACACATGTGCTTTATATTACTCTGCAGGGAGACTGTGTATATCATGCCGCTGTGGGAAGTTTTTTGCAAGGTATGCTTTAATAAGCTTGTGTAAGCAAGAATCTCTGGTTCCACTCGCATGTCTGTGTTTACATTTTTGTTGTGCATGTTGGACTTATACGTATGTCATGTATACATTCATGCATTTACTGTGAGAAACTGGAGATGCATTTGCAGCTGCTGGAAAGGTGTACCCCATCTGAGGTTGATTTTAAGGTTTGGTTTGCGAGACTATACAGAGCTTTTTTCTAGAGTAGAAATAGTCCTCTGTGGATTAAATGTATCTAGCTAGTCCCCTCTTTATAACGGGACCCTGGCACCCACTTAGTTTCCTTCTCCATGAAGATCACTAGCTCCTCAGCTCCTAACCTGGGATTACCATTTAACAGTTCACAGATGCAATGGTCACGAGTGAGGTTTTGTGTCTTTGTTGACCTTTACTTATTTTCTTGTCAAACAAGCCAACTTTTAAAGGTGCACTAGTGTCAGCATGTGGCTAGCTAGTGCTCCTCCTTATGGCCAACGCTGGTCAGGAAGATGCAAGGAAGCTGCGTGCAAGTTCACCATCTCAGGAAAAGACCACGACTTGCTAGTGGATGTAGCTGAATGCGAACACTGCTGAGCTTTTCCAGCCAAGGTTGTAACCAAAATAGCTCAGGAAGTCATAATCTTCGGTCTCAGGATCTTTTAATACCATCTGTTCCGAGGGTCAAGACTGAACTTGGGAAAAAGACCTTCAGGTTTGCTGCTCCCTCTACCTGAAATGCCTTACAAAAGGATCTAAAACTGTCTGACATGATATCTTTGAATGCTTTTAAGCGGTCCTTAAAGACTTGGAGGCTGAAGCATCTATCTCTGGATGTTTTGTTTAAATGTTACATGCTGTTTTTCTGGAGGTACCTGTTGTGTAGCTGTTGTATGCGTCTGCTATTTGTATTTATGTCTATTGTAAAATTGTAACTCTGTAACTGTGCTGATGCCTATCTTGGCCAGTACTCTCTTGGAAAAGAGATATTTAATCTCAATGAGTATTTCCTGGTTAAATAAAGGTTATCATAATAATAATAAAAAGGTTGTGTCCGCATGTGACTAACTAGCGCTCCTCCTTATGGCCAACGCTGCTCAGGGAGATGCAACTCAAGCATGCCTAGCAGTCGCTAGTAGATGCAGCCTAATGCAAGCCAGCTAAGATCTTTGAACGGCACTTGCAGGTGTTGGCAACCCCTACCTTGAGGATACCACGCCGATACCCAAAGACCAATGGCCGAAAGAGGCGCAAGTTGGGGGATGTAATGGATGATATGGCGGAATTTCACCCTTGAAAGTCAGCTCCTCAACTCTATTGAAGCATGTTTACAGTTAATGCTGTTGTTTGGCATATTTTATTCATCTGCAGCACTTTTCCACAGTTGCATTTATTTAGGAATGCTGCATGTGCATGGTTCATTAATTTGCCGCCTGTCTCTTATAATGAGGACTGTTTCAGCAGGTTGATTGCCCTGGTCACCTACCTTCAGAATAGCACAAATACTGGTAGTGAAATGAGCAGATTTTTTTCTATCTGTATATATACCTGATGTCTCTTTACGTTTAACAATCAGCACAGACTTATAATGGTTATATTTTTAAGAGTGTAGATTAATGTAATTCTCCTCTGATTCAAAGCTGGGAGGAGAACAATACAACCCTCACAGCTGAGAAAAAGCCTGTAAAGTTGTGATGTAACCCGAGGAAGTCTCACAAAAAGGCAAATAAACAGCAGAATGCACTCTCCTTTCAAAATGTAGAAAGCCCATACAAAGTTAGCCATACAAACAGAACATGGCGTAAGGAGTCTTGTTCAGTGTGCAGCCCACTACACAAAGCACGCACCAGATAATTGCAAACACTTGAGCAATAAGTCAGGTGAGGTCACAGGTGATAGATAGGTCAGTGGTGTGTCCCAAATCTATGCATGCTGCATGCAAATAGGTACTTCATAAGAGCAGCTGCAGCACAATAGAGTCAAAAAAAGAACAGAAATGCAAAGAAATTCGGGATCAGTGTGAGTTTGATGTGCTGACTACAAAAGCAGTGAAATATAAAGTCTGCACATTCTTTAGAGGAGACAGAAAAGAATGTATCTCGAGCTCTGTCTAACGTAATCGGGATGAAATCAGCATCAACTCTACACCCAGAGTCACCTTGCTGTGTCGAGTTTTATAACTCTTGTTTTTAAAAATGTAAACATTATATCATCCAGGTTATTTAACTTTAATGTAACATCTATTCATTTTATGCTCTGGCCTTCATTTTGGAAAGAACATTGTGGTACCTTGTCTTACCCAGGAGCCTCACTGTCTTTTCAGTCACCTCTCCAGACACAGATTCATATTCACTATTACTCTTTTGGTGCATGGATTCAATTATTAACGTAGCTGTATATGTATTGTTTTATTTTCTGCCATTTTATTCTTGTGTAAAGACTGAATATACTAACAAATATATAAAGAATCTGTACTGTATATAGCATGAAAGTGGTACATGTTATCCTGAGGGATCATGAGCCTGGATCAATCCATGGATTAGTTGAACAATGATCCTGTCAAATCCATGGAAGGTTTGAACATTGATCTGCATTCTCATCTTCAATATATGCTTTTATTTTGAAATTCCTATACCACATATGCTAACTGTTTCAGTGTCCAACCAGGTGTGCCTGTGCACTTTATTAAACTAGCAAACAAGGCTGGTTCAGCAATTCTATTACCAAAAAAGACAATGGAAATCAGCCACAATAAAGAGGATGACAAAGATATGGGACGGGCATCTGAAGAAGAAACATGATATTGACTAACGTTAGCATTACCATCGATGCCAGTGAAATATGTGACTGTTTTCAGAAAATTCCTGTCTTTTGTTGATGTCTGCTGAACACTGCACACATACAGAATCTTGTAAATTGAAATTGAGTGTAGGCCTCTGAATCAAATCCAGTTCAGACTTTGTGATGTCCTCAAATATTATGCAGTTTTCCAAGGGATCGGTAGGATATTGTATCGTGATGAAGCTGATGATGCACCCCTGGTTATTTTGTATGTAATCGTTAGTTGTGACATACATTACTGTAAGCACTAGTTGTTTGGAAAGTGTTGAAATTGCTCAGAGTTACAGTACTTTGGAGAAAATTAACCGGTTTCTTCCTTCCAAACCTCTCGGCTCTGAAACTTCTTACACAACACAACTACTGTGATACTTTTAAGCCTCTCCTGCCTCGTTTCCCCTCCTCCCTTCATGCTACATCTTGTCTTTGTTGTTACCTCGCAGCTCACCTGACATCAATTCCTCCTCTCCTCTCTTCCCTCTCTCTGTTTCTATCCCTGGATTTTAAATTCCAGGCCCTTGGAGTCCTCCCAGGTTTGGGCAGCTGGCCAGGACAGTGAGCAGTGCTTGTCGTTTCTCCTCCTGAAGAAGAAGAAGCTGTCTGCTGGGTCTGCCCTGTAGGCAGATGGAGAGAGCAGTAAACAGAGCAGAGGGGGTTATGACAAATGACAATGAGTCTGGAAATGGTTTTGTGTACACTGTCGGCATTATTCATCAAGTATTTGGATTGTTTGGATCTTGAATATTCATACACCTGCTACTGAATCTGCAGCTTTGGGGCTTTTAAATGCTGCTGAATACATGCAGGAGATTAAAAAGGAAGACACAAAGCAGGGCTGCAGAACTGCTTTGAGTGCATTCTTATGACATGATGACTGATAAACAGACACTTTGTTAAGGATGCATTCATTGGTATTCTCACTCTCCCAAATACTCCAGCTGGGGCTAAAGAATAGAAAGCTGTTTTAATATGAATACTCTGTATGAAAAAAAAAAAGAAAAAGTGAAACCAGATGGCAAAAAAAAAAAAGACTAATAACTTTCCAGTCACTACCTCTCCTTTCCCAAAGGACCCTCTGACAGAGCCAGAGCTTTCCTCAACCTAAACCGATCTTTGAATGAGTGTGCAGGTCCTTTGGTCAGCTAATCCTGGGGGACTCACGGCACTGATTTGCACCAATACGTCTCAGAAACGACAGACTCCTCACTCTGTATCTGTATCATCTCTTCACCACATCACTCCCCCGTTTCTTCCTACTCTTTGTCACTTCTCTTATTTTCCTCCTCCCTCGCTGTGAGTTTATGCTTTAGGTTGCGGTCCATAGACGTCTCCCGCTGATATTTATCATCCTGCGGCCTCTCCGTCTGTCTCTCTGCATGGATTTGATGAATGAGACGGCCACTGTAACCAGATCCCCGTCTCCTCCCTGCATACCTGAATAATAACACGTATACTGAGGAAATGCAGACAGGTCACGGAGGGCAGTGACCCGCTCTCTGCCCAGGGGTCGCAGCCTCTGGGTGACTCTTACGTGAGATCTAAACATAACTCGTGGAGGCGCTTTGGGGGAAAACAAGAGAGAGGAGTTGTTGTTTTGGAAAGAGAGCGTCTGTTTTAGATATTTTTAAGCATATCGCCCCAAAATAACTTACAAATCATTGCAACGCGGAAGCCGAGCCTGACTACAAAAGCTGTTTGTGGCAACATCTTGAAACTTTTATGAGGCAGAAAATGTGTCACTCTTTGAAGAAGAGAGCCTTAATAACTCTTTTGATTTTTTTGTTTTTTAAACTACAGGGATGATCTCATTGTGTGCCTGACTGATCTGTCATCATATCAAATCATTGTCCTTATAATGATCCCTTTCTTTCACCCTCAGATAACCCTGTCTTTAAACACACCGACTAATGACCCACTAATGTCTATCACTTCTCCCTGTGACGGATGATGACTCAGGCTCCAAGTGTCTCCTTGGCTCCAGCCAGGTCGACCTCTGACCTCTGTGACATCACGGTCCAGACTGTGTCACTACCAGCTGTTGTCAAAAATATCGATTAGATTGAGGATCTTATTTGGGTTGTGGTCTGTTCTTGTGATCCAGCCTCTGGTGGAGTTCTTGTCATATTTATGTTGTGAAAAACTTCATTATAGTCAGCGTATAATAAGGGCACTTGAATTAAATGTATTGTATTGAAATATATTAAATGAGGTTAGTGTTGTTCCAGTTGATACATCTGGTTAAAGATCCTGCCTCAACAAATGTAGCTCCACCTCCCCATCTCCACCTGGTCTCTGCAAGTCTTCAATTCCTAGGATCATCAACCACCACTACCAGTGTCTGGACTCTAGGGGGATTTCTTCAGCTGCCAAATTCCTGCATCCTACGCTCACAACATTATCCCCATAGAGTCCTTACGCCAAAGATTTCTGTCAAGTTTCATCATTCATTCAGTTGTAATAAATAACCTTTAATATTCAAATTGTGTCTCTCCTGATTGAATTCATGTTGTCAATGCTACTAGACTTTATCTGACATGGTGCTGCAGTGGCCAATCAGATAAGTGTAAGAGTACTTTCAATAACTGTGTAACATGTACAGGTATTTTCATGGTGTACCTCATTACTGAAATTAAATGTAAAATACTCAGACCTGTTATAGTTTTTTATTTTGTTTGTTTTTGGGGGGGGATTTTTTAATTGCCTATGTAACATAAAAGGCGACCAATATAAATGATACATACATAATGAAAGGTGTACTGTTGATAAACAATAAAGCCAATTTTTGAGTGAAAGAACCCTTTCTGAAAAAAAGACATAATAATAATAATAACAACAATAATAATAATAATAATAATAATAATAATAATAATAATAATAATTAAAAACATATATTTAAAAAAATGTCCTTTGGCACACACTGTAGTGGGGTGATTTTTTTTATAAAGTGACAGATTCAAAGATATTAAGATAGTTTTCCACAATGATAGGCACAGCTGACTTGATTGACAGGCAGGAACACTGTAGCTGTTGATGAGGAGGCTCAAAGCCCGCCTCTTTACCTCACACTAGCTCAACAGAAGTTATGTGAGTTCAGCATTTCCAATATGGCACCCACTGATGACTGGCTTAAGAAACAGCGCTTTAGAAACAGATGGGTGATATCACGGATAATACGTCCATTTATTATACAGTCTATGGTACCAATCAGAACTTCTTACAGAAGTAGTCATTAAAACATTTAAACCATTCTTAGCAAGCTAGTTTCTAAGTATGTATTTGTGAACTGCCAACTCCAAATGGAAAACCAACATGCATGCTTTTAATACATTACAGTAAGTAAAGAAGACGGAGGCATCACTTTGACTCTGACTTTCCAGGTTCAGCAGACATAGAACCCTACAGTCCAACGCAGCCCAACAAAGACCCACAGCAGTTTCGGAGCGTGTGTCATGGACCTTGAAAAAGACAAAGAAGCTCCAAAGTAGTAAGAGAGTGAATGCTGGCTGTTGTGGATGAAGTGATAGATGGTGCCAAAGTTAAAAATAGAGTGGCATCTGGTATTAAAAATGTACTCCTGTCTGAAACTGCTACTATTTGGACAGAAAAAGACAGATGTTATGTCTACAGAAGTTGATGAATCAACACAGCTGCATGTCTGATTTTCTTTCTTTAAGTTATATTTTTGGGGCTTTTACACTTTTATTGATAGAGGGAGAGGACAGAGGATAGCGTAGGAAACTGGGAGAGAGTAGGAGAATGACATGTGGGAAGGGAGCCAAAGGCTGGGATTCGAACCTGGGCCCCCTGCTACATGGGTGCGCAACTTAACCAGTATGCCAATTCCGTGCCCGCATGTCTGATTTTCTAACAAATACGAACAGTAGATATGGGTGATAATAATAAAAAAATTGTCTTTTATGGGACTGTCTATAGGTTATATGAGAAAGCACTGAAAGATGTCCCATTTTGTTAGTTGGAAATAATGGACTACAAGTCTTCTTTGAATCCACACATACAATCTATGTTTTTTCCCCTCTTTTCATCACATAGCAGGAAAATGTATGTACAGTAAAACACCGACCACATTTTCCATTTCAAAGTTCATAGCGACCTGAAACTCCAGCTTGTTTACATCCTCCCTGAGAACCACACAGACCCGTCTCCAGCTCCTCTTGTGGCCTTTTTGTCTCTGCGTCTTTTCCATCAGCGTTTTCTTTTTTTTTTTTTTTTACTGGAATACTTATTCAAGTAATTGTCCACAACTGTCAAATTCAATTGATTCACTTTACGAGGACTTATTGGAGCACATAATAAAAACAGTGAAAACCATCATCATTACCAGCCTTTTGCTCCACGTTTATTCTTCCTTAGCCCCGCTATTTAACAAGCATGACGGTTTTATTAGCGTCCCTGCACTGTAATAGGCCTCTCATTGTTAAGGAGCCATGTGGCCTCGGGCGAGTGAGCTGGTTCAAAGATGGATCTGGTTGATGTGCACTGTAGAAATAATCTTGAAACATGAGTCTGTGAATATGTCAGCATTGCCTGGAGCACCAGTTTGTACTTGTTGTAATCCAAAACTGTGATTTATGTATAAATATATTCTTTTGGCTGCCGTCTATACTTTTCTGTAAATTTAAGGCATGTATGGACGAATGCATTTCAAGTCATTTCAATGCTCTCCATCACATCATGTTATAATGACTCTCCATAAGTCACAGTCTTATAGAGTACTGTGCTTCAAGCAGTTTTCCCTTACACGGTGGAAGAAAGGTTGGTTACATGTAAGCTAAATGTGTTGTTGCCCTTGACAAAACTCACGACATTTTGCGGCAGCCTCAGAGAATAGAAGCATGACAACTCCTAATCGATCTGTGCTCTTTTTCAGAAAATTGTGCATCCAAGCAAACACTCAGAATAGATCAGGTCACTTTTCCCTGAATAAAATATGTGCAGCACCTTGTCCTTGCTGCAGCTGTAACCTTTCTTTCCAGAGTTTTTGTCAAAGTTTGGGCACATCAGGTCAACCGTCAGAAGTCATTTATTTCAACCCGACTGCACAGACTTAAATATCATTTTCTCCCAATGAGATTCACTTCTCTTATTTTTCCTGAGGAGTTACTTTTTCCACAATGAACCTGCGATTTATAGAGGTCTTACAGTCAATAGAGAGCTCTGGGTTTGAACCTGTATAGTTTCTGCAGAGGTCTCACAGAGGAACAGAAAAACCGTCTGCAGCCAAGTGTGCAGTCAGTGCATCACGCAATGTCAAATGATGGGGGGTGCTGCTCCTCTCCCATGAGACACTGGGCAGTCAGCTCAGTGCAGCAACCACAGGTCAGAGAGCACAGTGCATGTGTGTGTGTGTGTGTGGAAGAGAAGATGGTTAGTGTTTGGTCAAATGGTTCTAGATATATATGTGTGTCTGTCTTAAGCTTGCCAAAAAAAGTCCAAGTTACTATCAGGGTGAATATTTTAAGAGCACAATGTAAAATCAAGAGACTACAGCCTTAAGTCAGCAAGTTTATACCAAGCGGCAACCTCCGGTCTCAAACTATAAAGCCCATACGGAAGTGTTATAAACTGCAATTCATCGAGATCCTCTTGAGGCTGGCTGCAGAAACACCGGAAACCACATAGACATGAATGGGAAAAAGACGATCTTTGCAGCATTAATAAACATGTTTACAGCCTGGTTCAAAAAACGGCTTGGCCCTACGTATCTAATCTCTCTATCGGCACAGACTGTACGGGGGGGTCAATTCCTTTTTTAACGTGACGGTTCAGAAGATATTAAGATTACAAGTTCTTGCCCAAATAAGAACATGACTGACTTGACTCCGGGTCGGGAACACATAGCTGTTGGCTAGGAGGCTCAAACTCCGCCTCTTTACGTCACACTCTGCCTGGTTTAGTTCAGCATTTCCAATATGGCTGCCGCCGTTGATGGCTTCAAAACAGCGCTCAGAAACAGATGGGTGACGTCACAGATACTACATCCATATTTTATACAGTCTATGGACTGATGTCCACATTGCTTACGTGTGCGAGATCTGTACGTCCATTTATCCTGCATTCATGAGAATTTCTTCTGTGCTGACAGTTTGAAATGTTGCTTCTTGATGTAATGCTCTTTATCATGCATACTTGTTTAACAGGCGTGCATTTCATGACTACAAACACTGATAAAACGGAAAGATAGTCATAACGGTTATTTTAGTCTGTTCAGACATAAAAGCCAAAAAAGAAGAGCAAAAAGAGCAACGAGAAAACGAGTTAGTGCAACCCTTGTAGATTTTTTTTAAAGTAAAGGCTGCTTTCTTTAGGAGAGTTCAAAAAGAAGATCAATACCACCCACATGTCTCTGGGTATGGACGGGAGTAGGTTAAATATGTGGTGAGCTTAGCTAGCAGCTACATGTAGCTAAGAGTAATGTAATCGAGTAATTTTAGAATCTGACTGCCATTCCTGGGTTCATCCTGGACAGATGTCTGTTAACGTTTTAGCTTATTACTGTCTTCTTCTTCCTAGTTCTAACATGTCACACTGCTCTCGCTTGCATTTGCTGTGATATCTTTGAAGGCAAATCTCATGATTCATGGCGTCTCTTTAGGCATCCTTGTAGGAGCTGTTGAATGCACTTTCATACAGGTGAACAGGTGTCAGCCCTTGCTTTGAATGGAGATGTCACAGTCCTGCTCTTCATCTCTGAAGTCATATTGTAGTCCAAGTCATATGTGCCCAAGTCCAAGTCGAGTCATAAGTCCTGAAAATGAGGACTTAAATAGTCAAATTTACGTCATACAGCTAGTTAACAGGAAGTAGTGGTTGATGAGGTTAAAAGTAAAAGCTCTAAACTCCAGATATAAACCAAGAAAACAATAACTTAATCAATAAATGAATTTAAAGTGATTATTTGATGATACTGGATGTGTTAACATGATCACTTCTAATCAGATAAGAATCGAAAAAACAGCCTGATCAGAAATTATTCATGTAAACACTTAAACTACGAATCCAATTGGTATTTTAAATTGGAAAAGAGAGGCGGTTTTCTTCTTTCATTTTATTAAACATCCAGGTAAACACTCATTCAGATTGTATTCTGTTGGCAGATGTTTCTAGCAGGCTTGTTTCTTGTCTCTAGAGACTTCAGCTCGCATGAGAGTATTTTGAGCAACATGACTGTGCAAAACTGGTTGGAGAGTGAAACAAGGGTCCTTTGGGACATTCGTTTTCAATAAAAAGACGACAACACCCTGAGTCGTACTGCTATGATGTCACGCTACCAAGGGTATGATCGACGCCTCAAGCATGAAAACACATAATCAGAATAGATCACAGGAAACAGGAGACACTGAATTTTCAATTGGAATAGCAAACAGTGGTGATGTAATCCCACCTTATTAAGAGCTAGTTTGTTAGCCTTAGATCATCCTCTAAAACAATCACATGGTGAACAGCCGCTGTAGCGTATGAGTGATTCTTGTTATGTTTATTAACCAGAGCAGAGTACAGTCTGTGGGTGGTTATTCCTGGTCTGATGGTTGTTATTTCAGGGCTGTCCTGGTGTCAAACTGAATCACTGAGTCCTCTTTGATCTGGTTTCTCTGAAGCAGCCCATATGGCCCAACACTCAGAGGGTGTATTTACCGTTCTAACTGAGGTGAAAAGTGTTCCCATTAATAAAACCGGATTGTTGTGTCTGTGTGCTGTCTGCCTGGCATTGCTTGACTGCTAGTTGCCTGAAAACAAAGATCCAAGCTGAGTAAGCCTTTGAGAAGTTAGTGGTAGGTAGGACATTCAGCTGCACCGCTAATCTGAATATTAAACACAAACATTCAGCTTGCATAAATCGTCGCAGGAAAGCCGCTTACGTTTCGAACGAGACGGGGGGATTTAAATGGAAAAGGTATGTTGGCGTGTGTGCATTCATGAGTGTTTGCATACGTGTCGAACATGCATATCAGAGTGTCTGCACAGCTGAGCAGAGAGGGGGGGGGGGGGGGTCTGCAGGGTTGGATTTCACCGGTTGAGCTCTGCAGTCTGATATATGAATAAGGTAAATCACAGAGCTGTGACTGCTGTCAGGAAGGCAACACTTCCAGCAGCAGCAGCAGCAGCAGCAAGGGTCATATGGGAAACTGGAGACGCCTTAACTCTGTCTTTTTCACTGGTTCCATACATGATTGTTTTGTTTATTTATTATTACTCTGAATTATATGCTCCGTAATCCCCTCTGAAGCAACTCCTGTCTAATCTCACAGACCCCATGACTCATCAACTCACCGCCTCACTACAACGCAGCTTTTTGTTATCAGATCTTTTCCCCCTCTGTGGGAAGCGTAATGCGTCTTATTTTCATTGAACTGTATTCACATTAGTGCAGCGCAGAGAGAAAAAGAAAATACTGAATCTATGAATTTCAATCCAGAGCACCCCCATGTGATCCGTGTGCTGCAGCCACATGCCGTGGTGGGGATGGAGGCTTATTGCAGTAAGAGGGGTTATGAATTCATCACATGGAGGATGTTTTTGTCCTCCAGCCATACAACTAGCTTTTGTGTTTTCATTAGGCTAATATGAGGAGGTCTTCTGAGGGTACGCATGTGTGTGTGTGTGTGTGTGTGTGTGTGTGTGTGTGTGTGTGTGTGTGTGTGTGTGTGTGTGTGTGTGTGTGTGTGTGTGTGTGTGTGGCTCTGCTGTCATTTCAAAACCCTCACAATCTGGACAGGGAAAGTGACACAGCGTTTTAAATCAAAAGCATGTTTCATAACACTCGCTATCATCAATCCTATTTGGGTTGTGTTGTAACATCTGAAAAAAAGAGAAAGTGTCCTTATTTAATCTTCACATGTAAGCACACACTGTAATAGTGCACAAAAATCCCATGTAGATTCGACACAAGTCCTCCAGTTTAAACATCCAAAGATGAGTAGAAGAGTCTCTCTCTCTCTCATGATAAGAAAAGAGGGACACTCACAGTGACAGCACTGCTCACAGTGGCAGAGTGGTAACCAGGTGAAAGCCAGGTGCTCTCAGGCCCTTTGTCCACTTACAGCATTTTTTACCCTAGCAGCTCCTGTGGCCTCTATTTCAGAGTGCTTCTCACCAGTGCTTACTGTTGCTAGGTTACAAAAGTCGTCTTACATCTCTTCTGTGTGCCTCTTTAGTGACCGTTCAGTCTGTATTAAGTTGCTCTTTATGCTCTGGGAACGTTTACATATAAAGACTATGACAGGAATCATGCCTTCAAAAAAGTGAGTCTTGTAAGTTGCAAAGTTTGTATCAGAAGTCCAGCCCCTTCTTGGTTTTGATTGGTCGGTGAGGAAGAAGTGACATTGAGGAGTGCAGCGTTGTTCCAATAGTTGAACTATTTTCAACTGAGAGCACAAACAGCTGAGGGGTATTTGTGTTCAGGACGCTCAGTGCTGTAAACATTTAACTACACTGATTTAGTACAGAAAACAGAGGTTGCCAGAAAACACTGTTAGTGGACACAGGCCCTTGAAGACTGAAAGGTTAAGTGGGAGGGCGAGGAAGCCACTGTGCTTTCTGCAGGTTAACTCACACCAAGCCAATTAAGTAGTATAAAATGTCTTTACCCAATCAGGGCTTGTCTAGTGCTGGAACAGTATCACACAGAAAAACGCTGACTGGTTTTAAGCCTCAAGGAAAAGGCAGATAAAGTGAGAGACCTGAGCTTCACTTACGTCATCAAGTGGCCATAAGAATGAGGTACGCAAACATTTGAATGAACAGCTAAAGCATAAATAGTCAAAATGAAAATATGGTACTGTTAAAAAGTCAAGAGGAAAAAGAAATCTATGAAAAAACCTTAATATGAAAAACAAATAGCCATAAATAATCTGTTCAAACAGCTGCAATGAAAATGTGGTAGCATTTCAAAAATGGGTTTTCATAAAATGTCAATGCGATTTTTTTAAATATACTGTGTTACTGTAAAAAGTCCACAAATACCCTTTCCTTCAAGAGCTGCAACTTTATTACAGGTATGTTGCAGCATATAGACAAAATTTAAAAATTTAAAAAAGCCTCTGTAAGTGTTATTTTGTTTGGCACCAACAGTGACAGCAGCATCTGTGGAATCTGGATTTTCAGGGGTCAGGAAATGTCCTTTACTTTCTATTTGAATTGGAAAATCATACAGAAATAGGGACTGGCAACCTTAGTCCAAACTGCAAAGATGGCAAGACTATGGTGAAGAAATGACCAGGATGGAAACTTAGGTTCTTGGGTTTAGCCCCCCGAAAAGAAATAAAGGTTTGTTTGAGGTGAGGCTCTTGGGTCTACATGAAATATTAGCTAGTTTCACCAAGATCACAGATTGAGTTTGTGTAGAGAGTTCTTGTTAGCACCCTGCATGTTTGTTTTCATTCCCATTGCTTTATATGTTATGTTATACTGTATATATATATATATGCAGTATGGTATAATATTTCGTGTTGTTTCGAGTTTGCATTGCTACTAAACTTGCAGCTTGTTTCTCCAGACATGTTTTGAGCTGTTTCAGTGAATTTGTCCATGTCGCCAAAGTCTCATAAGGAACATGAAATGAACAGGGATGAAAGTCGCATGATTTTATAAATGAGGTATCCAGCCTAACCTCATTCAGTCATCACAAGCACAACATCACAGCACTTTGCTCCAGATGAACTTTTACAGGTATTTGTCATGGAACATAAATAGAAAGAAGCAGTAATTTAACAATAGAAAGGACTGAAGCGTCACATTTAGAAATAAGAAGGCTAGAATAGAGATGTTGGAAATAAAATCAAGACAGAGATCGTTGAAAAATGTGATCATTTTATAAGTGCTAACAATGAAGCCAATGCAGAAATGATAGAAACTGTAGTTCCTCAAGTGTCCAATGGAGGCTGGCTCCAAACAACTCAAGAAATCCCAGTAATCCCAATGTTAAAAAGCCAGCTATACAGCCGAAATACACGTTTACAACCAGGTACATAAAACCATTTTGGTTTAAACGCCCCACATCTCATTTGTTTACATTGTGGGCAATTACAATCATCCCTTTTTTTACTACTTTCAATCAAAACTACCAAATCTAGCTGCTTTATACGTTACAGGTGAGTGGTTGGTCCTAATACCACGGATTCTGGTCGAGTTGGAACATGACTTGTCTTATTGTGTACATTGGGCAACCAAGAATCTGGGAATTTTTAAGGATTAAGATGCTCAAGTGTGTGTGTGTTTGTGTTTGTGTTTGTGTTTGTGTTTGTGTGTGTGTGTGTGTGTGTGTGTGTGTGTGTGTGTGTGTGTGTGTGTGTGTGAGAGAGTGAGTTTGTGTGTGCTGTCAGAACAAAGGCCCAGAAAAGGAGGATGTCTGTTACAACAAACCTGTCATAAAACAGCCGAGCTCCAGACACAACACGTCTGCCTCCAGCACCCTTGAAGGACCCTCTGTAACCTGTGTGTGTGTGTGTGTGTGTCTGTGTGTGTTTGTGTGTGTGTGTGTGTGTGTGTGTGTGTGTGTGTGTGTGTGTGTGGTTGTGGGTGTGTGGGTGTGTGTGTCGACTTGTCTGATTCAGTACAGTCCCTTTATGTGTGTGCTTGAAATGGGACTTTATTTGAGTCCCCTGGGCACCATTTGGTTCCTTTGTCTGATCCTGCAGACCCCATGGGAGCTCATAGGCTGTAGGATTGTTCTTGACTGTTCTGTTTTGTACACGCACACACACACACACACATGCACGCACACAAACTCTTGTCCAGTATTGCTGTATAGATCTGCCTCTTCATAGGATTGACACCGCAGAAAAAGGATCCCGAGGGGCCTGAGTCAGCCTCCCTTTTCATTCTCTCCATGTCTAACATCGATAAAAGGACCTGCAACCGCTCAAACACACCTCTCTGTCACTTCTAATTTCCTGCCTGCTTACTGACACAATGCAGACAAGAAGAAGAACTCTATTCAGAACATGGTGTTCCATCCCTTACACAGTACTGAGAAGCAAATACCATGATGCTTTAGTAGTTCAGATGTCATGCAATGTAAATTCACACAGTAGTCTACCAAAAATATAGCGTTGTGGAGTTTAATGTAAGAGAAAAGAGATAATGTAATGATGGAGCTTTGTTATGGCGCTGCAGTGTAAAAGTCAGTGTAAAAAGAGCCAAAGTCTGAAGAAAGCCAACAAGAAAGCCACTTAAGACCCTTCCCTACTCGACTTGATTCGGCTCTACCCGACAGCTGCGCGAAACTGCGTTCACGTCATTTGGAACGCGACACAAACACAACAATCACAAACAATGGAGGCAATGGTGTGCTTGCTAACCCTAACCTTGTCAACGGACCACGGGGAAACTCTGCGTGCAGACATTGTACAGTAGCGATGTCGTTTTTTAAAAATGGCGGGTTTGATTCCTGTGTTGGGCATCGCGCTCATAACTCTTCGGTGACGACATTCTCTGACCAATCAGTAGCCGGCAGTCAGTCGACGTCACCTTTTAGTATCAGCTCAGCTCGCTTGGAACCAGAGCAGAGCAGGTACAAAAAACTGGTATCTAACAAGAGGTACCGCGCCCGTGCAAACGCAACACAAACTGAGTAGAGGTGAATCAAGTCGAGTAGAGTAGGGCTAAGACGGGGCGATGGAAAAGGGCCATTACACAGCTACAGTGCAGGCTCAAGGTAAAGGCAGTATAGACGATTGCTAACGAGTGCTCGGGGTTCTCCCGCTTGAGCCGCGTACGTTTTGAGTGTAAGTATGTAAACTAGGACGGTAAGTGTTTACATGTTGCGCTTTGCACACAGAATAAGCACTCCTACCTCTAAGTCACAGTTTCACACACATCCAGCCTGTAACTTGAATCTTGGAGTCTGCTGATTCAATGTGCAGCATTGTTTGTTCAAATAGCAACAATAGCGACTATTTAAAAGCAGGAAAACAACTAATCCTATATTTTTACATGCTTGACCAGATCTAGTGTTGTATCTGCTTTATTATTGTGACTGACAGTTGCTTCTAATACCCTCATAACAGAGAGCTGAGAGGCAGGCGTCTGGCACTCTGCACACTGACAGAGCAGGTGTATTCGTTTCAGCAGATTTTTCCTCTGTTTGATCAAAAGCCACCAGTGAGAACAGATGGAGAGGGAAAGAAGGACGGAAAGAGACAGAGAGAGGAAAAAAATGGCAGTATTATTTTGAGAGCCGTGTTGATGTAATAAATGATGAAAAGGTGTAATAATTCAGCATAAATAGATTATTGGGAGTCATGCAGGTAAGCAGAGAGAGGCTCAGCTGCCTCCTGTCCTGACAGGCCACACACTGAGGACTGAACTCAGGTTGGCAGGTACACTGAGGACACAGAGAGAAAGCTAAATAATGCTGATTTTTTTTTCTTTCATAAATGAAATTCTATTGTGTTATCAGTGTTGTATAACATTCACGACAGCGTTCCTGTGACAGGTGGGTAATCTCAGCAAAAGTGTTTTGACAGTTCGTCAAGCCACAAACGCCGGCTGGAGTCTCATCCTTTCTGCTTCATTTTGAATGTCTTTCGGTTTTGATTTTAATCTATTATATGAAAGCTGCCACCAAAGCTACAACACACACACACATTTGCAAGCTACCAGTATGAATACACACACACACACCCTCATATCCCCACCGCTGCACACTCACAGAGTCACTTTCTCTGCAGCTTTTATTGCAGATCCACATCATGATTTTTTCTTGGTCTGTTCATCACCTCAGCTCTGTGGCAGATGAAAGATATTGAAGCGTAACAAGAAAAAGCAATAGTGGTGGCATTATTTTAAACAGAAATTTCCATCTCCATTCTACTGCTTCACGTCTTTCGTATCATACTCTTAAGGGGAAATAACCCAACACGCCTCTTTGGTTATTTGCAGATCTAAGACAGTAGCATTAACCTTTGATTCTTCACTTTACTGGGCTGCAGTTTCTTAAGGATAAACCTTTTGTTGCTGATGATACAGAATGACATGAAGCAAAACCAACTTTGGTATTTAGCAGGGATGTAACTAATGTAAGTTTTCTCAGGATACATAATTCAACACAACACCTACACTGATTTCAATACCAGCCTCTGTTCCCATAACACCATAATGGAATGCAATGCAATTATGCATCAGTCTTATATTCTATCTGTCAAGTTAGAGAACGGACACATCATGATATTGAACCATGAATACAATGAGAGCATAGAGACCGAACAAATATAGTCCCACCCACACACAAGGGGAAAACATTTCATCACTCTCCACTGACTCTGAGCTGCAAGAATACTCCTACACCTTTCCCCTGCTAGTAAACAGTGAAACATACCTAAAAGCTGATGTGTGGTATGAAGCATTACCAAAAGGGCAAAAGCATCCAGATAAAAGTTTTTAAAAGCATCCAAACTAAAAAAAAAAAAAAGAGTTGAATGTGGATACAGGCAATACAGGATATAACAGCAGGAAGAATGGGAAAATAAATAAATAAATAATAATGTTGTTAATAATAATAATAATAATAATAATAATAATAATAATAATAATAATAATAACTTTTATTTATAGGCGCCTTTCTGGACACCCAAGGTCACCTTACAACATAGCAATAATAAAAGCAACACTCAACAGTAAATAAATACATACATTAGAATAAAGATACAATATTAGAAAAATGAAATGGGGGTCATTCCAGTCCCAAAGAGACAGATTAGAGTGAGTATGCTTGAAGGAAAAGGTGAGTTTTTAGGTGGGATTGGAAGGTGGTGGGAGAGGTGGAATTTTGTACGTCCAGGGGGAGAGAGTTCCAGAGGCAGGGGGCCGAGCGGCTGAAGGCTCTCGTCCCCCATGGTGGTCAAGCGAGAAGGTGGGAGGGTGAGTTGGATGGAAGAGGAGGACCTGAGACTACGGGTGGGTATTTTTGTATGGAGGTGGTCAAGGTTGAGGTCAAGCTAAATGAGATCTAGTTTGGATCTTTATTATGCTAAATGATGATCATAGCAATGTCCAATCAGAGAGTTTCACATATTGAGTAAAAGACCTCATGGCATTCTTGCCAGCACACAAATTTCACTCTTGTCAGAATTACTTGTGTCTCTTTTGGTGTAAGGGTACTCCAATAAACCCCTAACATGCTAAAATATTGTGTTTTTTAAGCTAGCTACAGTTGTTTCGTCATATTTTCATCACCTATATTGTGTCTATGATTCACTTATCTAGCTGGGATAACACCAAAGAGTTCTTCTTAGTGTTTTTCTCTGTTTAAAGCTCCTTTGAGGACATATTCGGTTGCACCGTTTTTGGCGCCCCCTGTGGACAATATGGGTAGGACAAAAAATATATATTTCAGTATATCAGCGTCCTGACTCCTGCGACACAATTGTTGATATAATACTGATCTCTATATATGACAATTTCTCTTCCAATCCGACTTTGGTTCAGCTACTGAACCAAAATGAAGCCTTCGCGCAGAAGGACAGTTCGCTTGTTCCCTCAAGGAGGCCCCCAAAACAGACCGTGTACTATATACAGTTCTACCCTGATTTGATGGTAGCTGAAAGCCCCTCACTGGAGCTTTAAATTGTAACTTACTTCAAAAGCAGTTCACAATCAGTGTATAGAAGAATTCAACTCTACCAAGACAACAGACTCTTTGTCTGATGATAGGCTATCTGAAAAGTTAATTGGAACTAGGGTCTCATTAATGATATGTCAATCAAAGGGGCCTTTGATAATGAACACCTCAGTGCAGTGAGATTCTAGAAACGTTAATAAAGGCTGTTTTTTCCTTTGTCACATGCTCTCCCATGAGCCTCATTCATCCTAAACATCCATCCAACAAAAACCACAAACATACATCAGCCCACTCGCTCACTTTAAGTATGTTCTCTATGAGGCCTTAAATAGCTCTCTCTTTCACTGGTCCATCACTTAAGGACACAATGTGCACAGGGTCCAGTGAGCACGCTGAATGATGGCATGCTCGCCTGTGTTTCTCCTTTTCTCTGACAGAGTTTGAAGTGGCTCTGCTCCTGGGCCGTGTTTGCGTCCTCTCTGTTGTGGCCAAGGTAGATTAATCATTAATCAGTGCTCCCTCTGTCCCAGCCCATCTGTATGGGCTCATCCTCCACTGAAAAGACCCCAACCATCCCACTCACTCCTCTGCACCCTTTGTGAGGACTTCTGTGAAACCGTTTTATGTTAATGCTACGAACAATGTTTTTAATCCTCTTTGGGTTGCAGACATTATGAAAGAACAGGACAATTTGATGCATGCAAATGGTTTTTGCTTTACACTAGAGATAGGATGAAGGAACCCAAACTATTTTACTATAATCTGGTTTTAAAACATGCAACATTTGCATAAGTGTTTACCTCAGAGTCTGACTATGAAAACTTTTAAAATGGGATTAACTGCCTTTTTTTCCCCTGTTACTTATATTCTATTTAAATTATATAAACCTTTACTTCAGAATATCCCCCTGTGTAAGCTGACACTGAATACATTGAGTAACCATCATGACCTCACATTCTTCTGTATTCTTCACCTTTTATCAAAACGTTTCCAGTATGTGTGGTGCAAATCTAATCAGCACATAATTACAGTCTGTTGTTGGCTGCAGTGTCATTTTCTGGTTTTCCTCATTAAGCATGTGTTAGTGGAGTTGGTCCTCTGAGGCCTCACAGATTAGGAGAGCAGAGGATTGCGGCCTCACAGCTGCTTTTCTCATTCTCATTTCTCCAGGACTGTTGACTTCATTTCCTGCAGGCCTCGCCACAGGACGCTTCTGTCTGCTTTTTAACTCCTCTGGTTTTCTGTTTCTTCTCTCTTTCCTCACTTGTTCTCGTTGGATGTTTGTTTCTCTACATGTGTCTCTTGCTGTGTGTATTTTTCTTACTTTTACTTACTGTTGTTTCAACCTCTCTTCCTGCACTCTTCTCTCCCTGTTAAGACGTGAGTGACCCACCTCAAGCTTACAGATCCCTCCGGTTGGCCAGAACTAAATATCCAGTCAGAGGGAAATATACTTAATGAAAAGCTGATATAAAGAAGCACAAAGGTGTCCGAAACGAAGACTGACATTTAGTGTCCAACCAAGTGTTCTGATTGGACAAGATGCATTCAATGAGTGCTGATATACAGAACAACAGCACTGAGACTATGAACTATATAATCTCTCAGCCTCAGTTATTCAGAGTCTTGTCCATTGTCATCACATCATCACGTATAGCTGCTATTGTGCAACATGTAGACACACACAAATCTCTAGGGATAGTTCCAGTCGAATTCTAACCCTTACCCCAAAGCTAGGTTTGCACTGACTGTATGCTATAGCTAGGCTACGCCATCATGAGCACTACGTACCTGTCCATGTCGCCCTGCAATACTCCACCTAAACACTAGTAGGCAGTGCAATTTCTTTGCCGAATCAACAGTCTAGGTTTGGCTACATACTCTGCTTGTCGTGTGTAACTACAGTTATTGAATCTGAGTGTGCTAGTAGTTACATTTTTGAAGAGAACATGTCAGGCTATGCACAAAGCCTTTTGCATAGCTTAGCCAAAGAGCTTCGGGAACTCTACGGCAGTGGTTCTCAACTGGGACCCACCATCACCCCTTAGCGATAAGCCGCGACCCAAATCAAGGAACATTTTTCAATTTATCAAATTGATTTAATATAAAGATAGTGCAGTTTGAACCTGTGATACAGAATATCAGATTATGGCAACACAAAAAATAAACAAGTGTACTGGTAACCCCAAAATGACCAGCAAGTGGTGATGCTAGAAGAAAAAATATGCCCTTTCACACTCTTTTAGCTGCATTTTAATGTAAATCTAAAAGTGCATATTAGGGACACAAGGTTACAAGACTATTATGCACAAACATGAGACAAATAAGTCTAACTAGTGAGAACTAGTTTCAAAGAGATTCAAAAATATGTAGTTTTGGCAAAACATAACATGTTAGAACAAAAATGATGCTATTAAAATAGAGAAGAGTGTTTTGTTTCCAAATGCTGCTTTAATTTTGACGGCTTCATACTTTCACTTGCCAACACCTTGGTGCACACAACACACTGAGGTTTTTGGCGTCCTTTTTTATCAATATAATATAGTCCATATTTAATGTAGTCGCTGTATTATTTGCGTTTAGCCATGCTTATTTCCCATATAAAAAAAAAAATACTTTGATTGTCTTCTTCTACACTGTTAACAGCATGGTGTCACAATTTTAATCTACATTTTTTTCCCCCAGCCGAAGGCCCGCAACCCACTCAAAACAATTCCGCGACCCACTTTTGGGTCGCGACCCACCACTTGAGAAACACTGCTCTACAGCATAGCTACAAGCAGAAGTCTAGTTCAGGCTGAACCCTAACCTTAGCTAGTTGTGCTAGCAGAGCTGAACTGATGTTTTAATTAACAAAGCTATCAGTTTTGCTAAATACTGATTGTCACTCTTTTCCACTTGTATAACTGTCATAGAAAAGTAATATTGCACTCTCGGTTGTGTTGTCGTGATGTATATCAGCACGGCTGTGATTCACCAAATATCTGCAGCCATGCTGATATTCAGGACACCAGCGCCCCCTCTTGAATAAAATAATACTGCTTGAACAACCTTTTTGCTTAAAATATAAACCTCAAGCTTTTTATCTAAGAGGAGTTGACCTACCTTATTTTCTTTGACTCACTGCTTCTGCCAGATTTCAACATTTATTTGCTTCCATTTCCTGCGACTGCACTCCAGCTGTAAAATGACAGTAGTAAGTTGTCATCAAATATTAAACTCCTGACCTCACTGAGGTGCGTGCACACGAGTCTGTTTGTGTGTGTGTGTGTGTGTGTGTGTGTGTGTGTGTGTGTGTGTGTGTGTGTGTGTGTGTGTGTGTGTGTGTGTGTGTGTGTGTGGCCTCTGCTTTAGCTATTTAAATGACTTTTTTAAAAGCTGGTGGTTCATCAGCAGGTCAACCTCTAAGAGACATGAAGTGATTTATGGTGTCTGCAGGAGGGTGGGGTGAGAAGGAGGGAGTGAGGGAGGGAAGAGGAGGTGGGGAGCAATCTAACACCCCATCCAGAATGGGATGTTTTGGCAGCCTGCATGTTTAGTGCCCCTTCCGTGACAAACTGTGTTGACGCCGTGGATAAAAAATAGGCCAAGGTGCTTTCAGGAACACAGAACTGTGAAAAAACAGGAAAACTAAGTTTTACAGAGGCTGAATATGACACTCTTGTACAGCCGCCCCTTTAAATGAGTCTCCATCACATGAGTAGTTCACCCACAACTTATCTGGATACACAGGCCATCCCACACCTACCTTTGTGTTACTTAAAAGTAAGGAAAGGGACTTTGGATCATTGTTGAACTGGCATTAGAGTGGCAGCCATGACGAACCAGTCACGTAAACTGCCCCCCTACTGTGTGCGCTTCCTACACTCATACATTTCTCCCTTTCATCTTGTGCCTCCCTTTAATCACAACCACTCCTGATCTCCTCTCCATTTCCCTTCTCTTCTCTGTGTCTGGGCCCGCTCTCACACTGATATCTGTCATGCCCGGGTCTATTAGTTGTGACGTCTGGTAGAGAAATTGTAATACCGTCAGGGAAGAGATCATACTGCCGCCCAGGCACTCTGCAGTGAGTGAGCATGGAGTTAGTCTGGGCGACATGCAAGGTGTCAGAGATGCTTCTGAGAGGAAGAGTTCCTTGTAGCGAGACAAGGATAAAAAAAGAGAAGATTACAGTAGTTCTGGGTTTAAAGATAGCAGCGTGTCTGTGTTGTAACTCTTACAGTGCTTGTCATTCAGTTCATCATGTCTGCTTAAGAGAAGATTAAATGGTTGCACATACGCGGCAGTTCAGTGTAAACATGACAGGAAACTTACACTTACATTTAAACACGAAGAGGCAGCTAATATTAATATTGGCTGTCTTGCTGAGACTTGGGCGAGAGGACTGCTACAACTCTTGTGTCTATCCAGCGTATTAGCTGGCGCAGCCTTTTTGTTAGCTTCTCACTAAGGCTAGAAACAATTTAGCTCTAGCAAAAGTTCAGATAGGAAGACTATAAAGCAATCACAGTGGTTGTTTAACTCTCCTCTCCCTCGTTCAATAGTTCACCCACTTCCAGCTGTATACTCCAGAGCTGTCATGGGTTAATCAGCGGCGTCTGTCATCCAATAGCTCAGTGGCACGCCCTTATCGTCAGCCTATCAACTTTCTAAATGTGTCTCTCTCTCCAGCTAGTTCCTTCTTGCATTGATGGTGCTCACCCCTCCACCTCCCCATCTCCACCTGGTCTGTTATGGTCCTGATTTGTTGTGTGATTTGCCCTAACCCTCTCTCTCTCTGCCTGCAGGTTGCATGGGTAGGGGCGGGGCCGGTCTCCTCAGCAGTGAGGCTCATCAGGCACACCTGTCCCTGATCTGCTCATCAGCACTGGCTTCTTAAGCCACCACCAAACACTCCTCCAGTGCCAGATTATTCCTCTAGCCGCATGCTCCATGTCCCTTTGTAGCCTTGCTCCTGAGGAGATTCAAGCCACGCTTTTCTGTTTACTTATCTCGAGTTGTTTCCAGAGGATTGATTCCTAGTTTTTGTTTGTGAGTTTTTGATAGAACCTTTTTCCCCTTTTGGGTGATTTTGTGTTACTCCTAGTTTTGTACTTTTTCTCAGTTGTTCTTACCCGCAACGCGCTTTTTGTTGAACCTTGGTTTTTGCTTAATAAATACTTTTTCCCTGTACTCTGCATTTGGGTCCTAGTCCTTTGCTCAAGCCGTAACATGGTCTCTGCAAAGTCTTCAATTCCTGGATTTCATCAACCACCACCACCAGTGTCTTGTCTCTAGGTGGGATTTCTTCTGCTGCCAAATTCACACATCCTACACTCACAGCATTATCCCCATAGAGTCCTTACGCCAAAGATTTCTGTCAAGTTTCATTATTCATTACGCTGTAATAAATAACATTTAATCTTCACATTGTGTCTCTCCTGATTTAAGTAGTGGCAAGCCATAGTTCTGTACAAAGATTACAAACCCCATTTCTGAACACATATAGAGCTCAATAGGGGCGACACAAGACTAAGAAAGGACAGAAGAAGTGAATGTAGCCAACTTTTCAAAGCTAATCAGCTGCTACATGTATAACCGTTAGCTAACAAACAAAAACTGTTTACTTGCTAACGTATACCCTGTCGAAAGTGAGTTAAAGAGGTCAAACAGAATACAGTCCGCACATTTAACATAATGGAGGCTATGAATCAGTTTTGTACTCGTAAGAGGAATTATTTGAACATCTTTATAAAAAATACAAAAGCACATTGTTTTATTTATTGTGTTTTATTCTTTCTGTAAAGTGACCTTGAGTGTTTAGAAAGGCGCTTCTAAATAAAATGTATTATTATTATTATTATCATTATTATAGCTCTTGTGGACGTTATTAGCTTGCTTTGAACAGACGGAAATTAATTCCAATGTCTAAACCAGGGGTCCCCAAACTTTTTCCTGTGAGGGCCACATAACTTTTCCCTTCTCTGATGGGGGCCGGGGTCAGTTTGTAACAGAAAAAGTGTGACGATCGCAGTACGTGTAGTACAGTACATCGCTGTGCGCAGACTCCAGTTCAGACAGGAATTGTTGGAACTGCCTGTGTTTAAGTCCCTTTGCTCTGATGAAGTTTATGCATGACACCACAACCTTCATGACAGAATCCCACTTCAACACTTTGCAGCACAGTGCTTGCTGGTGAATTAGGCAGTGGACAGTGGGCGGGGCGGTGAGACCCCGTTCTTCCATCTCCCGGTTCATGCGTCCAATTAGACCCCGAGACGCACCCACCATACAAGGAGCCCCGTCAGTCGTGCTGCCGGCCAGCTTTGACCAGTCCAGGTCCAACTCTTCCATGGTTTGGCATACTTTGCCGAAAATATCCTCCCCTGTCGTAGCCCCTTTGAGACTATGATCTGTGAGATCAGGTTGTTCCTGGCATTGCTTTTTTTTGTTGAGAATGAATGACTGTTGTTATGGAGTTTTAACCAATCAGAATGAAACCTTTAACACAACCGGCCAATAAAAGAACATAAACATTGATGCTAGCTAAGTTATCATTATCATGATCATATTTTCCCCTTATGGCATTACGTACATACTTCTCTGAGTCTGCACCTAATCTAAGTATCTAAGTATTTCAGCACAGTACATATTGTAGTATATTCGCATTGCCAGTTGAATACAACATTAAGTTTAATATATCGTTTGCCCCTGAAATTGTACTTTTTTGAGGTAATGCTGCCATTTTGGATGCTTTAGTGACTTTCTGTGCTATTGCTTTTAATTCTACCGACTGCACAATTTGTTTTCTAGGTCACTACGATAAGAGCTAACACGTCTCTTAAGTATTAATAGTGTAGCGCATTTCATGCAACCATTACACTGCTTAGAACTCAGGTCACTTCGCACATGAGCTTAGAGATAGATTTAGAAACCCAGTTTAATGGAGGAAAATTATAATGTGCAGCTTGATCAAACTGAACAAATCTGATGCTTTTTTGTATTTACACAGGAAATATCATGAAGAATTGAAAAAGGAGTGAAGAGACCTTGATTGATTTACCTGCTCTGCTCAAAGAGGCAGCAGTTTTAACAGCGTTGGCATATTTTTACTAATTTAAATCCTGTTGACTCAACTCTGATCCAAATGATTTCCCTGAAAACACAATGAATAGATCAGAGCACATTCAGTGCATAAATATTTAGATTAATTTCGGTCTTCACCCGTGGTCCTGTTTACCCCGTGTTTCTGTTTTCCTCTCTGGATGCATCAGCTCAGTGCTTCTCCTGTGGGTCTCATGTTTGATGTGGAGTAAAAGGCTCCAGGAGTTTATGAATGAATATTTTAAAGGGATTCAGCGAGGCGGTGGGGCACAAAATGGTTCCTCTGTCCTCTCTACAAGCCAGTCAGTCATTCTGCCGCAAGCCCTGAACTCTGGTATCTCATAAAAAGCAAAGCTGCATCACTCTGCTGGGAAGGGGAGCAGAGCACAGGAAAACTCCTGTGTATGAACGTGTTTTCATGAAAGAGAGAGAGGGATATTTGAGGGAGAGAGGGCTGCCGGACAGAGAGAGTGTGAGACAGAAAACAGAGGCGCAGGTTGTGGGAGAAAGGGTGAGGGAAAATGTGTAGGCCCGTGTTTCTAAAAATGGGAACTTGTGCTGCATGAACCTGTGTGGTTTTACATCTGTGTGTCCAAAGTCAGAATAAGATTGTTTCCACAGATGTAGCCAGAAAGACGCCTCCTCTTCGCCTGAAACAAGATGGAACCCAAGAGTGAGACATTAAACATTGTTAAATATGGTCAATTTTTACAAATTTCATCTGGGATAAGTGTTTAGGTGTTCAAAGTACTTCTTTACTGATGCAGGATAGATGTCTACAAGTTGGTTGGCGCTGTGGCCTCACATCAAGAAGATTTCTTGTTTGAATACTGTCAGGGGCCTTAACGTGTCTAGAGATAACCCGACATGTCCTCTCTGTGCAATTTTGGAGTTCCCTCTGGGTAATACGGCTTTCTCCCACAGTCCGAAGACATGCTCAGGATAATATACGACTCTAAGTTGACGTAGGAGTGTTATTAAGTGCGAGTGGTTGTCTGTCTCTATATGTCAAACCTGTGATTGACTGGAGACCTGTTCAGGTTGTACCTCACCTCCAGCCTACCCTATGCCACGGCCCCTGACAGGATAAGCGGTAAACATAATGGATGGATAGACAAGTTGCAGTTTAAGTTCCATGATGATTTGTTCAAAGAGTTTCACAATCTTTCCCGACTGTATTTACAGGCACTCAAGAAAAATAAGTGATAATAAGGCGGCAACCTCTGTGGAAGCACTAAAAACTGCTGTTCATTGAGCGTCCACTTGAGGCCTTCGAAAAATGAGATGAAACTATGTCACTTTTCTTTCTCAGCAAAAGTTCAAATCACTGAGTTTAAGTCTGCTACTATTTTTATATTTACAGTTGCCTGAACCTTCAGTGGATCCTAAGTCATGTTTCGTGTATGCTAAGATTTTCTTTCTATGTTTACATGTTGTTTTATTGATTTATACAATTTTCCGTTTCAGTTAATTTTTTTTGTTGATTTTATTGTTTTTTTTGTTGAAAATAGTTTTAAGCCAAGTGGATAATACATGCGAGGGTAACCAAGTGGTTACAGCACATGTCACTTCATTGATAGAAGGTTTAGCCTCAACCATAAACCATGGACAGAACAACAGCTATCCAGAGTGAAGCCAAAACTTTGAGCTTTTCCCGCTAACTGGCTGCAGTAGTTTTAGAGCATCCTCTATAATAATAGATGAGACATGGGTTGGACTAGAACATTTAAATATATGACATGTTTACACATCTGTTGGTCTCCCACTCTGTTAAGTCTTTTGAGCAAATCAAGGCTGATTTTAATATTCCTCACAAAGATTTTTATAAGTATCTCCAAATTCGTCATTACTCCCTCTTGAGGACAGGCAAGATCCGCATGAGATTGTCAGAGCTGGAAAACATTGTAGTTCTGGCAAAATCTCTTAAAGGACTGATTTCCAAGATCTATACTTCAGTACTTTATTCTGATTCTGTTACGGGTGTAAACAGCAGGTAACAGTCTTTACTAACCCGGTCACACAATGTCTGTTGAGATGCTGGTTTCGCTGTGTGGAGGATCAGGCTGGAAACAGACGAGGAGCAGGCAAATCTCTTGGTCGGGGACAGAAGGCTGAGGTAGTTACCAGGGCAGAAACGAGGAAGGAAGGTCGGGGACAGGCAGGGTCGAAACCGGGAGATCAGTCCGAGGAAAAGTGCTGGAGAGTCTTGCATTTGCAGTGAGAACAATCTGGCACTGAGTGAGCTGAAACCGGGACTTAAATACTGGCAGCAGGTAATGAGAAACAGGTGATTTGTGTTGGCTTAATGAGGAGAGTGTGGTTCAGGTAAACGAAGGGGAGTGGAAATGTAGTGGGCTGAGAGGCTGAGCAGGTGTGGCAGGTGATAACTGTGACAGATTCTGCAGGCTATGACCCTCTGAAGTCGTTATGGGAGCGCGATCTGGAGGTGACGTTTAATCCTGTAGACTGGGACAAGATTTGTAGCAGGTTTTTTCCTAAATGTACCTCAATCTCTATTCATGAACAGAACTTTACATTTTTTCACCAAACCTCTTACACACCTGTTTGCCTCCAGAGAATGTTCCCTGACACTTCCAATCTTTGTTCTAAATGTAATATATATAAAGGTACAGTTATCCACTTGTTTTGGTCTTGGGACCGCATTCAAACTTTCTGGAAGGCGGTTCACTCTGTAATCCAGAAGGTGATTGGTAAACAAAGTTTTCACTGACTCCCTCTTTCTGTCTACTTAACCACGCTCCAGACAATTCCTTTGACTCGGACACTACATCTTTGTTGACAATTCTTTTGTTTCTAGCTTAAAAAAGTATTTTACTGCGGTGGTCTACTCCCCAGGCCCCTACAGTTGACATGTGGATATCACAGATCTCTGCTCTTATTCCTCTCGTGAAGTTGACTCATGACCTTAATCAAAAACCAGACAAGTTCTGGAGGATCTGGGAACAACTGCACTCCTTCTTGCTGAAGACATAACTTATCATCTGTGCCTGGAAGATGACTGTTTGCCCTTTCATTTATTTCTTGTATGTGCTCTTCGTTTACCTGTCTCCTGTCGTCTTTTCATTTACTTATTTATCTTGTGTATATATACCGCGCAGCGCTCTCTGTTAGTGGGACTTTTTATGTTTTCTATGTGTTTTGTTTTATTTTGCTCCAATGTTTGTGTTTATAAAATTGAAAAATCAATAAAAAAAGAGTATTATAAATATACAACATGGTTTATTTTGCACACCAGACATATTGCCTCTGTGTGTGTCTTGGCCCCACTAGCATAACACTGCTTTAAGACTGTTCGATGGATTCACATCACCCAAGAGGAGCAGATGGAGGCGCAGTGTCCATGATACTTCACACTCATTAGCCTCGACTTGCAATATTCCTCACCTCAGTCTTCATTTCCTGACTTTCTTTTTTTGACTTTGCGTCCAATAAGAGAAGAAGAAGCAAAAAGAGGAATCTTCTTCTTCATGTAAGTGTAGTAATAAGGGTACACTGGCTTCATAGGAAAATCCAGTTCTGCTCAAAGTCTGTTTTCTGTCCCCGCTCTTGCATAAGCATGGACTGTTAGCCAATCGTGTGAAATCTTGCAGTCAGCGTGAGGCTGGTATCAGTGTAAGCTCAAAAACTACATCTACACGCAATGTGATCTCTGCTCCAGTCTCTGATGTTTGGACACAGAGCTGAAATTCCTCTTTGTCTGGTTCTAACCAGTCATCCTCTGTGGGTATGAGAGAGAGGAGAGAGAGAGAGGTCATGGTGCTGGAGTGCTCCAATTCAAGTTGCATAAGAGTTCGTCTGTGTCTTCATCATTTCCACGAAATGTACAGCGACTGATAACATCAGAGGGGAGTTTGTGGGATCGTCAGGGGGACGACTGGTTTGGTGGCAGGACTGAAAAGAAGCAAATATATCTCTTTTGATTAAAAATGATCAAAGGTTATAAAAAAAAAAAATTAAATATAGGCATTTTATCTTCATCAAGCCAGTCTCAGTCTTTCTAACATGTTCTATTTTTAACACTAAATGCTTAAATGTTTGTGGATCGCAGCAGAAAACGAGTAGTTATGCTCTGCCTTCCACTCAGAGATTATCTTGGGGAAATCCCGTCCCTCAGGTGTTTTTCAGCTTAAAGTCCTGAGCTTGAGCTGAGTCTGGGAATGCTAACATCTCTCCAAGTGTCGCCTCAGATGTCTCAGGAGAGGCTGGAGCTGTCAAGTGGACAGGTGTGATAAACACACAAAATGCAGGAATGCTAAGAGGCTTTGGGGTTAAAATGTAGGAATGTATGACTGACTCATATTTTATACTGTTGTTTGCTAACAAGGAGTTTCTAACATAAAGAATTTGGAGGGTTTTATCTGAGTATCTGACAAAGGCCAACCACTCTAAGTCAACTGTCTTCATTCTATTGACACAGCAACCATTTCTTTCTTACATCAAATTCAGTGAAGAAAGTTCAACTGCTGATGTGATGCCTTACTGGAGCAGAGTTTTAGTAATCTGAATGAATTAAATCTGTTGTAATTTTACCATCTTTTTTATTTAGAAGGCGTTTAAAAGATGACAAACTGGCAAAATCTGGAAGGAAACTGGGGAACCTTCCAAAGTCAAATGACTGATTTGATAACCTGTTAGCTTAAGACAAAGAACAGCTAAAGGATTTAAAAGTTGTAGGCTGCAACCATGATACAAAAAAATTAAAGATGGGTTGATGGGATGGCAAAACAAGAGAGAAGGACCCATAAAAATAAAAGGCCAAAAGGCAAACTAAGAAAAGTTACCTTCCAAAGTCCAAAACACAAATTCCAATGTAGAAATCCACCACAAAGTCCAACTTAGGAAAATAACGCTAAAGTCAAGCGAAAATCTACATTAGAAATCACAGAGGGAAGACACAGGAGAAAGCAGTGGAAAGACCTATTGAACTGATCCAGAAGGGAGGACAGCAACAAGTGTGACACGAGACACAGGTGAAACTAATCAGGGTGGGGCACACAATCACAGAGGAGGGAAAAATCAGGAAGTAAAACTAGAAATGACACACTGGGTGAAAATACTACACAATACAACAGTGCACACTACACACACAAGGAGTACCAAGATAAAGAATGATAATACAACAGAGGAAATTATAATTATGATACAAAACAAGGCAAAATGCAAAACTAAACTAACACAACTCATGACAGTGTTTGTCTAGGATAAGTGGAAGAGAAAATGTCAAACTTTAATACTAACAATGACTGCTTTACAGCAGATGCACACACACACACACACACACACACACACACACATGCAATCACTCCAGTTACAAAGTATTATTCACCACATTTGTATTATCTCTGAGTTAAAACCATAATAATTGGGATTCCACTGCTTCGGTGCGGTACGTGGTTTACAGTGCTACTCTGCATTAATTTACCAGAGTATAAAAATGTCTGGTCAATCCCCTGTGGCAACAGTTTGAGGCAAAATCAATACGCATGACCTTCAGCATGGAGAGAGGTTGGGAAAAGAGGACAAAATCAATATCATAGCAGGCTCTGAGCAAATAAGAAATGAAAATGTTATTCAACCAAGTATAAAAAAATAATCCCTGCTATCCACACTGACTGAGAATTATACATTTGAATGTGTTTGTTAATCCAACACACAGAAATAAATCCAATATTCATGAGTCCAACATGATACATCTTACTCAGTGATACGTTTAATGGATCTTCACAGCTCCTGGAGAGCACAGAATGTACGATACAAATGATAACTCTAGTCTCCTGAGATGTAGCCCTGCAAGGCTTTTAGCTTCCAATTGCTCACATGAAGCTAATCAGAAACTAATACATAGCAGCTTTTTGTTACGAGTGTACGAATCAGTTGGAAAAGAAAGTTGCAGAAACAGTCAAGACAAGCCGAATAGCCCCAAATTACAAATACCAAAAATGCCTCAAGGTCCATTACAATCTTTAACAACACCCTCTCACCTCAAACGGTGATTTAGATCAGGAAAAATTCCCTCCTTAAAAATCCCCTTTACAGAACAAGAGCGACCTGGAACAATGTGTGAGTTCTCTAGGTATGTAACATTTCTGGCCACCATCTGCTGCCTGGTTTGGATCAGTTGTGTGGAAAGAGTAATACATCATCGTTCAAACAGGTAAAATCCTCTGCATTAACTTTAAATCTCGTCAGATGATTCTTCAAATATGGTTATACTTCACATTATGAATGGTCATAGTAATGTACAATGTACCTGAGAATGAAAACCAGCAGCTCCACAGCTCTCTGATCTCATTACATTTCAAATCACAGCCTATGAGGAAGTGATATAAAAATTCTGAGCATTTTTTTAACAGAAAACTTTTTATAAAAACGTTAACTTGCACTAAAGGAGGCTGTGTGATACCATATAAGCGTACTACGTTCAGTCATTCTGTGCTGTCTGTTAAGGGAAGTGAGGTCTGGAACAAAATGCCGGTCCAAATAAGGGAATTCCCCACTTACCCCACATTCACAACCCATCTTAAACGATGGCTCAAGATACATCAGGTCTGTAATCACTCATTTGTATCCATTGCTGTCTCTCTCTCCTTGCATGTGTGTGTGTGTGTGTGTGTGTGTGTGTGTGTGTGTGTGTGTGTGTGTGTGTGTGTGTGTGTGTGTGTGTGTGCATATTCACATATCTCACAGGTGTACTGTATGCATTTTCCTTTGTGTGCTATACTCATGGTTCCCACTCTTTTCCAGAGATCGTTTTCCAGGACATTTCCAGGACATTTTCAGTGATGATCAAGCTGGTATGACAGTCTAAATTGAGTTCCTAATTTAGTTCCTAAATAGTCTAATATGTTCCTCTCAGTGGAAGTCTACATTGAAGACATGTAGTCTATGGCTATCTATGAAATCATCTCTTACATGCTTAAAAATGATGCGGCTCTGAGAGTCGATGCTTTATAGTGGATCAGAAGAGCCGGCTCACATCCAGAGAGAGCTGGCTCCCAGTTTGTTCCTTTCCCTGCTTAGCTCTCTCAGTGCTCAGCCCCAGCTCTGCTCACAGCAGAACTTTGTTTTGATTGGTCAGCATGGCGGCCATGCGGCCAATCACATGTGAGGATATAGGATACAGGTGATGGAGGGGAGGCTGTGTATCGTGGCTTCATCTGTTCCTTCTGAGAGGGTTTAGGGTTAGGGTTCTTCTCAAAGACCGGGCAAATACTCACTGAGAGGAGAAACCGGATCAGACCATCCAAGCTGAGGACATTAATAATGTTTGCTCCAGTTTGGTTCTGGTTCTGTTCCTTGAGTTTGGCTCTGGTTCTGTTTGCTCGAGTTTGGTTCTGGTTCTGTTTGCTTGAGTTTGGTTCTGGTTTTGGTTCAGTTTGCTTGAGTTCGGTTCTGGTTCGTTTCTGGTACTGTTCTGGTATGGTTCTGGTTCGGTTCTGTTCTGGTTCGATTCTGGTTCAAGTATGGTTCGGTTCTGGTTCGGTTCTGGTTCGGTTCTGGTATAGTTCTGGTTCGGTTCCGGTTCGATTCTGGTTCAGTTCTGGTATGGTTCTGGTTCGGGTTTGGTTCTGGTTTGGTTCTGGTTCAAGTCTGGTTCGGTTCTGGTTCGGTTCTGGTTCGGTTCTGGTTCAAGTCTGGTTCGGTTCTGGTTTGGTTCTGGTTCGGTTCTGGTACGGTTCTGGTTCGGTACGGTTCTGGTTCGGTTCTGGTTCGGTTCCAGTTCGGTTCTGGTTCGGTTCCAGTTCGGTTCTGGTTCGGTTCTGGTTCGGTTCTGGTTCGGTTCTGGTTCGGGTCTGGTTCGGTTCTGGTTCGGTTCAGGTTCGGTTCTGGTGCGGTTCCAGTTCGGTTCCGGTTGAGTTTGATTCTGGTTCTGTTTGCATGAGTTTGGTTCTGGTTCTATATGCTTAAGTTAAGTTCTGGTTCTAACCCTAACCCTAATCCTAACCCTAACCCAAATCCTAACCCTAACCCTAATCCTAACCCTAACCCTGATCCTAATCCTAACCCTAACCCTAACCCTAATCCTAACCCAAATCCTAACCCTAACCCTAACCCAAATCCTAACCCTAACCCTAATCCTAACCCTAACCCTTATCCTAATCCTAACCCTAACCCTAATCCTAGCCCTAACCCTAATCCTAACCCTTACCCTAACCCTAATCCTAACCCTTACCCTAACCCTAATCCTAACCCTAATCCTAAACCTAATCCTAACCCTAACCCTAACCCTAATCCTAACCCTAACCCTAATCCTAATCCTAACCCTAACCCTAATCACAACCCTAACCCTAACCCTAATCCTAACCCTAACCCTAATCCTAGCCCTAACCCTAATCCTAACCCTTACCCTAACCCTAACCCTAATCCTAACCCTAATCCTAAACCTAATCCTAACCCTAACCCTAACCCTAATCCTAACCCTAACCCTAATCACAACCCTAACCCTAACCCTAATCATAACCCTAACCCTAACCCTAATCACAACCCTAACCCTAATCACAACCCTAACCCTAATCCTAACCCTAATCACAACCCTAACCCTAACCCTAACCCTAATCACAACCCTAACCCTAACCCTAATCCTAACCCTAACCCTAATCCTAACCCTAACGCCAACCCTAACCCTAATCACAACCCTAACCCCAACCCTAACCTTAATCCTAACCCTAACCCTAACCCTAATCCTAACCCTAACCCTAATCCTAACCCTAATCACAACCCTAACCCTGATCCTAACCCTAACCCTTATCCTAACCCTAATCACAACCCTAACCCTAACCCTAACCCTAATCACAACCCTAACCCTAACCCTAATCCTAACCCTAACCCTAATCACAACCCTAACCCTAACCCTAATCCTAACCCTAACCCTAACCCCAACCCTAACCCTAACCCCAATCACAACCCTAACCCTAACCCTAATCCTAACCCTAACCCTAATCACAACCCTAACCCCAACCCTAACCTTAATCCTAACCCTAACCCTAATCCTAACCCTAATCCTAACCCTAATCACAACCCTAACCCTAATCCTAACCCTAACCCTTATCCTAACCCTAATCACAACCCTAACCCTAATCACAACCCTAACCCTTACCCTAACCCTAATCACAACCCTAACCCTAACCCTAACCCTAACCCTAATCCTAACCCTAACCCTAATCACAACCCTATCCCTAATCCTAACCCTAGGATCAGGGTGAGAATGATTTTGTAACAGAATAAATGCACACAATTGGTCATTTATAAGTCTTCTCATTAAAACACTGTTAAAGGGTTTTCAACACAAACCATTATTTTTTGTAAAGTTAAGGTAAAACATACGGCTACAAGAGATCCTAAATGAAGAGCCGTTCGGGAGTCCAAAGAGCCGGCTCTTCATTGGGAGCCGAGTCAAAAGAGCCGGCTCTCTGTAAAGAGCTGAACTTCCCATCACTAAAGCTCATGCTTACTACCATTTGCACTCTTAGTTTCCCTTGGAACTTTTTGTATTGTAAAGCGTATCAATGTAAATCCTTCAGACCTGTACCATAGTGATAAACAGATAACACTTCAATTTGAATCAAGTAAATATCACTTGTATACTTTAAAACAGAGGGTCATTTCATTCCTTGTGGACTCAACATGACAGCATTTAGACTTTTCAAGTAATTGATCTTAAACACTGTCAGAAAATTAACAGGAGCAAGACTCACATATCCCTTCAGCCACCAAATGGTATCAGAACAATGGTGGATATGCTGTTTGTAATGACACAACACAATTTTATCATTTATTAGAAATGTATTCAAATTATTTCACGGACCCCCACGCTATGGTTCACTGACCCCCAGGGGTCCCAGGACCCCACTTTGAGAACAACTGAGCTAGAGTACGGTAATTGAGCCAAATGTACCATAAAACTTAAACAATATACCCCTGTTTTCTGTGAATGCATGATTATGAAGTGAAGGAGAAAAGATGTGTCTTTTCCAGCACAGCGTGCACTCAACTTCAATGAATGGGGATGTGTTTTGTTAATCGGGTCAGGTCGAACGCAGCCATGTTGGAATAATTTTCCAGGACTATCTGTGATTTTCCAGGACATTTTACTTTTTCTCCCATTATCCAGGTGTTTTCCAGCACTGGAAAACTGGTCAACTGTTTTCCAGGTTTTCGAGGACGTGTGGGAACCCTGTATACTGATATGTTGGTCCATGTTTACTTGGTCCAACTCCAAACATATATCTCTATTAGGCTGAGCAGCACTTCAATGTGTTTACTTGCACTTTTGTATAACTTATATATGCTCTTGTGATTTATTGTTGTTTTCATTGTATTGTTATCATGTACTATTTCCATCTGTTATTTATCTTTATAGTTTGTTATGAACTCTGTTTTGACCTGCCAGGGACTACGGATGAAAAGTAGCCTTATGGCTAACTTTGGTATATTTACATGGACGTTACGTATGTTGAAATGCTCATTTATATGCACTGTCCCTTTAAAGAAATGAAGAAACCTCTTCAGTGAGCTCAGAGTTTTTACCGACTTACAAGAGTTATTTTCAAAATGATAATTTCCGACCTTCTCTCTTGATCTAGTAGAATATTTTGAGCCTGAGATAAGATCCCGTTGGCAGTATGTTTTCTAAACCCTGATTATAAATGAAGACCTCTTGAGGTAAATGGTGTTTTTCTGCTTGGCCGTTCTAATAAAGCCTTGTAAAGACCTGCTGATTTCCCTTAAATGTTTGTTGATGAAGAAAACAGGAAGGCACGCATGCCTTGGTTCATTAGGTACCCGGTGAGCGAGGCTTTAGGTGCGCACAACCCAGGGGCAAACCTCATTCCCAACTTACACAACTTAGTATGGTAAACATGTGCTCACACATGCTGCACAAAGAAAGCAGCAAAACACACACAGATGCGTGCTTACATCCATGCAGCTGAGAATGTACCCAAACTATGAGTGAATAAACAAGCTCGGAGAACTTCATACCGAGTGTACCAAACACACACACACACACGCACACACACACAGAGTACACACAGAGGTGTGATCTGCCAGGTCAAGCCGTGAAACGCCGCTATGTGAGAAAACACCTCGCAAAGCAAACACAGCCTCACAAGGCAACCGCTTGTTTGGAGGCCAGAACCTGGGGCAGCGCTCCTCACATCTCTGTGAGAGAGAGAGAAAGAGAGAGAGAGAGAGAGAGAAAAAGAGAGAGAAAAAAGAGAGAGAGAGATCAGATGAGAGAGATCAGATGAGAGAGATCACATGAGAGAGATCAGATGAGAGATCAGATGAGACCACACCAGACACAATCAGAGACATGAGGAACCTGTTGAAATAGCAAGAAATAAGGCGAGAAATGAGGAAAGTTACACAAGAGTTCAGGGACGATTGAAGACAGAGTTATTGGAGAGGTGGTGGGGAGGCTGGGAGGAAAGATGAAAGAAAAAAGTCAGCTAGAAAATATTAAACAGCTAAGGTAAGGTGACTGTAATATCAAAGGTGTTAATTAACGAGCCCACACTTTAGTCATACAATGCCTATAAACTCTATGAACCCCATGTCCTTCACCTTTGAGTTCTCCTCAACATAATATCACAATACCTGTGTGAAGAGAGTTATCAAAACACAATGCACTACTGTAATAGTTTAAAGAAACAGATAAAGCTGTGTCTAGACTGACATTCACAGGCTAACTCTCAAAAGTGAAAGTCTTTCAAATCACTAAAGATTAGCCTGGCAATTTGTGTTGTACTGGTAGGCTGTCAGAGGTAGCTAATTCCAACATTCAAACCATACTTGGAAATATGTAAGATAAAGTGTAATATTGAAAATGTATTAGCATTGATGATGTGTTTATGTTTGTTTAATGCTGATGAGCTAGCAGACTCTGAATGGTCAACGTTCCAGGCAGCCATCTTGGTTTTTGATGCTCCTTACTATACTGTTAAACAGTAACAGAGGCCACAGACTGCATCACGCTGACCACTGACCCCCCCCCCCCCCCCCCCCCCCCCATGAACAGATCCATACCATCCCTGCATTGTCTGTCACACTCCATCATCTCATCCCGAACAGACTCTCTTGACTGCTGCTGGCATTATAATGCATAATATATTCTATTATATAATTATCTTTGCCATATTATACTATGTTTTTATTACATTATTATTGTTCACTACAACTCACGGTCATATTACATACCCATATTTATTTTTATTTATTGCTTAATCTGTCATTACCAACCATAATCACACCATGTCAACCTGTCACTACTGAATCATTTTTAATACTGCCTGTAATTACTGCTATTTAATCTAAATTCCATTTGTAACATTGTATATATCTAAATTGTATTCTATTTTTATCTATCTATTTTTTACTTATTTTATTTTACTTACTGAAACTTCTTCTTGATTGTACTTATGTCTGGGTTGCTGTAACAACTGAATTTCCCCCCCAGGGATCAATAAAGTAATATCTTATCTTGTCTTATCTTATAGCTCCCTTTGAGATAAATGGTTAGCCTTACCTGGACCAGTGGGACACTAAGCAGACCCATCTTCCAGATCAGTTTAAACATAAGTTCTTACATATTTCTGACTCTCAGGTTTGTCCATTCTTGAAGCTGCAATTGTTAGCATATTAAGCTAGCTGGCTTAATGCCTACATTATTTGCCTACTGACTTTGATTCAAATAAAATGGATGACAATTTCTGAACAAATGTTAATGACATTACCTGAACAATTTGGGATAAATCTATGTTATTGATTGCCATGTCTGGTCTATTATATATCACAGTTATATAGAACCTGGTGTGGATTAAAGGGTTTACGTTAGCAGTACCGTACGGCTGTTTGATGACTCAGCAGCCCTAAACTACATTCACCAAGATGAGACTCATCTCGCCAGAACTTGTAAGATCTCTTTTAAAATGAAAACATACAATAAAGACCACCAGCTGAAATATGTTTGGATGAATGTAGGTGCAAACACAAAAAATAAGCAATTGAAAGAGCCATACAAGGGTAGAGGGTGGGTAATGGGTGGGGGGAGGAGGTGTTAAAGCAGCATTTTATTTTATTTTATTTCTTCACTTGATTGCAGTTGACGCATTCATTAGATAATTCAAACTCAAACTAGATATGTGTGTACATTCATTTATATTCATTTTTATTTTCTCTTCACAATTCCTTGATCAATCATTACTTTGAATCTACATTTTTTTATTTTATAACTATTATTACTCTTATTTAATTATCATTGTTACATTCATTGCTTAATTCAGCTACTTACCTGTTTACTCATTAGAAGTACATAAATACAATTATTTTATTTCACATTATTATCTTTTATATTTATTTTATTTGTATGTGTGTATGCGTCTATGTATGTATGTATGTATACACAGTATATATATAGTTATTATTTCAATTTATGTATATATATTATTATTATTATTTATTTTTCTTTTTTTTTTGGATGTGTATATATATGCTTTTATATGACTGTTTAAAACATGAAAATATGTTTGAAATAATGGACCTGTATTGTTATGTTTGCGTTTTGCCAATAAAAAACTAATCTTCAGAAAAAAAACAAACATAAAGTTTGAAGTTACCAACACATATGCTAATATTAGCTTAGCATCTAGACAATGTGATATCATATAAATATATCCTTTTTTTAATATTTTCACTTAGTGTAGCAACTAGCTACGCTATGACCTCTATTATTACCTATCCTAGAGGTCATTCAGCAGGGGGAGCTCTAAATATTATGGCTTCACAGTAAATGAACACTCATGGCATCTGTTTTTATACATAGTCTGTGGTTTTAGCCAACAGTAGCTCATTTAGCTAGTAATTTACAGCTTATAAAAACTGGTATTTTGAAAGCTGCTTTTTTCTTCCTCTGTCTGTGATCAAACCCAGATAAATGTGTCATGAAACTGTCGCTGTATATTATTAGACTGTGCAAGAAGAGAGAGTTTTGCATCCATAACTAAGACCAGTGAACTTCAGCAAAGTCAGCTGCTCAGGCACATAAAAACAACCAGAGAAAATACATGGAGCATGACTTAAATTTACTTCTGCTTCAGTCTTCATCGGATTTATCTACCCCTGTTTTATTTCTGGATAATTTCCCAGCAAGTTTTTGGCATTTGACTCTCTGAATTTCGGAATTACTTTGCAAAGGGGCCCCAAATCTATCTCTGCTCTCTGCAGAGACAACAATGAGCCACGATGACTGGAATCCAACATCTGACAGAATATTTTTCTCCCCCTCTCTTTTCTCTTTTTCGAAATGCTTTAATTTCCCCTCCAGCAGAAGCACAGTGTTATGAGAAATGTGAGCTTGTTATGCTTTATGATCTGCAACCTGGCTTCTTACTGACACATTGCCTCCTCTACCACGAGAGAACCCTTGAATAACACACTTGGCGATCCCTCACATGAAACTGTGTCGAGGTCTGGTCCAGGATGGGGATGTACTTTCAGGCCTGTTTTGAAGATGCACATTTAGATGCTCTTGGTTTCCAGTTCAGCCCAGTCTTGTTGACTGGTTTTACCCTCTATGGATGTGTATCTTGCTCTAAAAGTCATCCATGAACGCAACCTGCTGCCAAACATTATAATGACTACTCCGGTGCCAGGGAAATTTTGTCTCACACACAAAGCCAGTCTTTTGTTTTTGCAGCCAGAAAATACCCAGAAGTACAGCAATGACATTAACTCTCCACTCAGTTATGCTTGGAAAGGGGATTTTTTTCTTAAGTTCTTGTTCAGTTTTCCCTCTAAACTACAATGATTATTTTGGACACTTTTGCCAGTCTGGAAAACTTTACTTGGATTGGACACTCGCTGCCCGAGTGCCCGTCCTCTGTTCTGTTGCCATGTACACGTTGGGTTGCTGTGATGCCTGGCACATGGCGTACAGGCTTGGTTGTTTATGTTGGATGTGGGAGACCGGCCAGCTAACTATCCTGGAGCCCAGCTGTAATGAAATGCTATACTGAATATTTCCCCTCAAAACCAAAACAGAATGTAAATAGTTCATTAAACATCCTAAATTCCCTCCTATGCGTTGTACACATTCGCTTATTTGTGAACACACAGCTCACAAAGACACTTGTCACGTATGTGATGTTGATGAAAGGAACTGAACACACACTGCTCTCACATTTTAAATGACATCAGAGCTTTCTGTGTTCCCTATTCCTCGATAAGCATCTGTTAACCATCAGTGACAAACCACTTCAAATCAATACACATGAAAACAGATGGATAAACTGAGATGAATGAAGAGTAATCAAAGAAATAAACCACAACTTAATTAAAAACACCCTCACTGTTTTGACAGTGTTTGTAGAATGTGCGATGTTTTCTCATTTAAAAAAGAACATGAAAATATTTATCTGTGTTTGTGTTTGTGTTTGTGTGTGTGTGTGTGTGTGTGTGTGTGTGTGTGTGTGTGGACTGCTAAAGACTTGGATTTTAAGAGTGTTATGGCAACTCCCTTTTTGTGAATTTATTTGCAAATTTGATGTCCAAAATTGTATTTAGTCCAATAAAAATATCACAATAAGGTCTGTGTAGTCACATGTGTCTCTGCAGAATATAAAGATGGAATTACAGTAGGGATAATGTATAGTGAGCGGGTGGTTATGCAAGCTAGGAGTTGCACTTGTAGTTGCAGTCGACACACTTATAAACATAACTGAGGCAATTTTCACAAATGTTAACGCAGCTGCTGTTGTCACCACCGCTTAAAGTTTAACGCAAGGGATGCTGTCACCAGCTCTGCGGCCAGTGCCCTGATTGCGGGACAGGATGTTGCTCCATTTTTCCCTATCAGATATGGTCTGGGCCTAGGCTGCTCTCACATATGTGCCCACTAACAGTCATTTTGACCTTAATTTCAAGACCAGAAGGAAATGACACTAACAGTTTTGCCACAGTGTCAACAGCCAGAGGGAGAAAGTGCTGGAGTACTTTGAGTGGAATTCTTTTGATGTGTGTGTGATCAGGTTCTCCCTGGTGTTGTTTTTGCTTCTAAGATTTTTTACCATTGTTCTGGGGAATTTTGGCCAATCAGAGTCAAGTTTTAACACAACCGGGAATAAATGCATGTCAGGATCCAAAATCTGGGACCTCAAAGATGTCTCTGTGGTGTTTTTAGTGCTTATATTTTACTGGATAAAGTAAATGTTTGGTTTCCTAAAAGTTTTCTTTGTAAACCTTACAACACAGCTTTCATAAAAATGTCTTCAAAGTCAAAGTAAGCTGACAATTTTGACTTTCTTTCTTTGGTTGGAGTCCAAATGTCCTGAGAAGCCTTACTGTACGTGTTTCTGTGGTTGTATACGTGTGTGGCAATGTGTGTATTTGTTCTTATCCCTTGCACGTGTAGAGTGTCTATTAACTGAGAGGCGGATCTGGACCTTCAGCTTCTGCAGGACACCCTGTTCACATTGAGATCCACAAAGACAGATTATCTCCGGCATTCCACATCTGGAAGCAGTTGAGGGCCAAGCCGCCGCTTCTGCTGAGAAATATACAAATATGTAGGACAAAGTGCACAAGAATGGAGGGGATGTGGCTCCTTACTGTACGCCACTGTATCCAACTGAGTCCTGACAGGGCTCTAACATTTAGGACACCAACATATTACAGATTATCAGTTGTTTTCTGGGTAAAACATTTAAAGCAGTGTGACCATCGTTTCACTTCTTTCATAAGCATAACAAACTGCTGCCCTTGAGGGACAAAAGTCAGCAAAGTCCTGATTTTATGATAGTCCTAAGGATTATCTTGCAACATTTAGATTTAATATGTTCAGTATTTCCAATCAGATATCTTGTGGTGTTGGGGGAACCCAGTAGACAGTCGAGCAAGCACTCTGTGGATTGTCACGTAGAATGAAATGATTGGAAATCAGAAAATGAACGCGACCATGGCGACATTAGTAGACCTTAGGCAGATAGACATCAAATGTTGGTGATTGGAATCTGTTTGTGTGGGATGTGTTGGTCATATCGCTGCACTCCACGAATTGTGAGAACAAAAGTCTTAAATCTATTATTGTATGTCATCCTGTGTGGGGTCCGTCACATTTCAGGCATCTGTTCAGGTTTTAAAAAACCTTCAGTGCAGACAAGGTTTAGGCTAATGAACTAACTCCTGCCTGCAGCTTCATACTTACCACACAGGCAGTGAGAGTGAATTAAGTCTTCTCATTTAAGTCTCAGCAAGAAAGCGATCAAGCGTGTTCCCCACAGTGCTGAAATAATATCCAAACCACAGCATGTAACAGTATGACTTGATACTTTGACCCGCCTCACAACACGTACCTGAGCTGAACCCTCAGCTACACGACTTCTCGGCGACTGGGCCAAAACATGGCTACCTCAAGAGCTTTACTAAGCCAGCCCATCACTTCTGTCTGATTACAAAACTACAGAAAATGATTATTTCTCTAATTGTGTTTTAACGTTTTAGAGACGGAAACATACGCAAAGCAAGATTGGAAATACTAAAACCACTTCTCATGCCATTCCTGGTTTATGTGTCTAATTATCAATTCCAGCCGTGCTTTGTAAGCCTCTGTTATCATTCATTCTCAGCTCACTTGTTCCTCAGTCTTGCGGGGACTCATTCCTCCGAGACAGAAACTATTTAAGGCATGCAAAGAAAATTGCAGGTTTTTATAAAAAAGTCAGTGTGTGAAGTCAAGCGGAGAGACACAATGTTCTGACAGAAACCTCGGTGGTAATCATACATAATGGAGCAGCATATTCACAGAGACACCTGTGCACCCACACACACAATCATAGTGATAATATTCTAACATTTGCGTGTGCATTAACACTCTCCCATGTGAAAGGTTTCGTGCCACGTGCTCGTGCTCTCCGGGGTGTGACGTGTGGCTGAAAGCTTTTTATATGTGAGATGATTCATGTGAGCACACGGCATGGTAATCACCAGTTAGTCGCTGTGCATCAATCAATTAAGTGTAGCTGTCAGAGTCCCATAATGGTTCTAATACGCTGCTTCTTCCAGCGGCTCACTGAGTCTGCTGGGTAATTGCGGTATAATTACAAAGAGTCATCTTAGGTGGGTCTCTACCTGGTTAAGTCAGTGCCAGAATGTAAATGCAATGAAAGTTTGAAAGCAGAGCACTTCTCCAGGGAGCCGCCGCCGCAATACATAATCAAAGTGAATTGATAAAGTGATGATTAGTATTACACCTGCAGGAGGAAGAGACTGAAATCGGAGAGGCATTTTATATGAGGCTGACTGATTTGATTTGTGACTGAGGGAAATCTGAGAGTCATGTGCTACAGGCGGTGTTTGAGGAAGTGTTCAGATCCTTTACTTAAGTTCATTACAGCAGGATGAAAACACTCAATGACGTAACTGTACTAATACAATACAATAACACTAAATTACAAGTCTACTGAAATGTCTCTCAAGTTAGTATAACACTGAAAGTGCTGGAGATAAAGTACTTTATTACCAGGCTGTTCCAAAGTTCTTTAAATGGAGATTTCAATCCTGACTTGCATGGACTTCCACCAGATCCGTGTCTGCTCCGTCTCCGATCTGCTGCAGCCCGGCTCTGTGCTCTCTCGTCCGTCAATACCCACCGGTTGGGTTTTCAGAACACAGCACGGAGCAGGACCGCTGGACAGCTGGAGTCATGTGACCAAGGTTTTCCCGCAGTAATTACTGAATCAACTATTATCTGGCTCCGCTCATCCCGACGGTTTGTTGTTGTTGTTGTAGTTACGTCAAATAGGATCTAGCAATAATACAGTGTTTTATTCTGAACATTAATTTCAGCAAGAATACATATGGAAGAAAATATCCATCAGAGACGACAGCTTGTGTATATATATATATATTTTATTATTATTATTATTATTATTATTATTATTATTATTATTATTATTATTATAGTATGTGTTGTGTTCCGGCATCCGGCTAAAGTAGAAAACCTTCCCAAGGGTTCCAACCGGCCAGATCAGAGATGCAGCTAAGACGTGATGGAGCGGATCCAGTGGAAGTCAAAACATTGACTAGAATAGAAACCTGTCTGATCCGGTGCCGTGATGGATCGGAGACGGACTGGACATGGATCTGGTGGAATTTTGCCGTTAGGCTTGGCTAGACGCCAGACGACTTTTAGATCTTAACTGATTTAAAAACCATCGGAGACCTCAGGCATGAGGACAGCTCAGACTGATCACAATCCTCTGAACACACAGAAGACGATTCCTTAAGACAGCTAGACCACACACTTAACTTTTGTGGCAATGAATACAAAGACATGAGATCTCACAGAAACTTGCGTGATCAAACGTGACTTCAGAAGATAAACAAACACGGAGGGTGATTAACGTCATCAGCCAGCCGTTCAGACATGTATTCTGTCACGCAGCAACCAAATAACGAGGTAAATTATCTGGGTAAATAATAAGGCCACTTGCTGGTCTTCTTTTACAATATTCTACTAAACTAAGGTATAGTTGTGTTTACATTTGTTGCCATGTTTGTGAGCTATAAAAGTACATAACATCTGGTATATGATGCTTCCCAGTCCGCTCCTCTCATTGGTTACTGCAGGTATTTGGACCTGGAATCATTAACATTAAACATGTTTGATATTTACAATTCCAGAAAGTGGAGGCTACTACACCGAGGGACAATAGTCATACTGCCATCACATACTTGAAGATCATTCGGACAAGTAATTGGGGCTCATCGTAACCGATTCAGGTCACACCACACTGATCGCCAAAGGCAAATGGGGCCCTAAATCTGGCTCAAAATGGTCTAGTGTGTCGCCAGCCTTAGCGAGAAATCACTCCAAAAATTGTTGAACATGGGCGTGGTGCTCCCAGATGTTCCAGCTTCACTTTTGAGGAGCTGTTTGTTGTCCATTATTTTATTCATTCTCTGTCAGCATCTTATACCAAAACATCAAGCACACATTTTTTGTACCCCTGAATGTATCATAAGAAGTCAATAACAGTTGAAGGATAAAATCCAATCCCCTCGTATAACTAACACTACATTAATATACTGAGTCACTGCCCTCACAATCTAATAAAACCAGGCTTTGCATGGAGCAGCACATTGACATTCACTTCAGCCGCATTTGCCTTTCAAATGAACCCATGGATGGGTTGAAAGTCACGTTCCAGCTGTGCTGGGTTGAGGTGACAAACAGTGAAGTGGTTACAGCTGCTCAGTCTGGAGCAACAAGATGCCTCTCTCATCTGCTTTACCTTTATCTCCTCCTTCCATACATGTTGTAAACGCATATGATTTATTGGCAGGGCTTTCGTAAACAAATATCCCCCTTTAATCCTCTTGTTTTCATTGACTTTGGTCTCAGAAAGCTCGTGTTGGTGCTGCTGATTAATTCTGTCTGGCCATGTTTGCCGCTGACACTCGTTCCCACATCCAGCGCCCCTTAGTCTCTCGTCTAATTAGAGTCATTCTTCAGTAATATTCCTAAATCAACTGTTTCCTCTTGCCTATTTGAGGCCTAATTGGAAGCATGTGGCCTCGACCCAAAGGGCTCCTTTTTAACCCCTGACACATGAAGAATGTGTCTGTCGCCTCATTGATTCTGGTTCTTTTATTCCTGCAGCCACAGAGGACATGTGACTGTGAACCTGAGTTTATCTCCTTCAGTCTGAGTTTTGGTGATGATATTCAAACGTATTTGGGATGCTCTTTAGGGGGAATTATCTTAGGGTTATTAGGCCGTCAGTCTCCATGGTAATGCCTAACAGTCTGGCTAAAATCTGACCTCATGTGTCATGTTATGAGGGTTGAGTTTAGGTCAGAGAATCTGGCAACGGGAGAGACATTTTTATTTTGAAAAAGCAGCAGATAGAAACGAGGATTTGCAATGAGAAAAAAAAATTAGCACTGTGTCTGCTGATGATTCACTATTGAAATGCAAAGTGCTTTTCTTTGTGTCATTTCACACCAATTTCATCATTTTCATCATCACAGCTCCTTGTTCAAATTCACTCTGATTCCGACACTTTGATTTGTTTCTCTTGGTTTACATCTTTGTTCTCTTTAATACACACATTATTAAAGCATCTCAGGGTAAAAACAAATTGCTGTGTGTCAGTGTGTTACTATGGCTCCTGCTATACTGTACTTGATCTAAACATTGAAACTATACAAATACTTTCCTGTGTTTAACAAATCAGGCTGTTGCTTTCAGCTCATTACAAACAAAGACAGGGCGGTGAGGAGTGGTTGTGTGAACTTCAGAGACTCGAGAATAAACTCTTTCTTTTAAAGTTCTGGACTTGGAAACAGTTTGGCCTCTGCCTGCGCCAGTAAACAAAGGCTTTGGTGTTTATCTACAAAGACTGGTTTCTTGTGAGCTCGTGGTAATCATTCATGTCAGCAAATCTGCACGCTGTTACAGATTCAGCATCTAAGTCTGTTGTGATTTTTCTCCCCGCCTTGTAGAGTTGAAAACACAAAACAAACAGGCGTAAAACTCTATTTGGATGCGAGATAATTTCAAAGACAAATGGTGGTGATATTTCCCGGGGTGTTTATTGGTTGAATGGAGCGGTGGTTTTGACTCATTGAGGCGCCCGAGTTTGTCGCTTCCATGCGCAAAACGAAACCAGGCATTGGAAACAATCAGAGGAGAGAGGCAGAAAAAGGAAGGGAGGGAGATTGATTTCTCAGTCACCATTTCTGATCCATTAAGCTTTACGTATCCTCTTTCCCTCCTGCCCCGCCTCCCCGCTCACACCTGCTTCCTTACGGGACATTAGTCCTGTTCAGAGGGGAGATAAGACGCACCGCCTCTCAGTGTTTGTTGGCCAATAACATCCATCTTGTGCCTATAGTCGCTCTGCAAGCTGGGGGCTACTGTACCTGTGTAAATGACTGTTTATAGGAAGGCAGTTATTATTGTTTCTCATTGGAGTGTCCTCCCGTTGTAAAGTGAAAGGTAATTCGGGCACAGAGAGATAAGACTAAGATTATTACAGTTAGTGAGAGCAAACACTGCCTTCTGCGTCTGCACAGTAAAACTCAATCTGCAGCAGCTACAGATGTTACACAGGGGGCTCAGCTTTATCAGACAACACTGGAGCGATTGTGTTGCAGACATAACTACAGTGCACTAGAGCTTAAAGAGCACTGAACTGCTCTCATCCAATATCATGAGAGTCCAAACAAAACTACAGTATCAGGAAGTCTGGTCAGAGACTGTTATCATAGTCTGTTTAAAACATGGACGCAGACTTGATGATGCCACTCATTGGTTTTGAAGAGGTGTTAGAAAGCCCAAAGATGGTGGTCAACATATTGGATATACTGACTCGATATGACTTTCAGGTGAGCTAAAAATGAGCAAATAGGTAGAGTTGAAGCTGTCTGTTAAATCTTCCACACCCCTTATTATGTGTTATTATGCATAAATATAAAATTATGTTATAATTTAACATTTTAATGTTAAGATTGGTTTTATTGGGGTAAATCTACATTTTGGAGTCAACCTCAAGTGGACACTTGAGGAACTGCAGCTTTACATACTCCTGCATTGCCCTCATTTCCAACACTGGAGGAGGCTGCTTGAGCTTAATGCTTTTTTAAGACTCTTACAAGTGTGCAAAGGGGTCTTCATAAGTTCACAATCTGAAACAAATGTTTGTTCACAGCCCATATATTTGGGATAATAGAACCCAAAGTCAGACATTGTCTAAACATGAGATCAGGGGATAATTAGAGGTAATCCAAAATGTAGAAGAAATAAGAGAGATGGAAGTCTAACACTAATTACATCATTTTACCTTTAAGAGGGCAAATGAATGTCTATATAAAAAAAAGAGCAAAGTTTATAGAAAACAGAATCAAATCTGGACAAAACCGGCCTGATTAGGAATTCAATTTTTCCAAACTTGGGGGGCTCGATCCTGGAATGTGCTGTCAGGAGTCTAGTGACGTTTTTCATGATCTATAACTGTTGCATATTCAATTTGTGAAGATTGACACGTACTGATTAATATGCTATAGTGTGAATTTGACATGAAAGACTTGTGCAGTATGTTTTTTTTTTCTGGATTGGGGGTGATTTAGTCAAAGAAGGGAATTAATCTCATGTAGAAGAATGGAAATGTGTCAGAAATAGAGTATGTGACTCAGATTCATAGACAGAGCCTTTCATTTGATATCAACTTGACACCATTCACATTCAAAACCCTTAAAATGACCATGAAGAAACGTCATCTGCATCGTTTTCAGGGGCCCCCTGTGTTGGCCAATTGACTTCAAGCTGAGGAAACCTGTTAGTCTGAGAGGGGGGTGAGTGCTAATGTCAAAGGTCTTGTGAAGGCCACAGTGGCCTCTGCTGGGCGTTGTTGGTAGAGCATGTAGGGTTAGAGATCACTGAGGAGGAGCCCAGCTGTGGTATCTATTCAAGTATGGATTAGATGAAGGCTAATTAGCTTAATCCTGTATTAAACTATGCGCTTGTGCTTACCTTAAGATAATGAATCCCACTAAGCCAACTGTTGTGGTGGATTATAATCAGCATGGATGGATCCACAACTGTTTGCTGGAGGAGGCTGTGGGTTGCATCTGTTCTTTCTTTGCACAGCTGCTGGAGGAAGATGACAGCAATGTTTGGCTTTTTAATTGAACTGGAACGTGACAGCGTTTGCAAGATTAAATCAGAGATTAAGTCAATTGTGAAGGTGGCTCATCAAATTATATGGGTAATATTAGGAAGTCAAGTGTAATTATGTCATTTAACTGAGAGGGAAAATATAAAATGAATATCTAACATTGTCAGTAGAGAGTAAGAGGAGGGCTCAATTTGACTACTCCTTTTTACCTTTTATTCAAACACAGAAAGGAGCACACTTTCTGTCTAGTGCTTTCAGTGTTTCACTTCAGTAGGCCAAAAATGGCAAGACTGAAAATGTTAAAATTATGATAATAATGAAAAAAAACTGGAATAAAAAATTAGAAAGAAAAAAAGGACAAAATCAAAAGTTAAGAATGTGAACTGAAATTGAAACATTACTCCTTATTAAAGACAAATTTGAGCTTAATTCAACGGAGGATGTCCTACAGTGGCCCTGAAGGTCAACTTTTTAATATTTCATGACTGCAAAAAAAAAAACATTTCACCAAACGTCAAAAATGTTTCCTGAAACACTAAATTGTCACAAAACAATAAAAAAAAAACACGTCTTCAAAAACTAAAATTATTCAATGACAAACAAAAAACATTAAAAAAATTTTAAAAAGTTTACAAAAAGAGTAAAATGTTCAAATATTTCATGAAATATAGCTGTTCTGTGAATCTCTTAATGTTTCATAGCATTAAATATTTTTCAGTTAAGAAAAATATTTTTAGGTTTTATCAAATCATTTTTGGCATTTTGAGTAATTTTTTTACAATCATGAACTGTTTTTTAGATTGACCTTCTGTGCCACTGTATCCTGACAAAGACTACATGGAAAGGAAAACAAACAGTCAAAGCACTCCCAGATGTAACATCTGTAAAACTTTTTAAAGGCAAGCTTTATGACAATACGGAAACACATTTATTATTGAATGTCAAACACAGACGGAGAAAACAAATAAAACTTGTGCAAAAAGCAAAACAAGTGTCTTCATGTGAAGACAGAGCATACAGCCGACAGTAAGTTATTTATTACCATAAACTGCCTTCAAAGAGCTCACTTCATCTATTCCCAGTGTTTCAAGGATGTAGACGCTCTGATATAAATCAAGTTATTGCCAACAGACTCCAATGATGTCATTTGAAGCAATTAGTGCCACGGAGCAGAGATCGGCCATCACAGTGGAATCAGATGATGCAGATTAATCCGTCCTCTAATGCCTTCCTCAGCTGAGAGTGTGCGGTGCTGCTTCATGTGTAAAGAAGTGCATTTTTCATGGTAACTGAAAAGCTTTTATGTCACAGTGTTTGGGTCCAAAGCTAGCGCTAAGGGATTAAGTGCGGCTCTGACAGAGCAATAAAGAGGAGGGGCGTTTCAGAGAAAACACATGAAACACTTCTTGGATCTTATAAGATAACTTTAATCTCTGAGCCAAGTTTTCCCACAACAACCTACAAACAGACGAGTACTGTGTGGCATCATTACATATATCATTTATTTTGGTGGATATTATGTCACTGCGTCCTGACACATAAAAACTTGACGGTCACATGAAGATGCCGCCTGGTTTCTGGTTTGTCATCTTGGTACAGTTACACATTAAATGGGATTAGATGGGAAGCTTTTGCTCAAGGGAAGACAAAATCTGGAACGAAACGAGGGAAGCAAAACATTTTATCATACTTTAAAATGTGCTTTAAATCACATTCTGTTGCTCTGAGACATTTGGATTGTGTTGTTTCTTCTGTCCCACATAGATTCTGATCAGGTATGAAAAGTATAATCTTCGGATGAATTGCAGAACAATTCCCATCATGATTATCTACCAAATCCTAACATGAAAATTTAATAACACCCTCCATCTCTGCCATGTCATGACTTCATTCTGTTTCCTATCTACTGGTGTCCCTTTGGTCTGTACTCCTCATTCTCTGGCTCAAATACTGATGCATTAAAAGAGCTGGGCTACCTCCTCCAACAGTATAAGATACGGAAATATTAGGGCTTGGCTTTAGTATGGTCTAATTTCTTCTTCTTCTGCTCTGCAGCTTGTCAATGTTAATATTCTGCCTCTGTGGATCTCTATGATACAGTCTGACATACCAGCTCAGATTACCCTCAAATTAGAAAGAGTTAGTTTGCTTTGGCTGCACTCAGCCCTTAACAGAAAAACATGCACACGCAGTATGAAGTCCAGACATGTATGAACACATGGGCTTGAATGTTACCTCAGCTGAAGAGGATCACCCTCACTCATTTTTTAAAGCAAAACAGTGGTATGTAGTCAGGAAACTTAACAAAATAAAGTTTACAATAGTTACCAGAAAAGTTTTGTTAAGAGCTTGGTTTTTCCCAAATTAAGTTTTGGAATGTTTCTGAAGGACAGTTTCTAAAAGAACATTTTCAAAGTCTCCAAATGTTTCCAAGTTTCATAAAGAAGGTTCCAAACTTTCTGTTTTAAGGTTTTAGAATTAAATACAATTTAAAGTTTCTGTAGTTTCCAAAAAGGTCATTTCAAAGGGATTGTTCTGGAAGTTTACCAAAGACACTCCCCAAATGTTTCCGAAATAAGTTTTTGTTCCTAGTGTGCCGAAAAGTACAGACACTCATTGTATTTTTTTACACCCTTGAAAAAGTGTAAAATTAACCATGAAAATAATCATATGGTGTTTCCTCATCGAGACCGTTTAATAGAATCCAGAAAAAATGCTTACTTTGTAAATAACTGATCAACATAGTTAAACATTACTTTTAACAACACAGAACAAAGTAAAGCAGACATTTTAAACACTCTTAATGTCTTTCCTGATTTTTAGGCGATTTTAATCACTCTATGAAACTTTTTTTTATCCCCAATGTTCTTAGCATTTTAATAAACAATGAACTTAGCAAAATGTTTTTTAACTAATGTATTACTCTTCAACCTGTCACATATTCACTAAATAATACATATTTGGATTCCCTGTGTTGTAATTTCAAGTTATTTTCTTTCAATTATGCGAAAAAAGATCTTATAATTGCAAGAAAATCCCAATATTTTGTCCACAGGTAATTAATTTATGTATCAAACAGTCACTTTGCTTTTTCATGTTACTTTGTGAGACCAGGTTGCGATGGCTACAGGGTTAGAGTGCAAGTTTTCTGGGCTTTAATCCAACTGCTCACTTATAGCACTCACAATTAAAGGACAAGGATTTTATAATTATGATAAAAGATATTGTGGATGAGGGGTTCTAAAAAAAGCATTTATTTGGTGGGCGCAGTGGGCCTCTGAATGAAACAGGGCTTCAGAAGTGTGTGAAGACAAGTTCCTGGACTTTTAAGTAACATTTCCAAAGTTTCAAAAGAAAGTTTCAGATGCAAACTTATGGTTCAGGTTAAAAAAAATCACTTTAAAGAAGTTTCATGGAGCCGCACTTTCTTGTAGAAATCCAAGGAGACTGGAAGAACTAAATGTGAACCAGTGTTATGTGCTTGTCCTTCCAACATTCCTCAAAATTGGTTTACTTGAATACAACTCAAAGATGCCTTTTAGGAGGCCTCAAAAAGTAATAACTCTAAATGATGCCTTGGTTTGTAATCATCTCATTAACCCGAAGCCAAGTAATTCAGGGATTTGGAATGACAGAAATAAAGGGAGGAGGTCGAGGGCAGAGGAAAGCAGATGCAGTTCAGATAAAGGATGTGACCAGTGTTTGACTGCTGAGACTCATATTATGAGACTTAACCTCACTATAAGAGTTAGAGCTCACACTGAGGTTAAATTAGATATACCCTCCTCACAAGCCACAGCACTTAAACACATTTCAGTATGCCAAACTTTGATACCAGAAACATTCTGTAATTTCAATTACTTGTTGAATAGTTTTACCTTTGCTTGTTTCGATCCTGCTGTAGAGTCACTTACAAGAGTATTTTCAACACCACTCCACTCATAGAAAAAAAACGTTCACCGTTTTTGCTGTCTGAAACTTCCGTGGTCAAACCTGTGTATAGTATGGAAGCCCTAATAGGACATGATTAAATACATTTTATTTTCTGTTTTCTCAAGATAACTAGTTAATTGTGTCGTTATCTGAGGGAAAAATAGCTTTTTTTATCTCTAGAAAACAACGCTTTTTATTTCAAGATCTCCACTTATTTTTCTCGTGATAATAAGATCATTTATCTTTAGTTAAGTTTTTAGTTTTAAGTGTTTATTTCGAACATGTCAAAAAAATACAAATAAACAACCCCCCCCCCCCCCCGCAAAAAAGCAAACATTACTAACATACAAAAAAATAATAATTCTGTAACATGTCCATTTATCTCATTTTATCCAGAGAACAAAGCTTGCTTTTTGTGTTTTTGATCTTCAACCTGTAAAATAAATGTTTCAGTAACAAAATGTATTTTTTATTCTGTAATGAGGCAAACATTTTTAAACAATGTTTGTGAAAAAGAACTACCCAAAAATGTATTAAACTGATAACATGCCTTTCCTATCATCTAAAGTTATTTTGTTACCATATGTATAAATGTGCTCTTCTCATGTTTAGTACAGAAGCCTTAAAAGAACACAATTAAATACATTTTGTTTTCTCAACTTTTTCGAGATCTTGACTTATTTTTCTCATTATCTTGATAAAACAAAGTTTGTTATCTTGAGATAATGAGAAAATTAAGTCAGGATCTTGAGAAAACAAGTTAAATTAAGTTGTTATCCCGGGACAGCAGAGAAAATAAGATGTATTTAAATATGTCCTTTTAGGGCTTCCATATATTAATCCATGTGACGCACTTTTTTTAATTGCGCCGGCGTTTATGCGCGTGGGTGCTTACCAAAAGAAGACTCCATATTGCTTCGTCAGGTGTAACGTAACACGGTATTATTTAACACGTACACAGTCCTAAATTAAGCCCATTGATAAATATCACGACAGGACAGGCTAAGACGTCTTCACACGGTGTGGAGGTCCCAAAGGATTCAAACACAGAGGTAAGTGAACAAGTTAACACCAGGAAGGTAGAGCACCTGTGTGGTCTGTAATTAAACCACAGAAAGTAATTAACCTGTGTGTTTACAATGCGAGGACCTGCAGGTACAAATGGAATTCTGAATTATTCATAGTGTGAGTGGAACTTCTGCACTGCAGTAAAATGCAAACATATGGAAAAAAGTACAATAACTTGATGTGGGCTAACCCAAAAAAATGGATAAGATTGGAGAACTGTCAATATTTTACTATAGGAAGCTAAATGTAGTGTTTTGGGTGTTCAGCAAGAAAAAAAAGTTTGTTTTTATTTGGCTATATATCTTCTCTCAAACAAACAAAAGATAGCAGATAGCACGTGTTTTTAACATCACTTTTATGGTAAATGCATGTCTATAACTCAAAATGTAAAACAATGGAGCATGTGACATTTGTAATTGAAATACCCTTGTGTAAGGATAGTGTGTGTTTTTTTTTTTTTTTTACATCATACCCAAGTGCTAGGTTGTAGTGATGTAAGGATACACTCAATACAATTCGAATCCCAATTTTTGGTCCACAATACGATTCACTCACAATTCTCTAACGCTTTTCAAGAATACTGGATTGAACTCAAAATTTAAAAAACTATTATTTTATTTCAAGTTGAAATATATATATATATTTTTCTCTATATTTCTTTGTAAACAAATTTTTAAGGTGTTTTGTAACTCAAATAAAACCACTGCACACTTTTTTTTCAGTACCTTGCAAAAACTAAAAATGACTGCACAAAAATACCTTGCTGGAAAATTTCAGAACAATTATAGAGAAATGGAAAGTGAACGATTCCCAAATGAAAGTTTTAAATATTAAAACAAATGAGGTAAAAATCTTTAAATAAAATTAGGGATGTAAATTACAAGTATTCCCCTTGATCGATCTTTAGAAAATGTTAACGATCAATTGTCGTTTAATCATTAAAAAAACAGAAAAGTTTTCCATGTCAAAAAGAATGCCAAATGCGTTATTTCCATAGACTGTATAAAATATGGACGTAGTATCCGTGACGTCACCCATCTGTTTCTGAACGCTGATTTGAAGCCAATCGGCTGCGGCAGCCATATTGCTGCTGTCGAGCCAGTGTGACGTAAAGAGGCGGGCTTTGAGCCTCCTAGCCAACAGCTGCAGTGTTCCTGCAGTCAGCTGTGCCTCTCATTGGAAGACTAGTAATCTCAATATCCTTTCGAAATTGCCGCATTAGAAAAAAATTCACCCCCCTCCCAGTGAGAGGACATCGAGAAATGAGCTATTCAGACTACACTCATCTTTTGTACCAGGCTGTAAACATGTTTATTAATGCTGCAAAGATCGTCTTTTCCCCATTCATGTGTATGTGACTTCAGGTACTTCTGGAGCCAGCCTCAAGCGGCTCCTCCATGAACTGCAGATTTTAACACTTCCGCATTGACTCATATTTTTAGACCGGAGGTTGCCGCTTGGTTATTCTCCTTAAATCAAAATTTCCTTCATGACACAATGTATATAACTGACGGTATTAAACAGCGATTTTAATCCACCCTTATTTTGATCGATTTTTACCGATTCGCGATATATCGTTACATCCCTACAGTTGAGACATTGTGTAACTGAAATAAACATTGACAGATTATTCATATATTTATGTTTTTCTTTACATAGAGGAGCAGAATTGAAGACAGCACAACAACCAATACTTCCACTGGCCTGTCGCTTCTCAAACCTGAGTAAGTAAGCCCTTACCTGTTTGTAGATTTTGTTCTCCTGTTAAGAAAAAGAAGAAGAAAAGGCTTCGCACATCAACTTCAAAAGACACGTGCGTAGGAGAAAAGGGAGAAGAAGCTCACAAAATCCAAGTTACAAGAATCCTGCACACTCCGTCCAACTTGCATATAAAATCATTTAATTGCAACTATGTTATATGGAATTTGGACAGTGTGCGGGATTCTTGTAACTCGTTCTCCAGTTAAGAAAACTTGGATAAATGAGCCTTGTAGTTCAGCATTTTAAGAGTTTTTCAGGCCCCTATTAATAAAAAGAGCTCCATGTTGTGTTCTTCCACATATGTTTTACCCCTACGCCTCCCAGAGACTGATTGTTTTTATCTCCAGATTTGAGTATTAACTTTGTGACCTCTCATCGTGATGTTTGTCAATCATTTTGTCACAACGTCATTCATGTGTATCAGGGTTCTCCTTGGAGGGTGGTGGCTGTCTTCTTTTATAAATGTAGCAATTTGCATTTGATGCTTGTTGCTATTAGCATCAGAGCAGAACCAGTTATCTTTTTAATTGACACACAATAAAGCTGCAATAGCAAGTTAGCTTTATTGAAAACAGTGTGTTGGTTTGGAGAAATGAAAGTTCAACTCTTTGTTTTTAGTTTGTAAAATGTTACTTTGCAACATTTATTTTCTCCTCCTTTTATGTTTTGACTTGGACATTTCTGCAGCTTCATCTCTTTCAGTCAGACATGAGAGTTGTGATATGTTCCTCTTCATATCACACTATAGCTTTAAGCAAAAACTAATCCAGAACTACTAGTCCTTGGATGTGATACAAGCCAAACACAAGACGTGAAATAAAAAGGGTAAAACTCCAAGTATTACACTTTTCAACAAAGATTTAATGAGACATAAAATTCAGTCTCAGCTTGTAAGAATGTTAAAAAACCACAGCGTCTCAGAGAACTGCTGAGGGGAATCGCTGAGGTGTGTTGAAATGTGTTTTCTCACTCTCACTCATACAGCGCTCCTCCCCTCCTCTCTGTGTGCCGCTCCTCTCTGTGCTGCTGGTGGTTTGGCACAGAGGCTGCGGGGTTCTAAGGAGAGATCTGGGCCTTGTAAATACTCGCATTATTAATCTTAATAGGAACGAGCCAGGACGGCTCTGGAGGTGTCTCCGCCTCAGACGCAGCAGACCTGCTGTAAATCCCTGAGACTTTGTTCTCCATGCGTCACTCTGTAAATCTCTCACTACCTACATCCCAACTCCCGCTCTCTCACTGGGGCTTCACTCTGCTGCCTGTTGTCTGCTCCATACAGGGATTTAGTTGGCGGTGACAGCAGATGTGTGAGTAATAATTAGAGTGATGTATATATCATTTTACAGATGAAGAGGGCCGTGCTCATGATGTGGTTAGGACAGATGGCAGTGCGTTGGTTGGTTTTGAAGTTGCCCTTTGTGTGAGTTAGTCATACAAGACAGAATGCATGAAATTACTCCAACGATGATTTTGCTCATGTCCTGGTTTCATCCTTGTTTCATCATTTGTTGCAGGATTAGATTATGCAGACCAGTTCCTGTGTGTAATTAGTTCTGGGGGTGTTTCTATAAGTATGTCCGACAGTATAATGCAGGTGAGAAACAAAGCTAATGCAATACTTTAACTTCATCATTAAATCACACATCTGGCCTAATTTCCCTCCATGTTCGTGCTGGTCACATGCTACAAACGTCATCACTTCTGCATAGTTGCTCAAATGTATAACGGCCAAATTCCACCGGATCTGTGTCTGATCCGTCCAGATCTGATAGGTTTCTGTTCTAATCAATGTGTTAGCTTCGCTCCGTTGTGTTCTAGCTGCATCGCTGATCTGGCAGGTCGTAGCCCTCTGGATCAGATACGTAAGACTTCTATTTTTGCAGGATGCTGGAGCATGAAGCATCAAACTCAACGGAGCAGATCAAGCAGGACCATAGACTGTATAAAATATGGACGTAGTATCCGTGACATCACCCATCTGTTTCTGAAGAGCTGTTTTGAAGCCAGTTGTCGGCGGGAACCAAACCATCTTAAATTTCCCCGTTGTGGGATGAATAAAGGATTATCTTATCTTATCTTATATTGGATATGCTGCAGTCAACCTAGCTGCTGTCGAGCTAGTGTGAGGCAAAGAGGCGGGCTTTGAGCCTCCTCGCCAACAGCTACAGTGTTCCAGCCTGTCAATCAAGTCAGCTGTGCCTCTCATAATGGAAAACTCATAATCTCAATATCTTCGAAATTGCCGTGCTATGAAAAATTTTCCCTCGGTACAGTGTGTGCCGATTGAGAAGTTAGCTATCCAGACTACACTCATTTTTTTGTACCAGGCTGTAAACATGTTTATTTCTGTTGTAAAGATCATCTTTTTTGAATTTGTGTGTATGTGGTTTCCAGAGTCAGCCTCAAACGGACACTCGAGAAGCTGCAGTTTTTAACACTTATTCATTGGCTTCAATTCTCGCGGCCAGAGGTTGCCACTTGAACGGGACAGGAAGTCAGGCACCAAGACAAAATGAAAAGATTTGGTTAATTTTCAGAATGAAACACTCTGCGTTATCGCCAGCGGAGCCAGGCCTGGAGTGATCAGCTCAGAGGTTTTCAGACGACGATGAAGACGACATGGATGAAGAGAGGAGTCTGATAATCGTTGATTCCTACTGATGTAGGAGAGAGCATGGAGCTGATTGGAGACGTAGCAGACACGGATCTGGTGAAAGTCTAGTGTAAGGCGACTGGCAGGGAAAACTAGGGTTTAAGTCAGGGTGAAAATTTGCGTTCACAGATGAAGCTCACTTTGAACATTTCAGGAAGTTGGGAGAAGTTTTGTGCATGCGTGAACACAGGTCAGATGAAGAAGCTTAAACAACCTGCTGATGGAGATGCTCATCAAAGTGTGCAACACTGGAAGTACACACTTGTGAAAGGCAGGCCACTGAAGGAGAGAGAGAGAAGAAAACACAAACACACCAAGCGAAGAACATTCATACAAAATTAAGACATTAACACACATCATGGGGAGTCAGGGGGAGGGATTGTGACACAACTGTATACCAATGATTTGAAGATATTATTTTGCATTCTGATAAACAATATGTCTAAGAGATACACAATATATCACATCTTAAACCTGCTGCATTTACAGGCAAACACTGAGGAAATTCAAACTCCAAATCCACACATAGTGGCACAACAGACTCACATTAAACTCAGTTGGTGGTCTTACTACATTAGCCAACAATGGAAAACATTCTCATTTCCTCTGAGAGTTGTGATTGGAGTACTGATTAAGCTGTCTACGTTCTCTGCTGAAGTCTTCACAACACGTTACTGCACAGCTCTCTGAACACTGACAGCAGGTTTAGATATCTCTCTTCACTCTGGAGCCCAGGGACCCTTTGTAGTCCTGGTTGCACAGACCTCAGTTAGCTGTGTGTTTTTGGTCCAATTATTAATGTCATATGAGATCGAGTGTAATTTTGTAATCTTATCAGGTCCGCAGTACAAGCCTGCTTTAACAGCTGGTGTAGATCTCACTGTTACTCCTCCTGTCAAGGTCTGATACTATTATCTTGGCCTGTAACAATAGCTGGCTTCAGCCTTGACTCTGGTTATGAGACAAAGAGAGTGAGCATGAGCCAGAGTGCAGCATGCATTGCAAACAAAAGAAGCCTGTCTGGGGATCATTTAGAGCAGAGCGTTAGATTTTTACACCAGTATCAATGGCTGAAGGTCCTGAATACTAAACCCTGAGAGGAGAGGTTCAGTCGGGGGTTTCACCAATAAGCCTTTTACTGCTCACCTGCTCCATGCAGGAAAGATAGAGGAAAAAGTATGCCGTTGTGAATAGATTACCCTGCTACTTAGACTCACTGGTTCGTGACTCCTTGTTGTGGTGCTCATGACATGAATGAGTTAGATATGAACAGAAGTTAGCTTGCAGAAGAAGAAGTCTTTTGGTTTTGAAACCAAAAAAAAAGAAAGAAGAAGTAGTGAGTTATCTTCACCTGCGATGACTGGACATTTTACAGTTTTTCTGTAGTTCTGTAAATCCGATGTACAGATTGAAAACATTGTTACATCTTAAGGCTGATTTATACTTCTGCGTCAAATCGACGGCGTAGCCTACGCCGTAGGTCCGCGTAGCTCCCGTACCTACGCAGAGGCCTACGCACGTAGCTGACGTGCACCTCCTCCAAAATGTAACTACGCGTAGAGCCGACGTGGACCGCAAGCTCTGTGATTGGTCCGCTCGACGGCTTTGTCTTTCCCGCATTCACAGCACTTCCGGGATCCCGGACATCGGCCAGACATCGGCCACACATCGGCCGTGTATTTCATCTCCTCCTCTCTATTCTTCATGTAATAATGTCTGTATGATAAACAGCAACATGTATCAGCTGTAGATTAACATAACACACTCTGAATCGATGTGGAAAAGTAAACAGAGATCGTAGCAGGACCGGAAGCAGGCGACTGGCTATTAGAGAGACCACACTGCCCTCAAGCGTTTCGGAGGAGAATTGCTGCGCGACACGGACACATCGACGCACAAGTATGTGGGGCTCATGTCCGCGTCAGCCCCTGCTGCGTAGGGGCGACGCAGAAGTATAAATCAGCCTTTAGTGAAAGCAAACCAACATGCAGTGAATCACTATAACTGTACATTAATTCTGCACTTTACCTTTTTGAGGGCCTTTTAGCTAGCTTGTATTCTTTAGGTAATCAGACATCTTGCAATATATTGAATATCACGGAGTTGCTATACTGGGATGTTATCGTTATCATGAGCAACACATCACATGTCGTATTGTGAGTCAAACCCATAGACTGTATGAAAACGGACGTATTATCTGTTACGACACCCATCTGATCCTGAGCGCTGATTTAAAGGCAATCATCAGCGGATGCCATGTTGGAAATGCTGAACTCAACCTAACTTCGTCCGAGCTAGTGTGAGGTAAAGAAGCAGGCCTTTTAGCCTTTTCGCAAACAGCTACAGGGTGACGCCTGTCAATCAAGTCAGCAATGTCCTTATTTGGGCAAAGCTGGTAAGTTTAATATCTATGAAAATACTGAGTTATAAAAAAATTCACCCCAATACAGTGTGTACCGATAGAGAACTTAGCTACTCAGATCTAAACCGTTGTTTGCACCAGGCTATAAACATGTTTATTATCGCTGCAAAGAGCGCCTTTTTTTTCATTGGTGTCTATGTGGTTTCCTGTGTTTCTGCAGCCAGCCTCAAGCAGACACTCAATGAACTGCAGTTTTTAGCACTTACACATCGGCTTCATATTTTAAGACCAGAGGTTGCTGCTTGGTCAAACCCCCACCTGTGTCAGAGATAGCGTCTTTCTTGTGCCTCCAGTCCCTCTACTTCACCAACAGTGTACAGTCTCCAGCTGTGGACTTCAGTGGTGGGGTGGAAAAGGTCTTTTTTTTAAAGTGGGTTAAGCCCGTTAATAATCCTCTATCATCTTGTCCATTACCATTACCAGTAAACTCATTCTTGAATACGTTTAGTCTCTTTTACAGTTCATAAGGTTGAGGGCAACTGCAGGAGTATTAACCTAGCTTCCTCTGGAGCTAAGGCAACCACAGGAAATCCACAGAAACAAGGGTGAGTTTCTAACTCCCCTCTGAGAGGTCCAGGCTGGAGATTTAAAGACTGTACCTTCCTGCTGTGGGGAGCCAGTTCTTGCCCCTAAGCCTCCCCGCTGCACAGTAAATGTATAAAATAGAATGTTCCTGGTGCTGAAATAGAGACATTTTGACCTTTGATATCAATTTAAAATTTCTGTATTTTCCTTCCTGCTCATCTGACGCTGTGGTGGGTATGGCCAAGCTAGAAATTGCTGCCTCTGCTTCAGCCGTCTCCTCATCCAGTCCAAAGTGGCCGACCGACTGCGTCAGTGGGCTGAGGCTTTATTTAGAGACGGCCATTGTGTCAGACTGTTTGGCCGTGTAAGCATTACGAACATTCAACCTACTGTAATTACAGACCGGCAATAATTTGTGGCTAGAGCCTCCCATCATTTTCTCATTCCTCACCCTGGCCAACACCAGCCCACCCATCAACCCACTCCCCTCCAACCCCCTTCGTCTGAAAAACACAAACAACAGATGGGCTGTGCCAAGGAGACTGTGCCTGCTCCTGGTCATTACCACAGTCAGGAGTCAGGGAGCAGTGGGAGGGTTGAGCTGCTTGGGTTGCAGATATGTAAAGTAACCTAGTGGCAAAGAGGGTATAGGCTGTTCTACCTGGCACGTGTCGTTCTTGCTGCTCTCAGCACCTCATAATGCCTTTATAATTACATTCCTACCCAGCTGAAGCGTGGTACTTGATCACAGCACTTTTGTTCCAGCAGCAGTCCAAACCTGTGTTAGAAACACTGGGTTGGATAGCAGTGGAGGATATACTTCTGAAGTGCCAATACCAAAATGTCATAATACATCATAATGAACTCTTATCTTTATATCCTGTCAAACAGAGAGCTGTCTTAGCTCTATGATCTGTCAAACACTTATTCAAATGAAACAGCTTTTTCAGGGCGAGTCTCTGGTGGAGCCGCTGACGACTCATAGCCAGTTAAATGTGACAAGTAAATCCAAAATGGGGAGAAAAGCATGGACTGTACGGACAAGGTGGAAATGGATCATTGGTTTCAAAGAGGAAACTAATATGGGAGTACCTTAAACCTACAATCATTTTAATGGCCACCAGGAGGCGATAAAAAAAAGTCAGATTGGAAAAAGCCTACTTCTTTGATTATTCAATACCTCAGGACATGTTATCCCAATGAGATATTCATAGATTTCATATCCTCCTCAGTACAGGACATATTTCTTTTTGGTGTGTCCAATTTAGAGTAAACTGACTAGAAGACCACAGACTTTACATGTGATTTACCAATCACTATAGTTCCCACGATGTCAGAGTAACTTAAATGAAATATCAGTTAAAGTCAAAAACAAAAATGAACTCCTAAGCACCCAAAACTAGTTAACTTGTTTATCTTCATTTCCAACCTGCAAATCATGCTAGTACAGAAGTAATCACTGAGGACAGACCAACATTTGACAAACTGTTAATAGTAATGGGGGCTAAAATAAATATTTCCTCTGAATTATTATTTATAATCCAGAAATGTGTGGTGATATATTTTGACCGAGAGTGTGTCCTTTTGTCTGTTATCTGATTTTCTTATTTTAGACATTTTTTGGACGTCTGTGCAAAGGTGTGGACGTGTTTGTATGTGTTTAAGAGCAAAACTGCTTTGAAACTAGGGGGAAAATGTCTAATTTGTCTTTTTTCATCAATCTGTCTTCTTCACCAGCACTCTATCTCATTACTCTATCTCTGTGTCTATCAATCACGGATGCTCTCTATCTCTCTACCTCTATCTGTGTCATTCCCTTCCTCTTGCTTGGCTCCTCTTGCTTGGCAGCTTAGGGTTTAAAATATGAGTGAAATAGCAAAAAACTTTAAAAATCTGGCCTGTCCTGTAACCAGGGGGTACGGGCATTGGCTTCACACGCGCAGGTTGTAGAAATAAAAAAATCCATTGAACGCTGATTTGAAGTGTCTTTGGAGGTTTATTACAAAAAGGGAAGAAACAACTAATGAACAAAATTAAATCAATCTTTTCGTAGTAGAGATAAACTGGGGGAATGTCGTGAGTCTTTTGTCCTGCGGTCAAAGACGGTATGCGCCGTGACCCGTCTCCTCTCCCCTCTGTGCCATGCGCATCAACTTAAGTACTAGCGCCCTCACCACCTGTGGAGGGCGCAGACGAAATTAAAAGGCAAAAGACAAAAAATGCAGAAAATGTACGAACTATGCAAATAAGAAAATAAACTACTAGAATAAACTAGAATACGGCTCCTACAATGAGTATAGATCTGTTTTTCATGAACTTTGGTGCTCTTTTAAGCTATGGAACATACAAATAACTATTTGTAGCATGTTAAAGCACGTGGGTTCAAAAGTTTTGAATTGAAATAATTGAAAAGTATCTAAATAATTGGCAACCTCACAAGTCACTACTACAAAACCTGAGGTGTGACAATTATGTATCCCCACTGTCACCAACATATGGCCACTTCTCCCTCCAAAAATCAAGATGACAATATGGAAGTTTCAGAGCTGGACAAAACTGGACAAAACATATACAGTGTATCTCTACAAGCCAAAAAGATAAGATTCGTAATAGTACCCTGGAGACAGTCAGTAACCTCAAACATCAGATGATGGAGATGAATATTTCATTTTAAATTGTAGAGAATAAAAAAAAAAACACTGTAAAGTTAAAAAATGAGTCGAAAGATAACAACAGTTCCCTTAAAATCGTGATAGAAATGAGAAGTACACTGCTTGAGGAAATTTACTTGACCTACAGTAACCCTTGGCTATTTAATTTGAAAATGTATTCATATAAGGCAACACACAGGCGCATATTACTTCGATTATAGTATTTAAGCATTTATTATAGGTCTTCGTGACATTGTCGTGGTGAAATGTCAAAGACTTGTTAAAACACTGAACCAGAGTCTGCTGCAGGCATTTCAGTCACTTGTATTTAGGTTTGTCTTCATTCTAGGAAATACAAAACGAAAACGTGTTGTTGTCTAGCATTGGTTCGTTGCCAGGAGCCGGTGTGTGATTTTTTTTTTTGATTTCTTGATTCTTGTGTTGTGCCTCACGAGGACAGAATGCTTGGTAGGAGCTGGCATCACACAACCTTATTTTATTCCAGCAAACATTGGCTTTAGCTGAAAGCAGAGGGACTCATCTGGGATGAGAAGTGGCATGAAATAACCCAAATAGTAATGGCTCTGTTGGGGGATGATACTATTTGCACTACATAGGAGGTCTTTCTATTTCATCTTCCCAAAGTCGTTTTGTTTGAGGTTATAGAGAAGCTTTGTTATCAGAAAAGGATGTAAAAAATGGGGAGTATAAAACAAAGCATGTCCAAGCTTTAGACTCAGCCGTTTGAACGTGCTTATGTTCTTACTATTGAGAGACTGAAAATAACAACAGTTTTTCCACCTGGAGAGAAGAAGATTGTTATATTAGAAATAACTAAGTTATATTTTTGGGGCATTTTTTTGCCTTTAATGGACAGGACCGCTGAAGAGAGACAGGAAATGTGAGGAGTATTGGGTGTGGGAGGACATGCAGTAAATGGTCGAGGCTGGAATCGACCCTGCGACCTCTGCGACGAGGGCTATTGCCTCTGTATATGGGTTGGCGCTTAGACGCGGATGTTAGCACTGCATACTTCTGCATCGATTTGTCCTGTCTCTCTCAGCAATACTCCACCCAAACGCTTGACGGCAGTGTGGTATCTCCGAGAGTCAGGTCGCCTGTTTCCGGCCCCGCTAGGTTCTCTGTTAGCTTTTTCAAAGCAATTGAGAGCGTATTATGTTAATGTAGAGCTGATACATGTTGCTGTTCATTATACAGCAATGATTACAGGGAAGAATAGAGAGGACATGTCTGAGGAGATAAAATAAACGGCCAGGAAGTGATGTAAATACAGGAAATACAATGCAGCTGAGCAGACCAACCACAGGATGTGCCGTTGCGTCAATTCGATGTGTAGTTATATTTTGGAGGAGGTGCACATTGGCTGCGTGTAAGGCCTCTGCGTAGGTATGGGAGTAGGGGTGGGAATTGATTAGATTTTATCAATGTCAATGCCATTGTCGATTCTGCTTATCAATCTGATTCCTTATCAATTCTCCTAACGATTCCTGAGTATTTTTTTGAGGGGAAAAAAGTAGTTCTACACCGTCAACATATTCAACTTGAACATACTGAACAATAGGTTGACCTCATTCTCGGCCATGTGAGTCCTGACGTGGCCCCTCGAGCCTGGAAGGTAAGACTTTGAATTTGGAGAGGAAAAATGTTTTTCCTCCGGGGGTCATCGCAGAGGTATTTTACCCGCTCTCTGTGTCTCATTTTAGGTCGTGTGAGTCCGGACGTGGCACCTCGAGCCTGAGGGAAAGCGTCCAGACTCCAAAAGGGGACAGGTAGGCGGGGGTTCGCCTCCCTGACGCGAACATGTTCACATGGAACCCTTCTCCACTTTGGCCCGACGCAAACCCCAAGCTTCGAGGCCGAGTCGACAAATGCTTCAGCATATTTGAGGTATTTGCACCTTTACATGAGATGACAGCATTTCACTGATTGCACATGGCATTGTTCTCATCTCTTTTACTAAAATGGAGCCACGCTTCTTTCGAACTTTCAATCTTCACTTTAGATTGGTTTATATTAGCCTTCAATCCCTTCCCTTTCGCTACATTTTATTGTTACGGGATGGAGCAATAAGTAGCACAAATTCAAGAGAGACGCAGAGACTTCTTTTGAAGCCTCACATAATGTAAAATGTAGTGAATGTTGATGCACCAGCTGCAATCAAGGCTCACAGTTTTAGAAGAGAGTGGCTGAAAGACGTTGACTGGCTCTGCTTTGAAAATGGCACAATGCAGCGCGTTCACTGTTAAGCCGGTGGGATGGTGGATGCGTTCGGTACGCATTTAAGCGGGAGAGCTTGATCAAACATGAATAGAGTGCCAAACACAAGAAATGAGGAGGAGCATGTGGCAAAGAAGGATTCAGAATCAGGTTTCATTGTTCAAGCTTTTATTCGTCAGGATGAAATTAAATGAAATATCGTAGTTGTGCTTAAAGTTTTCTTTAACTTTGGAAAGATGTTAGCACCAGTAACTACCAAGTCAAAAAGTGAATCTTGAGTTCTGTGAGGAAAAGCCAGCAACTTCAGCATATCTCATCTTTCTTACATCCCGTAAAGAGAAAGGTCGGCCTCCCCTTAATCCAACGGCTCTGTTCTTTCTATTCAGTAGATGAAGTGAGAGATCTGAGCGGAGCCCGAGCTACTCTTGGAACGTGCTGTTTCAGAAACCTCGTCGATGCCAAGTGCGCACCCCTAACTGCTACCAGATGTACAATTATAACCACTTTCAAACACCAGGGCTCTCTCTGTGGGCAGAGGAAAGAGGGAGATAAACTACTTGGCAAAATAATGAACATTCTGTAGAAATATTTATCTGTTTCAGCTCATAACTGCTTTTTTAATTTGTGTATTTTATCCTTTCTAAGACCTAGATTGTGTGTTCTGAACCACACAAACCAACACAGAAGTCAGTCTGTTTTATAAGCTAATTATAGCCCTCACACACCCTCTGAATAAGAGAGGGTGTATTGATTTTCATCCAGCTCATTATTGAGGCCGATTGAATGAGCCAGATTCCTTCCTCTGCTCTGAGAGTAGGAAAAACAAATTCTAAACAGATTACGAACCCAGTTTATTTGTCTCTTTTTGAGCATATAATATTCATTCAAGTTGACATATAGTTTCCTGAGCCTGGCCAGGAGATATACGACCTCATCCATCTTGTCAAAATAATTAGACTTGCCTTCGTTGAGAAGACGGCGGTGGAGTTCATGGGAAGTTTTAGACAGAGATGGGAGAGGGGAGATAGAGAGAATGAGAAGCATGTGTTACAAATGATGAGGAATTCCCCTTCCCCTTCATATTCTGAGTTTTTCTTAAATGTTAACCACCAACCCCATGAGCTGGTGATCATAGAGGGGTGGGCTGTTGGAGGTGCTGACATGTTGACAGTTGGCTTAGCCGCACTCTTGCTTAGTACCCCCACTAAGCCTGCTATCTGTTAAAGGAGTGGCATATAGTGGTTCCACTTGTTATTCATAGTTATAAAAAAAAATAGTCCTTGTTTTTTGACAAAGCCTCTATAATATCTCTACTTGTCAAAGTTATATTTTTGAGCATTTTTGCCTTTAATGGATAGGACAGCTGAAGAGAGGAAGTGTGGGAGTATAGAGGAGGGGAGGACATGCAGTAAATGGTCGTGGCTGGTATTGAACCTGCGACTTCTGCGACGAGGGCTGAAGCCTCTGTATATGTGGCGCGTGCTTAGACCGCTAGGCCAACGGCGCCCCTAACGTCTTAGTCTTTCAAAAACATCAAAATTTTGAAATATAATAGGCAGATATTGCTGCTACATCTCTAGATTGCTAGTGAAGCTAACGTTTGATGCAAAAGTTGTTGCTGTCTTTGGCTGACTTTTCGATGTTTTGATCTGACTTATTTAAAAAGTAAGTCTTGTAAAAGTATTCTGAAATAGTTTATAGCATAGTTTATACCACGGGTAGCTTACAAGAACAAACAACTTGTCTTAGTATTGAAGTGTAGAGTTTAATTTAAGGTTTATTACAAGTCAATAAAGGAAATTAATGTTCAATCAAAGTCACTAAATGGTTCCTGTAACCACTGTAATCATTCTTCAACTTTTCCTTGTTGCTAAAAATGCTAGCTTAAGTCAATAAAATATGCACTGGAACTCTAAAACAGCAGATCACACATATTGCACGAATAATTGCTTTAATCAAAGCTGGGGTTGGCAGTCAGATTTAGATACACTTTTTGTTATACTTGTTAAAATGATCTTTATGTCCCGATGGCAATCAGTACATAATGTGTTATTAAAAAAAAGAGGGAAAACCCCCCACCTTCTACAGCCAGAGTAAACCTGGGAAAACACCAACTAATCCCTGCCATCAGGAGCGAAATGATGAAACCAATTAAATCCTGTCCTGCCGTTCTGCCCGCCTCCTGCGCCTACATTTCATGTTTGTTTGTGTTTTCAACTTTCACTGTGATAATGTTTTGGTGTTTTCTTACCGCTGTGTGAGACATGAGTTGACTTAGTGCAAAACACAGACGATGTGCTGAGGACCAGTTTTGAATCAGTCACCATCTTATGGTCGCGAATCAGCGGCGCTCGTGCATGTGAGCGGGGGCGTCGTCTTGGAGGAGCTCCGAGTGGAGAAGGGGAAGGGGTTAGACAGAGTCTCGAGGAAATGCTACATTCAAATTCATGCTAGTTTTCCGTGACTACCAACCCCAGCTTTAAGGGAGATGTCTTCACTTTACATCCCAAATATGAAGAGCAGAGTATAGCTAACAAATATGCCAGACAACTTAAAACACTTCTCTACTTGTCAACTTTGAAAAGTCTTTCAAGGGTGAGACTAGATGATGAGTTTAAAAATGTAACACTATTTTCGTTAGCCAAAACTCTGGTAGCATTGTGCTCTTAAAGTCAAAACACATTGATGTTCTTGCCTTGATTAAGACTTTGTTTTATATAACCTGTTGCAAAATTGTATTTAGTCTAGCTGATGATGCATATCTTGCCTTAGCAGTAACACAGCTGTACAACTAGTAGCTTTTATGCACTTTTTGGTGTTATAACATTTTATTTATTAAGACTGTTGGTAGGACAGAGGTGGTGGCCTTTTGAACTCTCCATCACACTCAGACCAGGGATCATGTGACCTCAACGACTCACAGATGACCTGAACGACTCTCAGGAACTAGGTCAGTGACTCTCAGGAACAAGGTCAACAACTCTACTAACGACCCCATGTGACTACTAGCTGAGCTGAAGAAGTCTAACCCATGCATTACACTTCTGTCTATGTGTTCTGGGTTGTTTATTGCCACAAAAAAATAACTCCACATTCAAACATTTTTTTATGCTATAGTTGAGCTAAATACAGCATCCTGCATGTTACTGCATGTTATGTTTTTAGAGAAGTACATGCTGCATCACCTCAAATGTATCCTACCTGTTGCATCTATGTTATTTGAGAATCTGTGATGTTAGGCTAATCATTACCAGCAACACAAATCAAACATGGAGTTTATGTTTATTAGTGAGGATGAAACATCCTCAAATCTCTGAGCAGCAACATATAATGTCGTTTTCTTAAAAAAACGAACCCTTTTGCTTGTATTTAAGTTATTTGGTACCAAGCTGAAATTTAGAAACCTTTGTCCAGCATGTCTGTGTTCCCTGTGGCAATCAAAACGTTGTCCAGCATAACGACTGTGCCGAGGTTTGACCACATAACAAAACACAGCCTGTGAAAAACTATTATGTCGAATGAATGTGCTGTTTGTTGGCAGTGGCATAAAATACACACAGGCAAGCACCCAGGCTACAAAAAAGTGTGGCTATGCAAGCAAATAAAAAGCTGACTCAGCCAGACGCGGCTCACAGGTGTGCGACAGTGTGTATAGAAGGTGGACAGCGTGTTATTACAGGTGTGTAACCACATGTTGACGTACCCTCCCTCCTCTGCTGACAGGGTGTTATACGGTGCAGTCTCCTCTGACCCTGAAGGCTGGCTGAGCAAACTGCAACCAGTCACTGTAACCTAAGCGCTGCAGTGAATGGCATCATGATGTAGTCTCAGTGCTGTGGTGAGGAATGTAATGACTGCAAGGGGCTCAGGGAGTTGAAGCAGGGGACCTAAATCACTGTACTGAAGGGGGTGATTAATATGAATGAAGGTTAAGTCACTTAAAGTCTCCAAAAAGGAATGAGATGATTCCACAAAGTGAACATTTAACAACCTTTTATTGATTTTTGTCTGAAGGAAAGAAAATGATCACTCCTTTTTGAAAAGTAGCTTACCCTCTGCAGCCTCTTGTCATCACACTGTTGATTTAAAGAAACATTTGGGGTCCAAGGTTCCAGTCATCAGACAGGTCATTAAGATGAGCGAGTCATTTTACTGAGACTACTGATCATAGAAGTAAAGAGTATGAAATCTGAATTGCAGGGAAAATGATTCTTGCTGCTTAAATTTAACATTAGATGGATATTTAATTAGAATTAGTGTTAAGAAGCCCTTGAAAATGTTCTTTAAATACATAATGAGGTCCTTTTAAAGTAAAAGGCAGCCCACATTTAAAAAGGGAAGAAAACGTATAAGTTACTTTGAAAAATAATGTAAGTGAAAACATTTTTTTATACAATATATATGTTATTGGCATGACAAACTAAGACATATGTCTTTTTTTTATATAGAGCAAAATGAACATAAAATGCTACACTTTTAGAAATTAACAAGTTAGTACAAGTTTTATCATACTCAGAGAGTAAAGTAAGAATCTGCATAATGTAGATTATTATTAAAAATTGATGGAAGTTGAGTGCTGGTGGCCTAGTGGTCTAAGCGCCCCACATACAGAGGCCATAGTCCTCGTCGCAGAGGTTGCCGGGTCGACTCCCGACCGCTACCATGTACTGCATACTTCCCCCCCACATTTCCTGTCTCTTGTCAGCGGTCCTATCATAAAGGCAAAAAAAGCCCAAAAAATCTAACTTAAAAAAAAAAATGCTAGAAGTGCATTTGGTCTCATTTGATCGCAACAGTGCAACATTTAAAAAAAAAGGTTAATGTTATTTTTTTATTTTAATAAACATAGAAAAAGTACTGTAGATCCACAATAATTGGCTGTAAACCCAGTCCAGTTAATTTTGAACATTTTGAAACCAGTAATCCTCTTACTGAATTCTCGTGTATTTAAATATGTTTTCATAGCTCTGAATGTGTCAGTCTAATTATCTTAGACTTACCCTAACATATTAATGATTGCAAAACTAAAGCCAATTTAAGTCTGCCTTTCAATAAGCAGTTGAGCAATAGTTAATTAGCTTCAATGCAGATTTACTATTATTAAAGGAATGCCTTACTGATTATATATAGTATGAAATGGTTTAAGGCAGTAATGAGCTTCTCGATTTTTAAGACTTCTCTCCGCCTTTGAGAATAACATGAGTTGATAAATTAAAAGAGTTTATTACCCAACTGTGTTAAATAGTTGATTCTGATTGCTCAAAGCAATGCCATGAAAAAACAGATCACACATGTAAAATCAATTCCTGGTGCATTTCACCTCTGCCTGTTGACACTATGGCAATAACTTTAGGTTGTGTCAGCATTCTAAATTGTTAAACAATGTGGTAAAGAGTTAGTTTCCATCTCAGGTTGATCAAGGTTGAGCAAGAGTCTGCTTCATGTCTAGGTCGAGATTCTAATCCATCTAATCACCTCTTCACTATACATCCTTCTTTACATGACCTCTCCCTTCTAGAGTCTGTAAATTGATGCTATGAATTAACTACCTGGTGTGAACTGATTTCAGTGTCTCTAGTTTGTTTCAAACAATCTGCATAATGTGTTGTGTCAGTATGAGATTCTGCTGTTTACATTTTCATCTATTCTCAATCCAAGTTTGAGGAAATTAATCCCTCCAACTGACGCTTTAGTCACACCAGGCAGTGTCCCACTAAATACTCAAACTTGGAAATGTTAAGTGTTGCTGGCGTCGTGTTATAGTTATGACTCATGGCATGAGTAAGGCATAACAAATTGATAACTTCAAAACATCTTCCCTTTTTTTTTGCTCAGAGTGATAGTGACAGAATAGATTGATGTTTTTTCAAAGCTTTATCCATGAGATTACTGCTAATTAAATTAATATATAATAATTCTCTGAGCTGGCGCTGGCATTTCAACCTCTTGTCAGATCCAACACAACAGCAGGTTGTTTGTAGGATCTGAAATTGCAAAGTATAGCATCAGGGTTACATGATTTACCAGCATTAAGTTCAAATATACCAATTTACTCAGACTGACATGCTGCTTAAGTCCTTCTGTTGTTATCAGGGGGCAAAAATGCAAAAGTGTGAGAAAAGTGTACAACTGGGCACTACGTCCACATAGAGAGCAGATTCAGAATAATACCCGACTATATCAGTTTGCAGGGTTAAGCCTGATTTATACTTCTGCATCGAATCAACGGCTTAGCCTACGCCGTAGGTCTGTGTAACTCCCGTACATATCCAGAGGCCTACGCACATAGCTGACGCACACCTCCTCCAAAATGTAACTACGCATCGAATCGACACGGACCGCAAGCCCTGTGATTGGTCCTCTCTGCGGCATTATATTTCCTGCATTTACAGCACTTCAGGAACAATTTCATCTCCTTTGATGTTTCCTCTCTATTCATCCCTGTAATCTTTGTTGTATGATAAACAGCAACATGTATCAGCTGTAACATAATACAATAACAATTAATACATTAATTATGTAATTAACGTAATACACTTTGAATCTTTGTGGAAAAAGTAAACCGACATTGTAGTGGGGCTGGAAACAGGCAACCCAACTTTCAGAGAGACCACAATGCCCTCAAGCCTTAGCCATTGCTTGTCATCATGGACACATCGACACACAAGGCAAGGCAACTTTATTTGTATAGCAAATTTCACACACGAGGGCAACTCAATGTGCTTTACATTAAAACATTGCAAAGCATTGGAAACATTCAGACAGGCATAAAAGAACACAGTTAAAATGACAAATATAATAAAACAGAAAAGAAAAGGAAAATTAGAAATATGTAATAAATCAAATTAAAAAATGCATTTAAAGTGAGTTAAAATGAGCTAAGATAGGAAGGCAGTGGCAAATAAAAAGGTCTTAGTCTTTGATTTAAAAGAGGTGAGAGTTGGAGCAGACCTGCAGCTTTCAGGGAGTGTGTTCCAGATATGTGGTGCATAATGACTAAACGCTGCTTCACCATGTTTCGTTCTGACTCTGGGGACTGAAAGCAGACCAGTACCTGATGACCTCAGAGGTCGAGGTGGTTCATAAAGTAGTAGCAGATCAGCAATGTATTTTGGGCCTAAACCATTCAGTGCTTTATAAACCATCAGCAGGATTTTAAAGTCTATTCTCTGACAGACAGGAAGCCAGTGTAGAGATCTAAGAACTGGAGTGATGTGGTCTGCTTTTTTGGTCCTTGTTAGGACTCGAGCAGAAGCATTCTGTATGAGCTGCAGCCGTCTGATGGATTTTTTAGGGAGTCCTGTAAAGACCCCGTTACAGTAGTCTAGTCTGCTAAAGATAAATGCATAGACGAGTTTTACTGCATCCTGCTGAGACAGAAGTCCTTTAATCCTTGATATATTCTTAAGGTGATAGTAGGCTGACTTTGTAATTGTCTTAATGTGGCTGCTGAAATTAAGGTCTGAGTCTATGACTACACCAAGGTTTCACAAGTATGTAGTGTACACGTCCACGTCAACCACTGCTGCGTAGGGTCGACGCAGATGTATAAACCAGCCTTTACACTTTTTAGGACTCGCACATTCTCTGTGCATTATTTACTCTATGTTTGAAAGTTAGTCCTGGTCACTATTAGTGTTCATGTCAATGTTTTACAGTTTTTCCTAATCATTTAGTTCCATTAACATTCACTACTTCTTTTCTGCAATACAACAATACTGCTCTAATGTTCAGCATAGTGTGACAGACTCAGATTGGACAAAGCAGTCAGGCTAGGAACACATAATTATAAAGAGGCACATTTGAATATTGTTACAACTTTTATGCAGCATGAAACCTTCAATCAACCCTTGTCATCAAGCATTACCTTGCCTGCCCACCACACGCGACCAATTTGCATAAAACCTGCGTCCGGCCCTGCTCTGCCGGTCGCTTGTTGGGATAATTGGACAAATCATTTCAATCCAACCGGTAATTTAGTCATGCATTAGTCTGCTCTTAGAGGGCATGCATCCTGAGCCTGTCACTGTTTCACATTTTTAAATGACAAATGAAACAGCATTTGGATTTTTAGCAACACTACATTTGTTATTTGTCTTTGAATATTGCGGCTTCATTTGACACCATGTCATATGTTTTGTTGAATGAATGTTTGCTCTATGTGCTTCAGAAAGACAGAAACCTGTGAGTTCAAGAGAAGCAACATTTTCATTTCACAAAGGAGAGGAAGGTTGCCCAGTTTTCAGTGTTACCACACATCTTGTGGATGTAATTTATCCGTAAAATCCCTACATATAGTGTATTCAATGGCAGTGACATGCCGACACAAAACCTTTTGTGGTGTCAACCTGTCACCCCTCTCCTATTCTCCCTGTACATAAAGCTTATCTGAATTCTCTGCACCTTCAGTGCTGAAACGTTCCTCCTGGAATTGAATTTCCATTGATTCTGCAGCTCCTCTGACATGCCGGTTGTAATATGAATATCAGGAATCTGTGTTGGGAAATGTGTGTGTGCGCAGCCATTTTTCTTATTTGATATTCATAGGTAATGTTTACTCAGATTGTCAGCATCCATGTAATTCATCCAGATTTTGGCATGTCAAAGGATTCATAAATATGCATGAAACTGACAAATAGTCAAATTAAATATTGGCTCTTATTGAAGAAGGTCATTTTGTTCAGAAGTGTAAGTTAGGACTGATAACTAAAATGTGACAAATGGTGTTTAGTCAAGTAGAAAGGATTATTTTTCTCCACCTGGGATCAGTTGTTTCTCTATTGTAGTTTTCCTCTGCTGTAACCAAGTGGCAACCTCCGGTAGCAACAATTGAAGCCAATGCAAAGTTTTAAAAGCTGCACTTCATCGAGTTTCCACTTGAGGCTGGCTCCAGAAGTACCAGAAACCACGTACACACAAATTAAAAAAAGACGATCTTTACAGCAGAAATAAACATGTTTAAAGCCTGGTAGAAAAAACAAGTGTAGTCTGGATAGCTCATTTCTTTATCGGCACACACTGCACAGGAGGTGAATTTCATATCCCAGCACTTTCAAAGATATTAAGATAACAAATTTTCCATTATGAGAGGCACAGCTGACTTGATTGACTGGCGGGAACACCGTGACTGTTGGCAAGGAGGCTCAAAGCCCGCCTCTTTACCTCACACTAGCTCGACAGAAGTTAGGTTGACTTCAGCATTACCAATATGGCTCCCGCTGACGATTGGCTTCAAATCAGTGCCTCAGAAACATATGGGTGACATCACGGATACTAGGTCCATTTATTATATAGTCTATGGCTGTGACACAACATACTTACAAGTTAAAGCATCAAAATGTTGCTTTCACAACTCATGAGTAGAGCTTCTAAATTATGAGGCTTTGATTTAGATGAGTAAAGCTGACACATCAGTGCAACCATACTGACGTGTGCGTCAATGCATTTTGGCTGTGTCTGCAGACAGATTTTAAAGCCACAGGAGCATCCAAAACTCCAAAGTCGTCTCTCTTTCTCCTTTAACAGTGCCTCTGCCATTTGCGCTTTACAAGATCTGAGGCAGAGAGCAGAGTGCAAAGGAAGGTAGACACACATGGGATGACTGTCTCTGTAGTTCCCACTTTCCTCCAATCTGCCCCACTGTGTCTGAAACAAAACTACACCTTTTGCCTGCTATCGTTCCATACCGTCACAGGTCCACGATGATATCAAGACCCTTTTAGTACCTCAGTATCGTGAAATTATGATACTGTTACGTCCTAAATATCAACCAGATTTACTTTTGTTAAAATTTCTGTTAACGGGTGAAAAGTCCATAAGAAGAAGAAGAAGAAGAAGAAGAAGAAGAAGAAGAAGAAGAAGAAGAAGAAGAAGAAGAAGAAGAAGAAGAAGAAGAAGAAGAAGAAGAAGAAGAAGAAGAAGAAGAAGAAGAAGAAGAAGAAGAAGAAGAAGAAGAAGAAGAAGAAGAAGAAGAAGAAGAAGAAGAAGAAGAGTACGTTATTAATCCCCAGGGGGGGAATTCAATTTTTCCACTCATGTCATATTTGTTGTGGTCATGCTACACGCACAGTTTGGTGTACATACATACAATTGTGTGCACAAACATGCAGTGGACATGCACTTAAGGAGAGATGTCAGAATGTGGATGCTGCAATCAACCAGCGCAGTTAGGGGTTCGGTACTCAGGGGCATCTTGGCAGTGCCCAGGCAAGTGAACCAGCACCTCTTCAGCCACCAGTCCACTTGCCAGACTTCGTCCATGCTGGAACTCGAACTGACGACCCTCCAGTTGCCAAGCCCCTATGGACTGAGCTACTGTCGACCCCAACATTACAATGAAGATTTGTATAAAGTAAAATGTCATTCTTTATCAAATTGACTGCAACAACATTTTAACATTTTTGAGGTTGCATATGCAATCTCTGATTCATCCTGTAGAAGTTGAATCTGATTGGCTGAACACTGATTGGCTGGTTCAAGATCCTTAACTGACTGCTGACGACTGCTCTTTGTGGACTATAAACAATTTTGACTAATGTAAAACAACCATAAGAACAAAATGAAAACCAGAGAACTCCTAAAGATGAAACTGTAACAGATTCAGAGTTTGAGTTTGAGACCGTCTTCTCCAGCTTTTCATCCAGGATGTTATTTCAGTGACATATTTCTCCGCGGTCTCGAAGTTTGTTCTGTGGTGCGTCATGCTCGCCTCCTTCAGCGTGTGTGGCTTTTCATGTAGAGAAAGAGCACATTCACACGCTGGCCTACAGGTGTGCCATCAAGAGTCTAAACTTTCTCCTTTTATGAGAACATGTTTTATAGAACTGGAAGCGTGACAATAAAAACCATTTCAGGGCAGGGCTGGAAATAAACAGCGCCACATACCACGGTGATAAACACACTTACTGTACCTAAATCCCAGCACACATAGACTGCTCTGCTTTCTCTCCGGCTGTCAGGTTTTCTGTCTCTACTGTGTGGACAGTAAGTGGGATGTTTTCCTTCCAGCCCTGGCAACCCAGAATAAAGAAACGTGCTCGGAGGCACAGAGCAAAGTGAGGCGGAGGCCCAGATCTGTCTGTTACAAGCTGGAAGGTCCATGTCTGAAGAGCCAGGCGGACAGTCAGCAGACACCAGCAAGGGCCAACATTTCTTTCCAGTATGACCTGCGGCTGCTTGGGTGCTCAAACAGGCTGTCAGTGGGTGCAACTACAGACAAACTTAATGTGAAGCATCAAGCCTCAAGAGGACCCAGCTGGCTACATATGCTATGACAAATCCAACGCCTCCTACTCTCTGGTTTAACGACTCAGATGTTATTTAGTTTTTATTCAAAGCCATGGATTCCGAAATTATTGCAAACAGATTGAGATGGGAGTGTCGTGCTTTACTTTCTGCTTTTAAAGAAACTTCAGATGTCTTAACATCAAAGCTTTTTCAGCAAGAAGGCAGTTTGATTTGTTTGTGAAGTGACAACATGATAACTGCATGTGCACTCTAACAGCAGCTTTTACCTAGTTTCTATACAAAACCAATGCAGTTCAGCATTTTCAGCACCACACAAAAGCACTAGCGCTAGCATCAGCTGTTTTTTTTCGCCGCACTTGCAGCTCACCGTTAAAAATAGATCAACTTTTGGAAGACCACTGGGCTCATCAATAACATCTCTCCCTCACTGAAAAGTCGAAATCAAGAAGGGGTGGAACTTTGAATATAAACTTTGTCAACAAAAAAGGCGCAGGAGCTTTGGGATGTTAGCTTATCATGTATAATGAAGCTCTGAGCTAATCGAGAGACAAACCGAACACTTTGACTGCATGACTTTTTTGATATTATAATTTGTATTATCTCCATACCATACCGCTCCATTTGATACCATCGGTGCTGCAGTTTAAATATTATGTTGAATCGCTGCCGTAGACTGCCTGATGCTATGCATGCACCAAACTCCAGCTGCTACAACTACTACTATCCATCTCACCACTATCATCTCTCTCTCTTTTCATCTCCCTCTACCCTTCTTTCCAACCCTAGCACAGCCGAGGCAGATGTCTGTCTAACATGATTCTGATTCTGCTCGAGGTTTCTGCCTGTTATGCTGCAATAGGCTTTGGCTGCCAGGGGAACTGACACACTGGGATCCTGTCTTTCCCTCTCTGTCCTCTGTCTGCCTGTCTCTTACTTTAACTCTCTCTGTCTCATTAAAGTTACTATCCATAGACTTTTCTTGAATCCCCAAGCTCCCTTGTCTCGTAGGTTCCTGAGTCGCAGCCGTAGACAGCCTACTGCTATGGATGCACCAGACTCCAGCTCCTACAACTACTACTATCCGTCTCACCACTATCATCTCTCTCTCTCTCTCTCTCTCTCTCTCTCTCTCTCTCTCTCTCTCTCTCTCTCTCTCTCTCTCTCTCTCTCTCTCTCTTCATCTCCCTCTACCCTTCTTTCCAACCCCAGCACAGCCGAGGCAGATGTCTGTCCAACATGTCTGCTTCTGCTCGAGGTTTCTGCCTGTTAAAGGAAGTTTCTCCTTGCCGCTGTAACTTGCTAAATGCTGCAAAGTGCTCTGCTCATGGTGGATTAAGATGAAATCAGACTGAGTCCTGTCTGTAAGATGGGACTAGATCTCGATGTTGGAACTTTGTTATTGATTTCCCATAGAGTACGGTCTAGACCTGCTCTGTTTGTAAAGCGGCTTTGGATAAAATTAGTTGTGATTTGGTGCTATATAAATAAAGATTGATTGATTTAATACAGGTCACAAGTATAAATCAGAGCAAAAGATTTGTTTAACGGAATAAATGGGAGGTATGAAAGTCAGATCTGTCTATCTGTTTGCACTAATGTTCGAAAGAGATATTATAAGTCTTAATCTGAGCATTGACTCTGTTTTGTTTCTTATCTGCCATTACTTTTATTTTGCAAACACAGCTGTTTATTTTAGTCCTGATCACATTCTTCCTCTTCATATTTCTTTAACATCATTTTCTCTGAGTGTATAAAGTTTGATAATCTGCTGACTACAGACATGTTTAAGTTTGCCTTTCATTCAAATGTTGCTAACTCGGCCCTGTTGATGTGAATGCTCACGGTAACTCTGGGTTCACCAAACAGGTTGATAGCCATCCTCCTGGGACTGTTAAGTGCCATCTTGCTTCGTAATATGGGCCTCTGGTTAATCTGATCGACTCCACATCACCTTTCTGGTTCTTTCATCATAAAGAGCTCATTTCTTTTGTGCTGCTGAAGGATGAAACAACACCACCCTGTGTGTAGGAAATCAGTCATCACTGAACATTTAACACGCATTTCCTCTGGAGTTTGTGTGAAACAGCTGATCAGCTGCTCAGCATGTCACTTCCAGCAGCTTCATAATTATTTGATCCATTTTTGTCCCAGAAGTCAACTCTTCATCCTGATTGGCTGCTTCTCTTCCATGCTCCCTAATGATGCATATTCACCGCGGCAAAAGGCTGATGATGGTGTCTCCACCTGTCGCACTCTCTAATGATAATTGCCTCCTGTCTTTTTTTCGTTGGCCTTTTTGCCTCCTCTTTTAAAAAAGCAACAAAGACTTTCTTCCCTCCATGGTTCAGATTTCATTTCAACCACCTCAGAGATATTCATGCTGACGTTTGAGGCCATCATTTTTCTCTGCAGTGTCACTTTACCCCATGCTTACCTCTGCTGCTTCACCACTCTCTTTCCTCTATCCAAATGGTGTAGCTGCAGTCATTAATTTTTAACAAGAGCAGAGGGACGTGCTTGCTGGAATTTCTCCTTGCAGGTGTATGTGTGTTGTAGACAACTTCTGTGTGTCTCTGCTGGAGTGCTGCTTGCTAAGGAGAAACACTGATAAAAAGGGCAAAAGAGCGTTATCGACGAGGCTGAAAGCGCTATTTCTGACACACTCAAGGTTCTAAGCGCACGGTGATGTTACCTCGTAGCTCGATCTACTGTACAAGTCTACACATCACAACTTCCTCTGTGTCAGATCATCCTGGCCTCGTCACTGTGAATGGATGCAGCGTACAAAAACTACTTGTGCTTGTTTACTGTGTGTCCTTGTAAGGTCATCTCGCCTTGTGTCATTATCTCCGGAGCAAATGGCTGTGTGCTGGAAAATGAAAGTAAAAGATGAGCCTTTTAGTGGAGAAAAAAACCTGTCGAGACTCGCTGAGAAACACGCCCCAAGATGTGCAGAAGAAATTGTTGCCTTTATACGACGTTCAGTGTCATCTTCACCCACAAAAGCTTGCAGGATATGAGCTTGATTTTGGAAACAGCAGCATACTGTGTTGATGGGAAACTTCAAGATGACAGCAGAGATGTTCCTGATGATTGTGGGATGTTATGAGAAGTTTGGATACTGACTTTAAATACAGCAGAGCTTTTTAGATTGAAAATGAAAAGGGGAAGATATTGCATAGTTTGTTACTTTTAAAGCCTCAGTCTGTGTAATTTGGACACATTTCTATGGAGCGTCTCAAGGTCATGTGGTTAAAACATCAAATATTAAAGAGTAAATCTTGTGCGTCAGAGAGGATTCCTAAACCCTGGGTTGTCCACTATGAACTTTCCAACATGCACAATCAAATTTGAAGATTATTTTTTTTAAAGATCATTTTAACAGTTACTTTTCCGTAGTTAAACATGCAAAAAGCTCCTTAAAACCGCCCCAGATTTTTGAACTGGGCTGCATGTGTGACTGCCAACCTTAATATTATGAAGCCAATGGGTTGCTGGTGCCACCTTCTTGCACCTCATGAAGCACCTCTTGCACCTCTTTCTCTTTCCATCTTCCCTGTTTCATATATACTGTGAATACAATCATTTACAGATAGATTTCTTTAATAGCAAAAACTCTCATTAAAGCCGCAGGTTCTGCTTTGCTGACATCTCGGTTATCTTGTTAACATTACTCCACGGCGTCCTTTTTTAATAATGCATTTTATTTATAAGCTCCTTTCAAATCACTCAAGGTCACATTACAAAGCAGAGTTTGAAAGAACAACAGACTCTATTTATAAAATCAACAAGACATGATACAGTGCAAATGCAGCAAATGGGGTTCTGGTGATGATGTGAGCGACACAGTTCTGGACCAGTTGAAGTTTATAGATGGACGGGCGGAGGCGATTAATGTTATATAGATGGAAATATACAGAGTGACATTATTGATGTGAGTTTGCAATGATGGTGTGCTGTTGAAGATTACACCCAGACTCTTGACCTGGGGAGAGGTAGAAACTGAGGAATTGTCAATGTTAAGTGAGAGACTGTCAAGCTTTTGATATGGTGGAGAACCAGCATCCTCACTCTGACATCTCTCCCTAAGTGCATATCCATAGCATGTCTGTGCATAAATTGTATGTATATATCAAACTATGTGTGTAGCATCAAAATAACAGGGGAAAAATTTAACTTCCACCATGGGGATTAATAAAGTGCGTTTCTTTCTCTTAAACATCTGTTTTGTCACTGTTTAATTTCAGAAAATTGCATGTGAACAAGGATTTTATTTCATTTAGATAGTCAGAGAGAGAAATAGGTGGGAGGGAGGAGACAGATTTTGTTGACAGGTAGAGCTGAGTGTCATCTGCATGCCACTGAAAACTGATGTTAAATCTACGGAAAATATGGCCAAGATGAAGAATATAGATTATGGATGGGAGAGGCCCCAGGACCGAGCCCTGGGGAACCCCTGGTAGTGACTAGAAATGGAAGTGATTGGAATTTCACATCCAGACCTATCCCCTAAGACCCCCACAGTCAGACAGAGAAACAACTGGAAGCCTGACCTGAAAAGTTCTTGAAATTTTCAGCAGTGCATTTGTAAAAGTGGCTTCTGTTAGTTGTCATTGCACATTTAATTGATCTCAGCTGGTCTGTAGTGTTCACATGTGAATCATTAAACAGGAGTTCCTCTTTGGATGCATGTTCTGTGAATTAACAGCATACAGGATGCACTTTAACAATATTAACACAATGTTCTGAAGCCAGTTTTAAAATGTGCAGTATAATAATAAGTTATACTCCCTTAGACCTCCATTAACCTCCCATCTGTTTTATTAATGGGGTCAGAGGTCAGGTTAGGAAGACCTTTTGTATGCTTCAAGCTAAGTGGCTTAAATTGAAATCTCCTATGCTGATAAACGTTGTATAATTCTTGTAACTTTCCAAAGCAGAAGATCGCACTCTCCTGTGGCCTTCCTGCACAATTTACACACTAATATATTTGAACATGGTCAGATGATGCCACACAACCTTTTTATGTTTATGCTTTTATTTCTCCCGTTAACTCAACTTGACAGAGCACTCAACCACATTATTAGAAAACATAAAAAGACCAAAACGAAGACGATGTTTGACTGAATGCATTTTTATAAAGGCATTAATGTTTTTCGATTTGTTCAGTGTCACAGTCTTCGATTAATATTTATCTTCTTTTATATGAACTCTGGGCAGCTTCTTAAGATATTCTCAGAAGTAATTAACAGCTTAAGCAAACTTAAATCTCTGCATACTAAATATGTTATAAGCTTTAAGATAAACTGTATTTCAGTTGAATATCTTCAAGGGATTTCTCTAATAGAGAGGTAGAGATGATGTTTTTATGGCTATTAAAGCTGGTCCAATGGGTTCACCGGGACAACGTCCATTAGATCAAAGCCATTTATCCTGGCAGACAATTCATTAGAAAGCAGAAAGCAATCAGACTGTGTATCTGTAATTAACAGTCATCTCTCAGATTGCCTCCACACCATTAAATACCTCCAATATGTGGGCCCTGTATCCCCATTATGCACCGCTTAATTAAAAATGCAAATTAAGATCCCTTTAATTACACACTGACTGACATGAGACTTGACCAAGCCTTATGTGTGAGTGCGTGTTGGTGTGCATTCATGGGGATGCATGTTGTGTATGAGTGTGGTGTGCACTGGCTGCATTATAGGAAGGTGAGCAGTGGAGCTAATGGTTTAAGTCATGAGTTGGGTGGTTTTATGAAAATTAAACCACAATGAAGGGCAGTAAGGGGAAACTTTCTGAATGTCAGTCAAACTTTAAAGGTTGAAATTAATCCTTATGCTGAGTCTGTTAGCGTCTGGCCTTAACATATCAAGGGCCAGACTCTACCTGCATAGGTGATTCGAATTCTGTGGAAGCAGTCCATCAACTGTCATGTGTCCTGAATGAAAATGACGTTAACAGATCTAATCTGTTGGGTAAAAATCTAGCAGCTCAACAAGAGCAGGAAAACACACGGGAGATAAATGCAGAACTTTTTGAGGAAATGGCTAGAAACCTTGCACAGGCACCTGAACAGCTAGGACAATACCGGATGGGAACTGATTGTCAGTTGGATGCCAAGGAAAGAGATGTCGCAGACACTACCCCTGTTTGTTCCAGCGCCATCTAGTGGAGGTATTGTTTAATGTTCATCCCAGGATAAAGTAAATGGATGATAAATGGACTCGTACTTATATAGCGCTTTTCTAGTCTTTCCGACCACTCAAAGCGCTTTTACACTACAAGTGCATTTCGACCAAGAGTTCCAGGGTCTTTCAGCCCCGTTAACTACTTTACCCTGAACTAAAAGGTTCTGTGCCCCACATTGTTGTCTGCATTTCGACCGGGCTTAAGTCCCGGGTAGATTGTGCAAATCAGGCCAGTGATGTATGGAGGAAACACAGAGTAAATGCACTACACCATCAGACCATTAGAGGGCAGTAGGACAAAGACGAATGCCATTCATCACAGATGACACCGTAGAAGCAGACGAACAGGCAAGTATCATTATGAGCAACACAACAGTTAGCCTGTTAGTATGGAAAAGACTCAGCTCACACTGTTTTAGATCGTGCTATATTTAATCACAGATGGATTCACTGAATCAACACGTGAGAGGAGATAAGTGTGAGTAGCAAAGACGTTTCAACGCGGCTTTAAAATCCTTTTTTAACTCAAAAAGCTGTGGCAGAGATCGGCCGGCGCTTTGGTTTAAACAGCGACCCTGTTAACTGCCGACTTTCAGCCGGATGCATCCCTCCTAAACGTCTTTAGACGATCATTAAATATCTGATGAGGATATTTTTAATCTTTTTAGGGAGGAGATTATCTACCCCTGAACTAAATTTAGACCCTGGGTCCACCGGTTGAAACGCACCCAGTTCCGGGGTAAAGTTCCTCTGGTCGAAAAATGCCTTACTTGTCACATTCACCCATTCACACCACATTTACTCACTGATGGCAGAGGCTGCTACTGTATATAGTGAGGGATCATCAGTATTCATTTGCACACATTCACCCTCTGCTGAGCAACAGCGGGGGCAATTTGGGGTTCAGTGTCTTGCCTAAGGACACTTCGGCATGTGACTGCCGGAGCTGGGATCGAACCGCCAACCTTCTGATTGATTGACGACCAAGTCTATCCACTGAGCCACAGCAGCCACAGCAACATAGGACTCATTGGAGTGTGTGGGTATGGACCATTACATTGTTTCACATGAATGGAACTATTTTCATATGCAAAAGAAGCATAAATAAGCCAAAAGTCTACATTACACTGGTGCTCCCAGCAACAAGGTTCCTGGTTCCATTTCCAGGTCAGAAAAAAACAGAAAGGACAAAATAAGTCTCTCAGAGTATATGTATGATGAAAATCTATATTTGACATATGGAAATAAGCAGAGATACACTTATCTACAACTGTATTGACGCACTGATAACAGGAATTTAAAACATGCAATCTCTCAGTCGCTCAGTTATATGGAAATCATTTGAGTCGAGCTGGAAGCTTTTGGATGCTTATCAAATGTAGTGAGAGACGCCAGTGCTGTCAAATTGACCTCAATATGGTTTACTCTGAATCATTACCTTCTATAAAGGAGATTTGTTTGAGCTAAAATGGAGATGTTAATCACAAGCAGCCACCTCAAGTGTTGTCAGAGCATAAAACTGGCTCTTATAAATGTTAGCTGTTAGAATGCTTAAGACAGGGCCTACTGCATCTTTCAGAAGAGTAACACTTTATAACCTTAAACCCATCTGCAGCAATGCACAGAACATAACCAGGCCATTATTTTCATGTCACAATAATAAACACAAAGAAATCCAAGGAAGTAAAGAAGTGAAGTTGCTTTAAGTCAGAACTGTACTGCTGTGAATTAACAGCACTCAACTTTGACGTATGTTCTGACAACCCAAGTCTCTTATGTTTAAGACAAACCTTTCCATCCTAACCTGACTCGCCAAATAGACCACTTACATATACCACTCACATACCCATGACATGGGATGTACTTAACATCCATATAGGCAAGGAAAACACTCAGAGGTTGATTGGCTTCCTTCTGTCTGTCATATCCATTATGGGCCATTTAGAGCAACCATATATATGATGTAAATGGTAAAAGAATTTTACCTCTGCTCTTCTTTTATCAAAGAAACATTCTCCAGTTATGATAAAACTGCAGCTAAAGCAGGTATCAATGCTAATCTTTTCATAGGCTTTCGTTGTTAAAAGGCTTGCAGTCGCTTCTTGCTTACCACACAACGAAACCGCGCCCATAGCTACCACCTCTTTCGCCTGAAATGGTTCTGATTGGTCCAGCCATTCTCTGACAGGGAACCTGTTGGTCTTAAAATATGAAGCCCATGTGGAAGTGCTAAAAACAACAGTTCATCGAGCGTTCGCTTGAGGCTGGCTGCAGAAACACCGGAAACCAAATACACACCCATTCAACAAAGATGATCCTTGCAGCAATAATAAACATAGTTGCGGCCTGGTGCAAAAAACAGCTTGGGCCTGGGTAGCTTATTTCTTGATCGGCACACACTATATGGGGAATGATTTTTTTTATAACTTGGCATTTTTCGAGTAAATTTAACTTACGAGTTTAGCCCAAATAAGGGCATGGCTGACTTGTTTGACAGGCGTCACCCTGTAGCTATTAGCGACGAGGCTTAAGCCCGCCTGTTTACCTCACAGTAGCTTGGGTCGAAGTTTGGTTGTCCTAGCATTTCCAATATGGCAGCCGCTGGTGATTGGTTTCAAAACGGCATTCAGGGACAGATGTTGACATCACGGATACTATGTCCATTTTTTATGCATTCTATGCTGGCAACATGCCTATCTGATTGAATCTGTGCAACATGGATGTGCCTGATGACAAACATGGATTCCGGCCTGTCCATCTGCTTTGCTATCATTTCCATCCACCTCCTTGTCTGAACTGTCTTGTGCTTTATACTACGTACTGTATGTTGTTTATGTTTGCTACTATCATGGCAACTACAGCCAATGGTTTCTCTGGCCTTAACTTCAGAATTGGCTCTCCCCATAGACTGAATATTAAAGAAGGAAAGCCTCTTGCTTTTATAGTTGAAGCTTCTGCTGCAGTACTTCAATCCTGCATTCTTTCTATTGGGCGTTAGGGGGCGTCACATTTTATGAAACACAGTGACCCTTCTCTGTTTATTCAATACCTCAGGAAAATGAGTTAACAGTCCCAATCTTAAGTTTTTTGCTGCGATACAGTACAAAGCCAAGTTTGGAAAATATGTTCCCATGTAGAGTGATGATAAAGCAGAGTAAGCTCTAGAATGTGATAGTGACCTTTCAAACAAGGAAATAGACTAAGCCATGTGTCATGTGCAGGAATGTTACAAGAAGAAGTGAGACTCCACTGATGGTTGAACACGCTCTTTATTTACTAGAGCACACACGTAACTGCTAACTTGCTAATACGCTAGACTGCATCGTGACAACAGATGATGACGTATAACTCTTGAGTGACTACAGTGTCCTGTAAGGCACACATAATTACATATCATACCATGACACCATGTGACTACTTTTTGTCTCTACAGGGTTTCTCTGGCTCAATAAAAAACAAATGGTGTCACCAAAAATGCTGGTGATGGTGGCCCTGTCCACATGTTTCATAGCCAATGACTGGTACACCATCAGACCAATAATGATAACAATAATCACAGCCTGATGAGCCAGTTAGAAGGGACAATAAGGCCTTACTTCCTCATGTCTATATTCTCAATGACAAAAGATAACAGCAGTTTAATGAACTAATAACACCCTGGCTGTCACAAGCTGTGTTTATCTAAAGAGAGGAAATGGAAATTAGGGCCATGGTTTTTGCATATAACAGGAACATGTGAAATCAGGACACAAGGATGTAGCTTGAGGCTATGATAGATTTGAAAATGGACAAGTGGAACCTTCACATCCCCCTGCAGCCAAACTTCACCACCTTTCTTTTAAATCAGACATGACAGGTTTAGCAGCCATAACTGGAAAAATATGTGATGCAAGTACAACAACGGAAAAAGGGTTAACGGCAAAAAAAAGAGAAACAGTGAGCATACAACTGACTTCATGACTTTTTCACACTCACCCTTTGCTTCAAGACAACTGAAACCAAAGAGAGAAACATAAGAGAGGAAGCATTGGGTTTGCTCAGCGGGAATACATATGTGTGCAGATTGTTGGGCAGATTTCTCATTGTCAGACTTGTCTCGATTGGATGACCTCCAGCTCACACAGGCCCGTGGGCTGCAGCGCTCGGCTGTGTCTGCGTGGGCCCGGTTTCCTCTTTCTCATGGAAACAACAGGGTTCTAGCCTCTCATGGGAATCTCCTTGGACTGCAAACATCTCCTATTTAACCTACACTCAGAGCAAGACAGATTTGGTTTTCTGAGAAAATCAAACCCTTTTATAGGTATTCATGGAATTTCATTCTCTCTGCCATGCCTGCTCACCCTCTCTGTTTTCGTGTTTTTCGTGGGATTTTTCCAGCGCCTATACAGTCAATTTCATTTCTATTCTCTGACGTTTTATTACAGGCTTTCAGATCCACTGTCAGGCTGTCGGATGTGTTTGCCTGATTTTTTCACTTTTTATTCCACTGCTATCTAAAAGCCAAGGGGAGGAAATTGTCCATCTTTGTGTTTCAAATACTCATTTATTAAAGCCTGATTTGTCTCTTATCTCAAAATGGAAATAATTCATGTGAGTGTTTAAACAGGAAGGGGTCCTGTCACCTCAGCGAGCATCACAACACGCCACAATGAAGCCGAATCCTTTGATGTGCTGAATAAGAGGCAAAAAAGAAACCATCAACTTAGGGACTGAAACAGACTCAGAAATTTGCCTCAACAATTGTCTGACCAGGAAAATAATGACAAGACTGCATCAGAAAACAAAGGGAGAGATTTTTCCAGAGGCAGAGCGTTTACTAAGTATAGCACCACATATTGATCAACGACTGAACATCCCCCTGCTGAGCTCAAAGTTTCATATCCTCAGTCTGTTTAACTGGTTTGAACTCTTCAAGTAATTGTTGTCTGGAGAATAACACTGAATGGATTTTTGCTTTTTACACACTGTGCAGTATTGAACTGAACTCAAATTGACATCTACTGTCTTTTCAATGATTTTAATTGTTAAACCAACTCAACAGAGCTGAGATCAGCTGTTAATACAGCATGGTGGCTTTGTGGTGAAAGACTCTCTTTACTGCCAAATAGTCAAACAAAATGGCAAATACAAATTCAGCAGTTAAATAAAAAAAAGTAGGCGCTCCTATAGGGCAAATTCTGGATAGTATTCATGAGCAGAATATATGGAAGTAGTATGGAGGTCAGGTGATGTTGAATGTAGACAGCCAAAGTCCTTTTTGGGGGGAAAGCTGGTTCAAACAAACTCTTCTATCCAGACACATGGTTTTTGATTCTTGTGCTGGAAAATAATACAATGTTGACTTCTGTTAGGAGAAAGGAAGAAGTTACCCATCAAAAATTAGGAGCATCGCATACATCTTCATATACATTATCTTAGGTGTACATGTACATGATTTACAGTGCAACATACATTTTCACAGTGCAGTATGTATTATCTAAGGTATAATATACATTACTGACTGTGCAATATACATTATCTACAGTGCAATATATATTTTCACTGTGCAATACACATCATCTACAGTGCAATATACATTACTGACTGCAACACACATTATCTACAGTGCAATATACATTACTGACTGTGCAACACATTATCTACAGTGCAATATACATAATCTACATTGCAATATGCATTTTCACTGTGCCATATACATCATCTACAGAGCAATATACATTTTCATTGTGCAATAAACATTTTTATTGTGCAATATACATTATCTACAGTACAACATACATTTTACAGTGCAATAAACATCATCTACAGTGCAATATATATGTCATCAACAGTGCAATAAACATTATCTGTAGTGCATTATACATTATCTATAGTGTAATATACATTTTAAAGTGCAATATGCATTTTCACCGTGCAACATATTTTTTACATTGCCAAATACATTATATATGGTACAAGATACATTTTGTTAACTGTGCAATATACATGTTCACTATGCAACACATCATGAAGTGTGCAATTTACATTATTTTACTCATGTCAACTTGTTATTGTGGATACCTGAATGTGTTGCATTTAAGGTTAAGCCTTTCCTTATATTGTTTCACATCCAACATTCATGAATTTGAAATGTTTGCCGTGATTTTTTGCAAAAATCTATCAAGATGTTGCCTAATTACAGCACTTACTTTATCTCTTTGTTCCTATAGTCCAGCAACTTGGCCACAGAGCTCTGCAGACTCTGAACTGACTCTAGAGTGGTATCTTTATCGCTATGTTTTAAAGCTTGATGACACACATTAAGGTGCGGTACTTGACAGACTGGGAGTAAGACAATGTTACAGAACTATAGTATGCTGTAATCAGCAGAGAATGAACAGTACGGTAAAGACACTGTAAGATAAAAAAGACCCAATAAGTTCACTAACTAGTTCAGGTATTCTTCAGACATTTTCATCGTATAATTGGAATGTCAGAAAAACAAGGCCACTGTGTTGGGGTATGATTTAGAAGTGATAGAATTTCTAAATGGAGGCCAAACTATTCCACAGTTACCTCGAAGAAGCCCAACATCGCTTCTACCCACCAAACACTTTGATCTCTGCCAGTCAGCATCTCAGGACAGCAGCAGTCCTGTGCCAGAGTCTGCCTCTGATGGCGGGGAAGCCACGGTCCTCTCTCATGTGGCTGTCTGCCCCTCGGCCCAGCCTGTCTGTTTCCAAGCCCACCAGACACAAGATGGAGTGGGGCACAAGAGGCTCTCAGTGCAGTCTGCCTGGAAGCCCCATGCTCGGCACAGGCATCCCATCAAAGCTCTGGGAACGCCGCGCTCCAAGCTAAGTCAACTTGGCCGCGTATGAGCTCAAATATTTGAGAAGCGCTCGAAGGCCCGGGTGCCACTGGCAGAGCATCACAGACTCACTCGTACAAAACAAAAATTTGGGGGAGGAGAAGTGGGTGGGGAGGGGGTGTGAATGTTGGGAATGTGCATAAAGTATGTTTATACACAAGTCTCTCTTTAGCCAGCCCCTCTGCTCCAAAATGATCAGGTGGATTAGAGAAAGTTCAATGAGGAAGAATCATTTTGAAATACTGACTTGCCCTGTTTTTCTAATGCTGTCAAACTGTTGATCATTTTAATCTCAATTAATCTCAGTAGTTAATCAGGATTCATCTCATTTTAATCACAAGTTTAAAATTAGTTTTCATGTTTTTAAGTCCATATTTACCACGTGAAGCTATTCCTACAAATGTTTTAATTTGGGAATCAAATGAATGCAATGAAATATACTTTAGGATCTTGACTTTTAGATTTTTATTAACATTGAAATGCTGCAGTTCTAAACCATTATGGTCTAAAACCATGACTTAGAGGAAGCTTCAAAGAGATTCTGTGAAATACAGTTTATTTTTTATCATTGTTTTAAAACAGAAGATTAGACTTCTACACATTACGAAAAATTCATTTTCAAAATATCCAACCATCGTCAATATAGTGTGTAGTTATTGAGAAATAATTGTGATTACTCACCAACGTCCAGTGATCCCTTGTTAATGTGACAGTACTTGCACTTTCCAGGAGTTCCGCTTTGGTTGTTTTCTCTGTTTCACACAGGTTGTGATCATGACTGGTCACAACATGCCAATTTGAGGACATCCCTTAGATCCGAGCCACTTGTCTGGTGATTCACACACTTTAAAATAGTGCTCTGCAAGCTCTTGTGATGCGATATCTGTTTGACACAAAGTACATATTAATTTTGACTTGTCAAGCTGTTTTGTTAAAGTGAAATTTGCTATTCTAAAGTGTGCCGATGTCATTATTTTACATCACCGTGGCAGCCAGACCAACATTGTAACTATAATTTGTTGACAGAGCAAAAAAAATAGGGGAGTAGAGAGTGGGGGAAGACTGCTGCAACAACGACTATCGCCTCTGTATATGGGGTGTGCTAAGAACGCTTGGCCAACAGCGCCTTGAACGTATTGGATAGTCTGATCCACATGAATAAATAAGAAAGCATTTAAGTCTCACCTCACAGCTATACAAATAATGAAGCTAACTAGCTAGCTAAAAGTAGCCATGTCCTTAAGGAATGGAGTTACGCCAAGATAGCCATAAAAGTAGCTTATCATTTAACATATTCACATAGTGTTCATGTTCCTCTGCTTTACTTCATTGTGGACAATCAAAGTTAATGTTAGCTTCAGTTAGTATCTAAATGAAACATGCACACATAAATCACTATAGAGTAGAGCTGTTTTTAATAGAGGGTTTAACTGCTATTCCTCTCACCTCTAGCAACAATTTGGAGACATACTGTATATCAAATTCATTACGGTCACCTCACTGAACCAGCTATAAATTATATGTCTCATACAGAAATATTAGCCCCAAAGGGGTTTATGAAGCAATGTCCCATTAAATTCCACTCAGCTAGTCAGGTATCACGTTCCAGGTTTGGCATTTATAACACTTAAACCATAGGAGACAATCGGCCTCTATACTGCAGAGTTATAAAGGTGTAACATTAGACTGTTTCTTCTTCCACTAAAAGTAAAACAGCTTATTTTATTCACAGCCACAGTGCTGGATAGTGGAGATAGATTTGTTCTCTCTTTTTATGTGCCACAGACGCAGGTAAATAAAAAGCAGCTCCCACCTGAGCATCATCCAGACACTTATCGCCCCTGGGAAACTTAAACTTGAAACGAATAAGCTCATTATATGCAGATGCTCTTTGCATTTTAATGCAAATTTAACACCCTCTGATGGGCAGCACATTTTAAATGACAGACAGATTAAAAAGCCTACTTCCCATATGTTGTGCCCGCTTGCTGCTTTATCTCTTCCTGTGTTGTGAAGTATTGAATGTGTGGATGCAAACAAAAAGGATGTGTGCCATGTTTTTGTGTCTAATACTCTAGTGCCCTCCAGTGGTGAAGATTCGTATTAGACAAAACCACCTCTTAAAAACACACGCACATCTAAACTTACACTAATGTATATAGACGCACAAACACTCCTCTGTCCTCACATGTCCATGTTTGTTCCCTCTGGTACAGTCTGGTTTGTGTCTGACTGTCCACCAAGGGGTATTTTAGGACCCTTTGGGCCCTGACTCACCTCTTAAAGAGGGTAAGACATGATGCAGACAGCCTAAACATCAGCACCACCTCTCTGTGGTGCAGCCTCACATGACTACAGGACGTAAACAAACCAGAGACCAAGTTGCCCCCTGGGGTGAAAAACAGTTTCCTTTAATACTGCTGGGAAATGACGGGGAAATGGGCACCACATGAGGGAATACATTTAGACTTGTAGTGCTGAACTTAGAAAATAAATCATTATTGTACTTAAAAGGGGCAACATGATTTTCTGTCTCCACTTTGACCTCAGCCCAGCAGACTCTTTAGATACACAAACACAGGATTTAACAGTCTGTTAGTGTTGACATAGAATTTGTTCCTGTCCAGTTCTTTCATTTAGGATTTATGAACTGTATAATTACATTTACATTAATAGAGGCATTGGTGCAATGTTTTTCAAAATCTTAAAAGCTTGTTTGTTGAAAGAAACAAGATTTTTCTTCTGTTAATTTAATTTATTTTTCATTTAGTGACATGCTTTCCACAATGTGCTCTGTACTCATGCTGTATTCAGTATATAGCAAATTTTTCAGTGTTAAAGATGTCTTTATTGCAGCCATTATCACTACTCACATATTAAAAAGCTGCTGTAAAGCTAGGGTTGGTAGTCACTGAAAACTAGCATGAATTTGAATGTAGAAAGTCTTCAGGACTCCGTCTGATCTTAAAGATCAACGTGTTCACGATTCAGCTCGCCATCCCTACTGCATTCGAATGGACACTACAAAATAATTTTCTGTAGGACTTACTAAATGTCATTGTTGTTTTTGCTTGTCAGAGCCCCCGTGGTGAGAGCTTTTTAGACCCTGATCTGGACTACAGTCCTGAGCAAAGCACCTCATCGGGTCAGAGGGGACAGAGCGTGAAGGGCAGTCAGTAGAGTCAGGGGAAGCAGAGGCAGGGGACAGGGACTCGGAGTGCATGCTGGGGAAATGTACGCGAAGGAGGCGGGCAGAACAGCAGGACGGGATTTGATTGGTTTCATAAATTGGACCCTAATGACGGTGAATGGTTGGTGTTTTCCCAGGTTTACTCCGGCTGTAGATAGCAGCTTTTTTTCACTCTTTTTTAAGAACACATTATGTATTGATTGCCATCGGGACATAAAGATAATTTTAACCAGTATGACAAAAAGTGTATCTAAATCTGATTACCAACCCCAGCTTTAATGAGAACTTATTGTGAAAGTCTTCACGTGAATGTATAAATGTCACCAAGCAATGGAGTTTGCCTTCTGTTTACAGGCCTGTTAGCTGGTTTTGTGTGTGGGGGGGGGGGGGTGAGTTGTAACCAAGCAGCAGTTTCTGTTGTTGAATAATGAAGCTAGTTCGCTGAAGTGCAAAATACTGCAGTTGCTCAAGTGTCCACTTGAGGTTGGCTGAAAAAGCCAAGGCTTACCAAAGATGGTATGAGACATAAACAGAGGCTCTGTGACATCAATCATTGGATTCTGAAGAGGTGTTTTGAGGCACAACGATGGGGGGCGCCATATTGGAAATGCTTGTTTTGGAGGGAATTGGAGTTTTTACCAAGAGGTAACCTCTGTTGTTGAATAATGAAGCCAACGCTGAAGTGCAAAATACTGCAGTTGCTCAAGTGTCCACTTGAGGTTGGCTGCAAATGCCATGGCTTACCTAGGACTGTATGAAACATACGCATAGGGTCCATGACATCACCCATTGGTTTCTGAAGAGGTGTTTTGAGGCACAACGATGGGGGGGCGCCATATCGGAAATGCTGACTCAGTCAAGAAACAGGCAAAGAGGTGGAGCTGAGGCCGGCTTTTAGCCTCCTTTTAGCATCCTTCTTTTTATACTGCGTCCATAGTAAGATAATAGAGATAAAACTGGACTGGTTTAAGCTGTTGTGATAGTTAGTTGGACCTGAAACAAGCAAGGCGTTTTCAACTCGGATAACACGTAGGTTGTGTGTATTTACAGCTTGTTTCTACAATCCCAAATTGACAAAATAAACAGTTATAGTAGGTTTAAGAGTCAAAGGCCCTTTATAGGCAGTCACAACCATGTAGCACATTCTGTCTCTGGGTGGGGAGATGTATTAAAATGGCTATAATTTCTACAAAGTGGTGGATGTAAACACCCTAAAATTAGCGGTGGGAGTCTGCACTGTAACCTCAAAGTCATTTTTTCCACCTCATATCCACTGTGCTGGAGCACAGAGCCAAAACAAACACTCATGCTGGTGGGCTGCAGTGTAAGTAGGTAGGATATTTGTAAAGCGGCATGTCAAATCCCCCCAATAAGGCAAACACTTCCTCTTACAAACAACATTAGGAGGTTAACTGTAGATAGATATTTTCTGCCCCTGTACATGTTTGTTTAGTGTTTTTCATATATAGTGAGGTCAGGCGTGGATCAAGAAAAGAAAGGAGCGTAAATCCCTCCTCAAAGCAGCAACTCTATGATAACGCCCAACAAGTAGAGACAGATTTACCATAGGTTCTTCTCTATACTCACACACACACACACTTCTTGTACGCACATACACACTCCAACAGAAGTTAATACCCTGAGTAGTCTTACATTTACAGCACACACCCCGCAGCACAGCCCCCAAGGCTGCTGAGTGATGAGCGGTCCTCTAGACAGTGTGTCTAGGCCTTAACCCCCCAAGCTATGACATAGTCCACAGCTGTGTGTGTGTGTGTGTGTGTGTGTGTGTGTGTGTGTGTGTGTGTGTGTGTGTGTGTGTGTGTGTGTGTGTGTGTGTGTGTGTGTGTGTGTGTGTGTGTGTGTGTGTGTGTGTGTGTGTGTGTGTGTGTGTTTACTTTTCAACAGTAACACTGCCATTCAGATGACTCTGTGATTCTAACGGATTTTATTGAATTCGTCTTTAAATGAGATTATTGTGACAAGATTGATGGAGGGAGGTGTGTTTGCTGAGAAAGCAAGCTAAGCCTTGGTGTGATGAGTACAGGACTTTTTAATGCTGGTTTTAGCTTTTCTAGGTGTTCCTTTTTCCATCCAACAGGTGGCAGTCAAGCTGTACTGTGACTTTTATTCTCTCTGCAGCTTTTAAGAAACACTTGACCCACATACAGGGAAATCTGTCATGATGAGACTAATATTATTCAACGGAAACATTTACACAAATTTGTACGTACGTTGTTTTACTTCATGTCAATTAACCCCACTTATGTGTGGTTTCAAACTCGCTCTAATTCTTTAAGTCGGTCTCTATAAACAAAACACAAGAATACGTCTTATTATTGAATCTATGCTTCTTAGCTCTTATTTTTTCTTGCTGTTTGTACCTCCTTACTCTGACTTGTTGCCTCTCTTCTGTGCTGTGTATAATGTGTTCTTTTTTTGTCTGCCTTCCTATGTACCCAATCTGTACCCGTAATCCGGGACTTCCACTACGGCCCGGCTCCATTCTCTCACATCCGTCAACAGCCACCGGCTGCGTTTTCAGAACCCAGCACAGAGCAGGACTGCCGGACAGCAGGAGTCATGTGACCAAGGTTTTCCTTCAGATTGACTGCATTAATGAATATCCAACTCCTCTCCTCATCTATTTTCTCTTTATCTGCCTCTGAAAACCTCTGACCTGTTGACTCCAGGCCTTGCTCCGCTCATTATGACTGTTTGTTGTTGCGGTTAAGTGAAAAACAATCTGGTGATAACACAGAGTGTTTTATTCTGAAAAGTTACCGGATGTTTTCATTTTGTTTTGGTGCCTGACTTCCTGTCCTGCTCCATCTGCTCTGTTGTGCTCCGGCATCCGGCAAAAATAGAAGTCTTGCATTTCGGATCCAGAGGGCTCTGGCGTGCTGATCAGAGATGCAGCTGAAAAGCAACGGAGTGGATCCAGTAGAAGTTAAAACATTGACTAGAATATAAACCTATCAGAACCGATGCCGTGATGGATCAGACATGGACCGGACATGGATCTGGTGGAATTTGGCCGCAAGTCATCTAATTTACGAAACTTCACACAACTCTGTCTGTAATCCTCTGCACTTGGGTCCTGACACAAGCAACACCTTGTGTCTACGTGCTTCCCTTAAATTTAAAGTTTCTAAAAGAACAAACAAAACCTGAATGACAAATCTCTCCAGTGAAAGATTGATGCCCTCAGTTATTTCCCATATTTCCACCCTAATCCCATTTGTAATCTTTTCGGCAGTTCAGATAAATCAGAAAATCAAAGCCTTGTCTCTGAACGTTTCATTTAAATCGACACAATTCCCAGCGCAACAATTTACAGCTCACATCAGTGATCCTTTTTCTTCTGATAGATATGGAATTCCCAAACACACTAAAAAAGAAGGAGAAAAAATAAGACACGCAGAAGGATGATTTATCAACGTGGCTGCTTTTACAGGCTCCAATAGCTTTGGTGGTCCAGCTGAAGAATAATGATGCAACTAAGAAGAATCAAACAGTGCAGCTTTTACTTTCCCTGACTGTTAAAGAGACCCCTCTGAGGATTTTCTCCTGCTATCGTCGGCCCTTTCTTTGTCTCTCTGAAAAGATAATGTAGGTCTCATAAATACTTCCCAACCTCCTCTCTCTTGTCCAAATCCTTCCCCAGGGGCAGTAGCTATCAGAGGGCTTCATGACCCATTTGCCCTGAGGGTTTGTTAGGCCTTAGCAGCAATACACAGGCTCCTTTGATCCCTGCAACAGAGCACTCAGACGCTGTTAACTTCAGATTAGATTCCTCGTCATTTGCATAATGCCTCCTTTAGTTGCTTGAACAGACAGAGACTCCAGGGGGGGAGAAGCAATGAGAGCTTTAAGACCACATGAAAGAACATTGTACTATCACTTAAATGAATAGATAATGCTATGTCTATTAACAGTTTTAATGTTCCTACTTGACGAGAAGTTACATAACCCTGAAGTATTGCTGGATGCCCTGTTGTTTCCCTGCAATGACTTCCATTTCTCTCTATTTCCACAACTTTCAAAGAACTATATTCATGCTAGTTATTCTTCATGGTATGGGTCGTAGAGGGGACAAATGTATTGATATATCCATGAAGCATTGTAAGAAGTGTGAATTTAAAAGTCAGGAAAATTGTGAATGCAAGGCAGCCAGATGTAGTCAGCTGGGTGTCCTGAAAGGGTAAGTGTGTTACAATGGCCCAAAATAATTCCATCGGGAGGCAAATTAGAAACATGCTGCAAATTATGAAACAATGTCAACTTCTAAACAACAACCAAAAAATCGAAAGAAAGGCGACTGGAATGTGTCTAAAATGAAAACAATGTGCTGCAAAATGCCCAAATAATGCAGCAATAAAATGCTGCAAGTACACAGAAACACTGCAAAGTGAAAAACCATAAAAAGCCACAAATTAAATTACCTTCTAAAACCATGCATATCCTGTCATAACAAAATAAGTTTCCATGCTTTAGGGGGAGCACTAAGAGGAAAAAGATAGATTTTCTTAAGAAAGAGGAGCCAAGGAATCAGTTTTAGGAATTTGTTATTTTAGGAATTTTGTGGTGATAACTTTGGTTAAAAAAGCATGGTTCCTGTTGACCTCACCAGCCCTTTATACATTGCTTATTCAAGAGGGGTCTGTTATGCATTTGGTACACAATTCTGTCAACAGTAATGTCACAGAGATGAAATGATTGGGCGAATATCATTCACTGCTGAGCCGGCATCGGAGGTGGTAACAAGGGCAAAACAGTGTCACCGTAAACACTAGAGTTTGCTTTCATAACCCCAAAAGTAATGTAAAATAAAACAGTAGGAGCTTCAATATAATGCAGTTGTTAAATAAAGTGTAAAAGTACAAAAATATAGTGATGGCGCCATTATGACCTCACTATCTCAATGGACGATAACCACTAACTACTGTAAAAACAAATGGATGGACTTTAGTTGAATAGAGCTTTTACACTACATGTCCCATTCACACCACATTCATACCCTCATGGCAGAGGCTGCTATGTAAAATGCCCATCAGTATCAACGTATCCCATATACACACATTTATTGCTGGCTATGCAACGAGGAGAAGTTTGGGGTTCGAAACTTACCTAAGGACACCCCAATACGTGGACTATAGGAGCTGAGATCAAAACGCCACGATCAACTCTACTACTAAACAACTGCTGCCCCAAAAACGGTACTCAAAAACATGAACGAAAACCAACCCCAAATATCTTCAATTTGTTGAAGCTGGATCATGTTTTATTGAGAAGAGATTTTCTTGTTGGCTTTCATCTTTCTTCTTCACTCTTATCGACTTACTGGATTGGCGGTTAGACTTTACTGGAGCAACGCCGTAACTGCTGTTAGCCCAGTTGGTCCAGTTCTGTCTTTCTACAGAGAGCTCTTGGTGTTTTGAACATCTCTAACAAACACAGATGTTTTTAACATTACCATTTTTATGACCAAAGCTATGACTCAAACTAACAAAGACATGTTGGGCACAGTTTGGGACAGGAGAGGTGTGAGAGGGAGATTAAATGTAGGGTGGAATCAGTGTAATAACAGCCAAAGAAACCACCAATGGTTCAAATGAAGTCAAACTGACTTAAAACTTCCTGTTGGGTTCTCTCCAAAACTCAAAAATATGTCTGCTAGTAACCCAACAAAAGTACTTTCACCAGCTAAGTACAGCTACCCAAAGTCAAATACAGAGAAAGTCACCCTGAGTTGATCTCAAAAATAGCAGTTTTGGAGTCTGCCTCAGTCCAGGGGGCACTGGGCCCACAGTCTTTCTCAAACAACTGTGGTTTACACTAAAAGCATTTTCTGTCTGCTTTGTGGCCCTGAGCTTCGCTATCAGTTATCTGTCTCAATTCCTTAAACCATCCCATCTGACACACACATGCACACACCCATACAACCTTCTGACCTTCTATCTGTTGCGTGCCTTGAAACCGGTTACCTAGAGGTTCTGGACTTTAAAGGTTTTAGGTAAGCCGAGTTCTGTTGTCTCCATCCATTGCTACAAATGTCCAACACCCACACCCAAATGCACACACAATGCAGAGATAGAGATAAAGTACCATAGTTTTGCTCTGTAACCATGACATCATCTCAAATAGAGAGTCCTCTCTATGTTTCTCTAATTCTCTAATCAGATATCTCTGGAGGGAGGGAACGGTGTTTCTAATCAGGCTCATGTCACACAAACTATAGATCTGAACCATTATGGCTAACCCTCGACAGGAGTTGACGTACTGTCCCCCTGAAGCTACACAGCTGCTTTCACAACAAATCTGCTTCCAATTGAAAAGCAAAGTGTGAACAAATTGGGCCTGCTGGCTTCATGAACGTTTTCTTGACCCCAGAAAAGTTTTGTGTTGGTTGTTTCTGTTAGTTTTTAAAATCACTGACATAAGTGTCATTATAAATAATTTATTGAAAAGTAGTGTAGTAAAACATTATGACAACTAAAAGAAAATACAGTCTGCTAAGTTAACAAATTATTTTCAAGCTAGCCTTTGCTCACATATGTTCCTTATCTTGGAGGATAGTTTAGCAAGAGGACTAATACCACTCTTGTAAATGTTCCCCCTGAGCTAAATATGAAGCTAGAGCAGAGACAAATTCACTCACCTTTGCAAAATAATGTAGAATATTTACTTTTGTTTAACAAAGCTAACTGTTTTCCTCTTAAGTCATTCTGCTAAGCTGGGTTTCTGGCTTTTGCCTGATTCTCAGTGCACTAAACGTCAGCTCAGTCTAAACACTAGGAGAAAAGAGTATACAGACTCTGTTGCAAAGCTTGCTAACAGTTAATTTGTGGCATTTGAATATTTTTTTATTGTGTTACTTTGCACTAACCTTACTGTTTCTCTCTTTTTACAGTCTCTGCTAAGCTGGCTATTGCCTCAATGCTAGCTTGGTGTGGCACAAAGACAAGAAGCAGGGGGAAACAACTAGCATGGCTCTGTCCAAGACTAAAAGGAATCTGAGTTCAACTTTTTAGCTTGCTCACAATAAAGCAATAACTTGCTCAAGTATTTTTCATCACTGTTTTCTTTTTTTAATCCTTGTCAAAGTATGCTAGCTCTATCCCTCCTATTAATCTATTTGCTGAGCTAAGCTACTGACCTCGGCCATTAGCCTCATTCCCAATGCATCTACAAGAAGAAAGTAAGCATATTTACCATCATGTATACATTTAATAGTCAAAATAATACCTTATTAGTGAAAAGGCGGATATTTTATGAACTTTTAGGTGCTATCAGTAACATAAGCTACAATAAAGAATTGTCTATCCTTACTCTCTTAAAATACTTAACTTGAAGTGTTTTCCATTTCTGCATAATGGATGTATCAGCTCTGTGTATTTAAGATGTAAACTTCATCTCCAGACTTGAGGTGTGTGGTTCAGTGGTATTTTTGGGTCCCTTGTTATACAGCTGCTATATTTCCACCCGTGGTGACAGAATTGGAGCCAATGGTTTACTGAGCACGAAACCACCGGTTTCACCTCTCTATTTTAAATACACACAACCAAATTATCATGTTAATACAACACAAGTGTTAAAACTCAGCAGTATGCCAATGTGCCTGTTAGTTCACACTCATGGAAGGTGATTTGACACGGTTATAGTCCTCAACAGCTGCCTCGGACCCCCGTCAGCTGTGTAAATGGACAAACTATCCTCAAATCAGCACTTGAAATAATTGTCACTAAAAATCAACACTTATTAAGGATACAAAATGTGCTGCACACAGTTACACATACTGACTCTTCACATCACAAATCATAATCAGCCTGTTATGAGCTGTTGAAACTTTCAGTAATATATTCCAGGACACTTGTAGAAAGTTTAAAGAAGCTTAGTCAGCAATTCTCTGGACCCTATTAACTTGTGCTTTAAAGTAAGAAGAGAATCCTTCCTCACCAAGAGGAAAAACGTATTACACTTTCCATCTTGTCCTTATCAGAACTATGGACAGAATTTTCTACAGACGTGCTATCTTAAAGGAGCTTTCACAGTGAGAAGTGGTGAGCAGAGCTGGAGAGCTCTGATCTCTCTGTCTGTGCAGCGTTCCTGTTCAGCACCTGAAGTTTGAAGTTTAATGTACCTTCTTAAGTAAATTAGCTTAAAGTGTTGTTTATACATATTCTTAACCCAAAATGATTAATCCGATGGCCAGAACCAAGAGACAACTGCAATAATGGTAACCTATGGCCACCAATAGTGTCAGCTGGGGACACTAGTAATGACTGGCAGATGCTGCTATTACTAAGTATCTAAGTAGCTGGAACTTATATCTGATTTGAGGTGGGCCCACAAATCGTGGAATGTATTTATATAACAGAAAAAAAGGAAGAAGCTTACCAAGTTAGTTCTGTGATGTTATCATATACTTAGAGCGAGGTGGCTGAACTCATAGGATGATCTCCTGCAATGGATGTACAGTTAATAAACTGTTCAAAAAGCTCTTTTCAACATACATTTTAACTGTTTTCTTTAATCCAACGAGACATCCAAACAAAACACACTTTTTGAAAAGGCAGTCGCATCAAACATGAATCAATACTTCTCTCAGTAATGGATTACAAAGACGGCAACAAATTATGGTTATACATGAAAGTGTCTCAGCTCCTGTTGAGTAACATCCATCTGAGTGGGGTGTTAAGCTTAACTTCAAGCTAATCCTTAAAGGGATTCCATGTTTTCTCAAATTTATAGAAGTCATGTATTTTGAATTTCAATTTTTCAAGCTTAACATCAGACATCCACCAGATCCGTGTCCAGCTCCATACTCTCGCGTCTGACAACACCCACCGGCCGCGTTTTCAGAACGTAGTACGGAGCAGGACCCCCAGAAAGCTGGAGTCATGTGACCGAGGTTTTCCCACGGTAATTACTGAATGAATGAATATCAAACTCCTCTCCTCGTCCATGTTGTCTTTATTGGCCTCTGAAAACCTCTGACCTGATGACTCCAGGCCTGGCTGGACTCATCACGACGGTCGTCGCAATTAAGTGAAATACGATCTAGAGATAACACAAAGAGTTTTTTTCTGAAAATTAACCAGATGTTTTAATTTGTTTTGATGCCTGACTTCCTGTCTCGCTCATTGCACTGTTGAGATCCGGCAAAATAGAAGTCTTGTGTATCTGATTTGGAGGGCTCTGGAACGCAACGGAGCACACCCAGTGGAAGTTAACAGATTGACTTGAATAGAAACCTATCTGGTGGCGGATCGGTGGAATTTGGCAGTAAGTTGCTGCATTACATCCCTCAGCCAGTGACTCTAGCTTGGTGGATGTCTTCATCCTCATCATTCAACCATCTTCCAGCAGAGAAGGATCAGTCTCTCTGCTAACAGAGGGGAAAAAAATTTGATTTTGGTTCCAGAAAGTTTCCTCCAGCCGTGCCTACAATAGCTATCACTGGGTCATGTTGGACTCTCTTTTTAAAAATATTGTTTATTATTTGGAGGATTAAGCTCCAGCACATGGATAGTTTAGGACAGTGCCAGAGTGAGTGTGTTATTTATTGTTAGGGGGCTAAAAAGTCAAGTTCAGATGTGCACATATAGAGGTGAAGCTGCTGTTGCTGTAGTTTGAGTTAAGGTATAAATAAAGGTTAAAGCTGGGATGAGATCAGAACAGTGAATTATAAAGCCTTACAGCACTCAAGAGGCTCTTCGAGTGAAAAGCTCCACAAGCTTTGAATTACGGAAAACATTACTTAAAGTATTATTATAGCGAGCCATCTGATTTTAGACCAAACTAAACTTAGTGAAAATGTAATTTGCTACGCTCTTCAGTGCTAGCAGTGTGACTCACAGTGACAATATTTTAAAACATGATGCCAGAATTTAAAAGTGGCCTTCAAAGGGATGACAAATCACCTACAAGATCTAAGATAGCACACTCTTTCCTCCTCTCCCCCTGCAGGTCTGGAACTCATTTCTGTCCGTTTCTCCGATAAGGACATGAGTAGCACTTTTCGTGAGACTCCGCAGAACGTGGGTTTAAGTCCGTCTCACAAAGAGCCCATTCAACCACCAGAGCAGGAATATCCTTTCAGCGCAGATGCCATCTCTCCAGCCATGTACAGGACACTCGAGAGAGACCTGGCGGTAATAAGCTTGGAAACATTTTGGCAGCTCACAGCCAGACATAGCTCAGGTATTTGTGGTTAAGAGAAGAGGGAATTAAGCAAAACACTGAAATGAAATGAAGCAGCTCTCTGGGCTAAAACCGCTAAATTGAGGTCAGATTTATTAAGGGACACACAGGGGGACGTGTCGGTTTGCAGATTAATCACATTCACTCAGGGTTACGTGCGTCGACACACCATGTTGGCGCAGTCATGGAACTCTTCTGCAATTAGAGAGAAAATCTTTTTGCTTAAACCACTTTTCATCGATCACAGTGACGTTAAATGAGCTTATTGGCGTGCGCTCAGCTTTTCCTGTCACATTAGTGATGTCAAGTCGACAGTTGTGTGCATCCTGATGCCAAATCAAATACATCATTTCATAGGTGGAGTGTGGCATTTACAGTGGGCTCATATCACAGCTTGTGCAAGAAATTGAACATAATATCAAGCAGCTGTAAAAGCAATTAAATTATTACAGATAAACTCAGACATCTCCGGATCTCCCAAAGCAACACACCCAAGAGGGTGGTCTGTTAGCTTAACGTGACTTCCTCGATCAATTACAATAAAATTGGTTGTAAAAGTTTGTTATTGGGGAAATAAAAAGGAAGCCAGGCTTAATGAAACATGATGGCTGATAGTGTGTTTTCTATTTACTTTATTTTTATTGTAACCCTCAAGAAATTTGTTCCCAAATCCCCACGGGCGCAGTTCAAACTGATGAGGTCGTTCCACAGGAGGTCAACTGGTCTCACTTTTTGCATGAGGCATAAAACCGAAACTGTATCAATATTTAAGAATCAATTCATCCGCAGAGTTGGGATCAAAGCGGATAGGGGGTCCGGCATCTGGTATTTTCCGACCTGTCGGAATGGGTTCCATGTGCTGCCCAGATCTGCTGCGCTGCACAGCTGTCAGTGGTGGTAAAAATAGAGGGTGTAAGACTGTCATGCTGTTCTGTCCTGACACCTTTCAGCAGATATGAAACACAATTAATCGAGTGGTTCTTCCATGCACGTCAAAGTGTGTGGGGAGAAGCTCTTGTCGCCTCAGTGACACCAGGAACCAGTAGGCCTTACAGTGGAAGAAGCCAAACCCTTTTTTTATGATGGTAGGCGCAGATGCATGTACAGACTCAGGCAGCCTTTTCTTACATGTTCATCATAAAACACATTCAACTGAATGACATAGAAAACAAGGGGAGGAAGGGCAGAAAGTTGAGGGGAAGAGGGGGAAAATGGAAAAAAGAAAATCAAGCTACCTGAAAATTTAGAATCTGTACCTGGGTCTGGATTTTCAGCATGGGAAGTGTTCAAGAGGTGGGGGAATCCCTGCTAGAGTTTGTAGGTTCTTTGCATGGCAAAATTTGAGGACCCCTGCTCTAGTGTCAACTTGTTTGCTGCCTGCACAGTAGTAAATCAAATTTAACACACAAATCCTTTTTAACATACAAGCCTTGAACACTGCTTATGTGCAAGTGTTCTTGTACCATCGCTTAATTGTAATATCTGAATTCTTGAAGGATTAGACTTTATAGAGACCGGCAATTTAAGCTTAATCTGCAAGGTTTCATGTCCTTTTTGATAAATTTAGCTCTCTCAGCAGTAACACAGTTTTCCCGAGCGCCACTGAGGCTGCATGTTATCACCATCAAAAACACCAAATAGCTTGGCGGCAGTGCCAGGGCTGGATCACAGCTCTCAGTTTCCAGGCAGGAGCTGGATTGCATCTTATCCTCTAAGCAGCTCAAAGGTGACAGCGAGACTGCGGTGAAATCACAAGAGGGTGCTAGTCACCACACACACACACCACATCAGTACAACACTGCTGGCTGCACTTTCAGGGAGTTTAGGCACTTCTACACACGGAAATACACACTCAAAAAATAATTCATTGTAATTGTATGATTTAGTTTTGACGCCAATATTATGCACTCATAATACATCTAGTGTCAGTTCATGCATAATTAAAAATCAGTGTTTTCATGATCCATGTGTAGGGCATTCTAAAAATGTTATATTCTAGAAAAATGGGATTGTGACAAGAAAAGTTAATGTCAAGGTTACAAGTATAGCAGAGCTAATGGTTCCCTTTACGTAACTTGATGCTAGAAAAGTAAAGTAAGCACTTTTTATTAATGTTATATAATATTGTGTTTTAACAATTATGGTTTTCCTAATTGAGATTAACCTTGAGTTTTCAAATGGAACTAAGCTTCAGTATTGCGTGTTGTTAGAGGTCTGAGAATGCTAACACAAATTAAAAAAGTATCTTGGTACCTTTTTAATATTTTTATTTATTTAACCTTTATTTAACCAGATGAGTCCCATAGAGATCAAGACCTCATTTATAAGGGTGACCTGGCCAAGAGGTCAGCAGCACATGTCAAAATAAATAGCACAACTCAACAACATGGAGCATATATATACAGACAGTATGTAGAAGCAAACAATAATTTAAAAGTGCAACTTAATTTCAAGTAAAGTGCAATTTGTGATTACAAAACAGCATTTAAAAACACAGGCACTGTTCTGGAGTCTGTCTTTCATTTAGGATGGACCTAAAGGTGTCCAGTGAGATAAAATTTGACAGATTCAAGTCCTTCTGGAGTTTATTTCAAGCAGTAGGAGCAGCAAAACTGGATGCTCTCATACCGAACTCTGTACGAACACGGGGAACACACATTTGTAAAGTGTCGCAGGAGCGCAAGGCATAGTGGCATTTTGATCTTTGTAGGTAAACACATAAATACATTGGGACCAAGCCAAGAAGACATTCATAAATTAGACGTAGCCAATGTGTATGCCTGCACACACTCAGGGATGGCCAGTCAGTTTTGGCGTAGAGTTCACAGTGGTGAGTGAGGCGTGTGCAACCCGTGACAAACCTCAGAGCACAGTGATATTCACTATTTAAAGAGAACAAACATTTAGCCGAGGCTCCCAGGTACAACACATCACCATAATCAATAAGAGGCAGGAATGTTGCAGAGACTAAAAGTTTCCTCACTCAAAGGGAGAAACAGGATATTATTTTTTGTTTGAAATATTTAATGTATGCATGTAACGTGTCAGAAATGCCATCTAGTTGAATTACAGAATGCTTGGTGACTATATTGTTGCTAATAATTTCTTAATAATTTCTCAACAATAACTGGGGTTTTACTTAAGCTAGCTTGATTTTCATGAGTTACACATGTAGTCTTTGTGGCTAAGCTAGCTAACCAGAGCTAGCTAAATATTCTGTCTTTGTGTCCGTTTTAGTTGCTGTAATTAGCTTTGAGTGACTCCATTTGTATTTGTTATTGCAACATACATTAACATAATTATTCTCCATGTATTTGCTTAGCAAAGGTAATATCCATGAAGTTGGTTGTGTGTTCCAATTTTATCAAGTTGTAGTCAAAGGTTTGCTGGTTGCCACCAATAATGACATGTGTCTCTTTCATCAGAAACACAAAAGCAGAGGACACAACAGATACATTAACACAAAACTCACCAGCCCAGAGGGGACTTCTTACCTGATGTTTCCTCTTAGATACAGTTAGCCAAAAGCCAGATGCAAGATAAAATTCTTTGACCCATTCCACCATCTTCCTGTATGAATGACACTTTCCAATTAACTCTAGGTTCAACTGTCAAGATAATCTTGTCAAGATAAGAAACCATGTCCTTGCTGTTGTTCATCAGTGGTTCCCTTACTATTTACTGCTGGAACACGTCCCATTGGCTCAGAGTCCAGGGTACTCGTTCCACAGAAGATAACAATCTTGTTGTGATGCTTAATGTGAGACAACATTAGCTTACGTCAGACTTTTCTTGGCCAGAAACTTGTCAGGCTAACATCTGCATTAGCTCACTGCCAGTGTTTTTGTTTCTGGATAATTTAAGACTATCATTGTTGTTCTACTGAAATTACTGAATTCATCATTATCTTACTTGAGATAATAATTTGGTCAAACTATGGTGAAGAAATATTGGCAATGCTATCGTTTCAGTGCTACATTAAAATGAAAATATTGAGATAGTAGATATGTAAGATAGGCTTATATCAATTACACACACAACAACATAATCGATGTTTATAAGGCTATTACTACAGCCTGTCTTATTATTTGTTTTCATGACAGGACAACATGCTAACACAAGTTGCTAACTGTGCTTTGACTGTAACTTTATCATGATACAATTTCAAATATGTCAGTGCTTGCATTGCTGTTCAATAAGCTAGATATATCAAATAATATCTCCACATTTAGCATACTCACATTTTGTTGCAGTTGAGCAGAAACCTTGTATCTCCATATTTTATCATTTTGATTATTGTTTTTATCAATGCTATTTTTGTGTGTCAGAAGACTTTTTAATATGTAACAGATGAAAAGTATTTTTAAAAATCGTGTGGTTGAACCTCATATGTTTTTTCTGTATACCTGGAAAGTACTTGTTTTGGAGATACAAGGTTTCTGCAGTGATAATTTGTTAAGTAACACTTATCGTAAAGAACAACTGTTAGTAATAGGGAGGTAATTTAACCCATAAACCAGGGGTGTCCAAAGTGCGGCCCGGGGGCCAATTGTGCCCCAAGGTCAATTTATTTATGGCCCCAAGCTTCCATCTTAAAATGTGTTATTTAACACAAAACTAAAGTCAATCCAGAAACGTCTCAAAAAGCTTCATATGGACTACTCGTATAAAGCCAAAGCACTGGGAATTCTGCAAGACAGCAATAAAGAAGAAACACAAGAACTCTTAAAGTTGAAAGGTTTTCAAATTAATGTTTTTATCACGATGTGAGAATGTCAATAAAAGTTCAGAAGACACAAAAGAGGACACAAGACAAGATCAAAATTATGAAATTGTACAGAAAAGGCTAAATTGGTGCATAAAAATAGTTTAGAATACAGGAAAAGAATGATTGCGTTCTTAAAATGTCATCTGCTGGTCAGAAAAGTCTTTTAAAAAACATGAAAAAGATGTGATGAAATCCAGATCGTGATCCTGCCATAGGAAAATAATGAAACAATATTGCCCGACCCCAATGAAAAACATTTTCCTCCAGAAGAAGATAAAGTTTGCTCATGTGTACATGGCTTGTGGAGAACTGAGGACTACGTAGTTACTGATTTATTGAGAAAAAAAGTGAAATAATTGTTATTAAATAGATATTTCATATATAACTTTTATGATTCCTAAGTCTCAGTAGGAGAAGTTTGGACACCACTGCCATAAACAAAGACAAAGTTTCGAACGAACTGTTAAGGTTCACGTGGCGATAGCACTACAAGATAAGTAACAGGATAACCAAAGTGATAACAGTTCATTCTAAGAAAAAGCATGAATGTAAATACCAAATTTAATGCATATGCAACCAATATTAGCTGAAAATGTACCCTCAAACTGCAAATGTTAGCCACATGGCGGGCTGGGAGAGAGAGTCGGAGGACAGCCAAAATGACAGAGATTCTTCCCCTGTTGACCAGAAATATCTGTACCAATTTTCATGACAATCTATACAATATTTCTTGCAACAGCACGCAAAACCCTATAGGGTTTATATGTTGGAATTAACCAACTGAATTATGGTCCAAAACCCTTTGACCCAAACCAAAGTCCACAAGATGAGCAGGAGGGAGATAAATCCACCTTAATAGCTTAGAGTCTTACAGATCCAACTCTGGATGGAAGCATGAAAACTCTTACAACGTAATATATGACAATAGTATAACACTCATATAACCTCGACTGCAGGATAAGATTCAATTATTACCAATTACAGAAGAAGAGGGAAAACATTTTGTGGCTCTTTTTTTTTTGCATACCTAAGCTAGCTGTTAGAAGGTATTTGTGGCACAGTAAAAGGATTTTCCATTAAGGGGAAACCGATTTTTAATGAGTACAACACTATAAAGTCTGATAGAGAATAGCCAAAGCCACAAAACTATGACAGATTTATTTTCCCACAAAAAGGACACTAAACAGAAACAGTACAATATGATTGAGGGGGATTTAAGGTTGGAACTAAGTAGCAGTAACAAGAAAGGGTGAGCAGTCATTGTTGGTTATGGCAATGACTTTAAACCATGAAAACCTAAGAATACTATCAAGCAGCTGAAGAAAATACCTCATCGCACAATTTCCATGGAATTACTCTGGAAGACAAAAATAGAAATTCCTTGCGTGATCTAACAAAGTTTTCCCAATATCCTTAGCTTTTCACCTCTTTCTGTGAAATGAATGTTTAGCCTTTAGTCTTTGTAGCTGTTTCTGTAACTTGCACAACAGTTAGTAAAGGCCAATTTCCCAGAAACCGACTTTAAGTTTTGACTACACATAAGCTGGAAGGGTGTAACAAGAGAGAGCCAGGATGTGCCTTTGTCTTTTTATTTTCTCTCCAGTTAATGGTTTGTACTTTTAAACTACACTGATGATGAAATTATTCCTCCGGTCAAGAGTTTCATTATATTTCTGCTTTATATTTCCACTGGAATGTTTCAAAAAGATACACAACAACAAGAAAAAAAATATATATATTACGCTGTAATTCTCAGAAGAACAGAAAGTATTACTTAAATCTGAAGTTCACATAGTGGCCATTTTTCTTTTAGGAAGGTCAGTCAAATGGTTATGGGAATCTGAAAAATTATAACCATTTCACTGCTCCCTGATTCTAGCAGGGATGTGTGTGCTTAGTCAACAAAAGGTTGTAACCCCCGCAAGCTAACACCAGAGTTCCTGGTCAGCTAAACACATTTTTTTCATTAATATTTAAATTATCAATTACTCTATTATTTTTGGCCCATCATGATGGTCATAAGTTGTGTCAAAGCTGTAGTGCAGCCACCCACCACTAGCTGGGGCTGTTGCTCAGGTTAATGGCTAATACCATAATGCTCAGCTATCCAGATGTAAACAAGCCCAGATTAGAGATGGCATTTTGGTTTCACGATATTTTGATGTACATAAGACAGAGATGAAGTTTGATGTAGGTTTTGTCTGGTTGAAATGGCTTATAACAACATAACTAAAGCAATATGTCACACAGCAAGATGGACCGAAGGCTGGTGGTGCTAGCTCTGCTAACGTTAGCGACACTCGACAAATTGATTGACATCGTTTAGTCTTCAGTATATTATGTTCAATTTTGACTATTTTTTGAGTGTTTTCCTTCCTTTTAAACTAGTTGGTTAGCCACTTCAGCAAATCCCAAATTCTTTCCAGCAAGTGGAAAGACATCCTGCTAAATTTCAAGGTAAAAAAAAAAAAATCAAAACATTAGCTAGAGAGACCAATGTCATTTCTTGGATTTCGTATTTTCACAAATTTTGTCTTACTAACAAATATTATCAGCTAAGAAGTGACTATATCATTAGCCAAAAAGTTGCTTAAAGCTAATATCACTATTTGGTTACACAATGAAACAGGTGCTAATTCTCAGGCAAAGTAATGCTAGCTAGGAATTTTCTTATAAACCTTTGTCCCATTTCGCCATTCTTCGAAGTTAAACAATATTTGATAGCCAGTAAGCTACTGATAAACACTAGGTGACTTTAACTTAACTTTTGCAAGAGAAAAATATCATAACTTTTTCTATATAGCTTAATATCAAGGACCCCCAGTGATTGGAACATAACACAATTTTAAAATAGCTTCTAATACTACTAATAATATTAGCATGTAAGTAGTTGAATGCTGATGTTTTCTGTTGTCTTAATGGGTTACAGGTTATCAAATGTTGTTTTGATTCGATTTTTTAAAATTTGACCTTACATTCTCTCAAATTTCCAGTCAGAAGAAAATAGCTGCTCTGCTCTGTGATAAATAGTCATCTTTACAAACACCTACCTTCCTCCTCTTTTGTCTTGACATCTAACAGTGGAATATCAGACCTGGAAAGTGGCATTGACAGTCCAACTCCAAACCTCCTAATACGACCTGGAGCGGCTATCAGTGTGGGCTGATCTCCATGCGTGGAGAGCTTTTCTGGCAACAAAAGCGCAGCATATGAAGGTGTTTAGTACGAAAACATCTCCATCACCGTGGCAAGGCGAAGCAGTGCGGAGGAAGAAAGACAAAATGATCTAACATGTTAAGAGTAGTGATGGTTGGATGTAGTGTTGAAAGGCTGGCTGTTTTTCAATGTCCTGTGTGGCGTCATGTGATGGACACGCTACGGATGATAGAAAAGGTTCTGCCCTTCACATTCGTTGTTGATTATCTCTTTGGAGGGTCTGGGTGGATGCATATGTTCCTTGTTCTCACAGAAATCCTGGAACCTAGCGTTTTTAAGAATTATGAGAGAAGTTGTTTGACCAAGTAACATGATTCTTTGAGGTGTTACAATGTTTTACCAAATATTTTATCAGACAATGGTAACAGTTTCGTGTTTGTAGGTATCTCATACGGAGAAAACACACATTTTAATTGATGAAAACTCAGGCTTAAGAAGAACTAATAGTTTTTCTGTTGTAACTTAAAAGAACTTAATTCAATATGCAGTTAGAACTGGCTTCTTTCATCAAAGCATAACTCTTTTCACCACTCAGAACATCACTGTATGAACAACAGCACCAAAGAAACCCTTTCTCATACACACCCAAAAACCTGGGGTGTGGGACGTCAAAGTTTTCTAATAAAATAACTTCAAAAACACATTTTTATTGCGTATTAAATCATCTTTATCTCTCCACCAAAAGTGACGTTCTCTTCTGTTGGCTTGAAACCATTCAACATCACCCCGCAGAGTTCTGAAGAATATTCCCGATAAAAAAGTCTGAAGTCAGGATCGAGATGATTTAATCCAAACCACACTGTTAAACTCGAAATTATTTGAAAACCAAGATCATTTTAGAATTAATTTTTTAAGATTGGTAAGGAAAGATTGAAATTCATCACTAACAACATTTACAAAAATCGGGTTTTGTGCGAATACTCAATTTGATTTAGAAAAAAACGCTCAATTACATCAGATACATGTCATGAATTAAGTGTCAAGTCTTAAACAATGTATGCTTTGAAGATCATTTATAATTCAGTTGCCTTTGTCATTTTTTTTCTGAAGTGCGTTCTAACCCTGATTTTCAAATAATAAGATGTCTGTTCTGTGTATCAGAGACAGCTAAGTGTGACTTATTCATGTTACCAATGATAAAACAGATGAATGGCTTGTCAGTTTAGACACTAGCAAATATGTCATTTTAAATGTGTATTAATATGAACTGGATTATCAAATCATCTCCTCAAATCATCTCCCCTTTCTCTTGAAGCAGGAGGAAAGACAGAACATTAAAAATGATAAAAGCGCTGGCGATGCACCAAGGGAGAGACAGGAGATACATGATCAGAACAATGCAGGAATTATAATGAGAGATGAGAGATGAGAGAGAGAGAGAGAGAGAGAGAGAGAGAGAGAGATGTATAAGAAACGGCTCGATCTCTCGATCTCTACTTGAGAAAGAGTTTTGGTGATATTTGTCAGTCAAAGTATTTGTCAGACTGAATTTAATAGTATTGTCAATTTCAATAAGGGCTTGTTTTACATGTTTAATTAACTTTTGCCTTTAAGTCGATTCAAATCAAGTCCAATTTATTTATAAAGCTCAGTTAACAAACAGCAGAAGCTGACCAAAGTACATTACAATGCATTAAAGACAACGTAAAAACCAAACAGTTATAAAGAAAAAAGACAAGCAACAAAGAAATCACATCATACAGAAATGCAAAATCAGCTCCCGTCTAAACCATAACAATCAAGGCATTAAAAATTTGTCTTCTTAATTCCTTTTTTTAACTGGCATAAAAGCAGCCATATCGGGATTATGGTAGCAAAATAAAAAAAAAAATGAAAGACTGAATCAGGGATAGGGTGATTTTAATTTCAAATGATTGAAGTCACAAATTTACCCGAAACTTAAGCAGGAAACAAAACCATTACATCCATGGAAAACAGTTGACTTTCTTTTTTTCAGAGATTCTGTTTGCTCTCGATGCAGTTTTAACAGAAATAAACAGGGAACTGACTCCCCCTGCTAAATCCCATGATTTGATTTGATTTGTTTTGAACTGTCTTTTCATACCATGACAGGTTGAGGACAGTTTATACAAGAACACTTAAAAAAAACAAAACAGCTAAAGTAATTAATGCTTCACACTTTAGAAGATCTTTGGAAGTGAATAACTTGTGCCTCACTCTCATAGGGACACTCTTGGGATAGCAAGGAGTGAGCTGCTGCTGTCTGCCAGTCTCATTAAAGTGGGAAGCCCTGCACACCTCCAGGCTCCATCTCTGTCAACTGTCGGACCACTTGAAGCAACAAACACAACCAGAGAGATCTGTAAGTTGGTCAAACCCTGTGGTCACAGGGGTCATGTACCATGTGGTGGTGCTTTTGCTCCCCATTTGCTAAATTAGTTTCCATTTATTTGTACTTGGTAATAGCTGCTTTTGTGCGTGACAAGTTCACAGACACAAACTCAAATAAGCGCTAAGGACCCTCGCTGGTGTGTCCTGGAGGCGAGGCGAGAGGGCGCAATCATTGATTGTGTTTAGTGTTGCCCTGCTGACCCATACAACATAGTGACGTGATGTAAACCATTGGTGCGCTCCTGGCTTTATTTGATGTGACAGACCTCCTGTAAACATATATATAACGCTGCCAGGGTTGCACCACTTCTCCACCTATGTGGATGTATGTAATTTGCTGGCATGAAATTGATCAGGTCAAATTATCAGTCGTGTGCGCACAAATGACTCTGATTTAAAGGCATCAATTTATCAATGGTGACAGTTTCATGGGACATTTGTTTCTGATCAGCAGCGGAGGAATTCACCTCCATGAAGCAGCTCAAGTGTTTCACAGAGTAAAGTGTGCAGGGGGGAGGACAAGAAGGTCTGGTTAGTTGCACCGGCAATGTTTCTGACAGATCAGTGAAACAAAAAGCACCCGAATCACCAGGTGAATATCTGCCAATTTGTAAGAGACATGTTAGACATGCTCTCCTGCTATTTGAGCTCTAATAGGCAGCTAATAGGCCCCACTTTCTGTGAGGTGTTTAAGGTCCTCGCTACACTCTGTCACTCACTCCCTTGACCTCATTGTGTTACTAATGGTTGAGGCAAGCGTCGCCAGACACTGACGCAATGATGCCTCACACGCCGTTTCCAGAGTCAGAGAATCTTAAGAAAAGCTTCTCTGGGTGGAAATTTTCATTCGACACGATTCTTTGTTTTTCTTCTTGTCTTAATAATGCGAGTCGAGACATGTCACCAGTTATCAGAGGTTCCTGTCAGTCTAAGCAAGAGGGGCTATCATCATTAGAGATAGGAGTTGTTTATTTGTTCATATCGCTTTCCCATTACACACAATCCGGCGCAGTTGCTAAATCTGCGCAAGATCAACTCTGCAGCGGGAGACAAAAAAATGAATTGCTTTGGCTCAGTGCGAGTCAACTTTATGAGCGTGCACAGGGATGTGGTCATATCTGTTGGGTGCTGTTTCCCATATGGTTGTCATAAAAAACATGATCTTATAAGCTCAAAACATATCCTCTCAGATTGTATTAAATCAATTTTTGGCACGGGAGCACGTCTGGCACCAGTCAGCAGAAAATCACTTCAGCGCTATCACAGCTTAAGTGTGTGGTCATCAGCTGATGGATGTACAAAGGAAAGAAAAGAAAAGAAAAAAGGAAGAGAAAGATTCAAAATGGTAAAGGCAGTCACAACTTTTGTCCTTAAACATACTGGTGTTGAATGAACCTTTATATTCTGAATAAGTATGCAGGATATGTACGTGTGGGAGCAGATTTTGGTACCAAAAGTGTTCTGGTGTTTGTTGGTAGTCTGAGGGCCTGATTCACAAAAGGATTGCTTTTTTTGCGCCCATGAAACCCGTCCAAATGAGGCAATAAGACATTGCTTAATTCACAAAGCAACTGTCGTGGTCTAGTGCCTGGTTTATACATCTGCGTCTACCCTATGCATCAGTGGCCAACGCAGACGTGAGCACTACATACATGTGCGTCAATGCGTCTGTGTCGCACTGCAGTACTTCGCCGAAACACTGGTGGGCAGTGTGATCTCTATGATAATCGCATCACCTATTTCTGGTCCCACTAAGTTTTCTGCTTGCTTTTTCACAGTGATTCTGAGCATATATTGCAGTTACAAATTTGGAGGAGGTGCTTGTCATGCTTCTACGTAGGAAAAGGGCTAAGCAGACTATGGCGTAGACCAGGGGTTCCCAAAGTCTGGGTTGGGACCCCCTGGGGGGTCGCGAGACACAAATGGGGGGTCGTGAGATGTCTTCCAGGATGTTTTTTTTTTTAGTTATCTAAAAATAGTACATTTTACCCATTATAGTAAAGAATATTGACAAAAATAGTAGCTCAACTTGTAATAAAACCTTGAAAATATAAAGTGTAATGAGTTTTCTGCTTTTCTTTTTGCCAGATGACTCCTAAGTTTAGGGTTAGCGAACAGTTAATTATCAAAAGCATCAGGGAACATATCCAAATGCTCATGTAGGTAGGCCAATTGTCTGTAGACCAGCTAAATAAAGCAACATTACATCACTTTGAGGGACAGTGGGGGTCACGAGTCTTTGGCACCTATATTTTGGGGGTCACGGGCTGAAAAGTTTGGGAACCTCTGGCGTAGACTATGATGTAGGCTACGGCGTAGACTACGGCGTCGGTTCAACGCCGAAGTATAAACCAGGCTTTAGATTGTGAAAGACCTTTGTCAGTGGTAGAGTTGGCCGTCTCTCAGTGAGTAGGTTGTTGGTTCCGTCCCAGCTCCTGCATTCATCATGTTGAAAAGTCCATTGGCAAGACACTGACACCCAAAAAAGCCAGTGGTGTGTGATCGCATGTGAACAGGATTAGTTAATATTGATGGCCACTTTTTATAGCAGCTTCTGCCATCTGTTTATGACTGGGCATGAATTGGTCTATATGAGTATGTTCCTTTAACCATTTACCAAAAACATGTTTGGCATGGCCACCACAAAAAAAAAACTCTTCCATAAGCCATATCTTTGTCAGCCAGTATCCAATGCACTTCAAACTGATGTCCTTTTTGAGGCTGATCAGGCTGAAATTAGAGACGAAACATGATGATATCCAATCTGCTCTAATGATGACAGTCCCAGGTTCAGCTGAGATTTGCCAGAGTTTAGATTTGCCTCAGAGATTTTGTGTCAGAGCCACAACACAGTCTCAAGACAAGAAAAAAAAAGAGGGACACTTTTGTTTAACATTCAGAGGTCAGAACTGTTGTGAGAGGCAATGAGAAAATTAAAGCAAACAATACTTGAAGTACTGCAGGAATGTGTGAATTGATGTGAAAACGAGCACAAAGTCAAAACCAGTGATCACTACGTTGACACTAGACTGTTATTTAACACAGTTTATGTAAGATCCTTCTGTGTGGCAACATTTACTCTTTATATGAACTGAAACGATCAAAGAAACTTGAAGACACTTCCTCGTTTAAAAATATGAAAGTACATACTTCATTCAAAATATTTTCATACTTCATTGCATTCATCACAATCAGTGTAACCTGAGGTAAGTCAATGAGTCTGAGGTGATGACAGTACACTGTGCAGCAGTTCACCTGGCCTGGTGACGACAAACATATTCACTTTGATGACAAGTTTTTTTTTCAACATCAGCATTTTGTTATCTGAAAGACACAGCATAGATGGAGGATTTCTAGTAAGACACTATATGAACTTGTATGAACGTAAAATTCTCCACATCTGATCAAGTAAATTGATAAAAAAGGAAAAAACTACGCGACTAAATTAGCAACCAGAGAGTGAATGAGTTTCTACCACCAACAAAGACTGAGCAGCTGGTTAGTATCAGACCTGCAGAGTGAAAATATAAAAGTCACTTTGTGTTGTCGTCAGGTGATTCAGATACAGCAGACCTGCAGAGGTTGGAAGAAAACACAGGTCATCTTGTGGTTTCGATTAAAAATGAACATGCAAGAGAGTCAGAAATACATATAATTTTAAGTGTTTTCAACATTAACAATGTCTTTCTTTACTGCAACTTATCTCCTGAAATGCTGACTTAATTCTACACAAACATGAACTGTTCTCACAGTTAAAGGTTATTTACACAGCAGATTTTAAAACTGATTTTGCAAACATTTTCACTGTACATTAAACAGACCCAGAAAATCAAACATTGGAATTTATTCAATAAAGTTGATTGATCGTGTATGCAGCCTAGAAAGTTACCGTTTCGATTGAATTTGGAGCAGCAAAGGTTTCCTGGAGCACACTGCTGCACACAGGGATGTTGAGTGGCATGCAGACAGTTTTTGTGCATCTTTTCAGAAAAAGACATATGCAGTGTAAAAACTTGAATATGCAAAATTATTTATTCTAAAAGTAAGAAAGTACATTTTTGAGTCCTAATTATGTTACTTGCGCTTTTCTTCTTTTTTTGAAACTTAACTTCCTCCATTGTGTTTTCCCACCTGTGTTGATTGAGTGTCCCACCCTGAAATCATACTGGTCTTTCTGGAGCTTCGAAAAAAAGATCATCTCAACACAAAATTCTTCAGTAACTAAGTAAACTAGTGACTAGTTGTTGTTTTAATAATGACTGCAGCTTGGTCGCTACTTTCTGGCAATAATCAATCCTTGAGGAAACAAGGGGTAACCAGCAAAATGGTGCTTAAAACACACAATATTTTCATTTAAAAAATATGAAAACATTGTGGCTGCTGTAAGTACAAGTTTGAGCCTATAAATGGCTTATTCTAGTCTTCAGCTGTTGGATAGAGCCTAATGTCTGCAGAATCTAAGAGAAGAGTTTACATGATTCCTTTTTGTTTTCCATTTTGCCTTTTATTAGACCGGACAGCTATACAAAAATATGGGGAGAAGATTGGGGTAGAAATGCATTAAAGAGTTGTGGCTGGGAAACCAATGCTTTGAAGACTGTGGTCTCTGTGTTGAGCGCGGCTGTTCAACCAACTGAGCTAAACCAAAGACATGTTTTCATGAATGCCTGTCCACACTAGAGGTGTTTTTTCATTGTCCACAAGACAACACAGAAACAGTTGAAAACTTCTGCATAAGGAGGGCAGTAGGTAGCAATAATATGTAATCAATCTGTCACGCCAAACACCATAGAAGAACATTGTGCACATGAGCGTCTTCTTTGCATGCAGCAATGTTCTTTAACCTGTGTAGTGAGTGGCAAATTAAAAACCATGAAGCATCATTTATTTATCTGCCCTTGCGCTAAAGCATTATGATGAACAGAGAGGTTTCCTTCTAAACATGCCATCAAACCTAACAGTACAAACAAACAAACAAACAGATAGCCCACCATCTTAGCGCATGCACAATACAAATGAACAACAATTGCAATGTGCAGGCACGTCAATATATCCCAAAACCACAAGAAAACGATGAAACAGAGTTTTCAAAAATCTCCACCTTGGAAGGTGATTTTAAAAACCTCAATTTTCATTGACCTAAACCTCTGTTTACGATAGACTGAAGGCCAAAACACAGAGAAAACACCACATTTTGATAAATATACACATACCTACCACACCAGTTTTGTTTATTCCAGTTAAAAGACCCTCAGTGATGCAATAGTGACAATCATTGAACATTTCAAGTCCAAGAACTAACCCCCTGAGGTGATCCACATGTCGTATGGAATAAGCCACTGAGTATTGCTCAACCAAAAAGCAGATGAGAGTAGACAGTAAACAGATGCAGATGCTTCTGTTTGGGTCTGAGGCCTTGAAAGACTATAACTTTAACATTATGGGTCCCATGAGCTTTAGTGGCCACGTGCACTTGATTTTCATTCCCAGTTACATCACAGTGTATTACAGCTAATGCAGAAGTGTCTTATAATACTCAACACAAATGTTCTTTATTGCAGTGGTTACTGGTAAATTGACTCCACTTATATCATGCTTCTAGTCTAGTATTGTTTAATTACAAAATTACAAAAAACAAGAATGACGAAAGACAACAATTATATGCTGATGATGTATGGGTTTCTGTAGCCAATGCTTAACACCAAAAGCAATAGAAATTGAGTCCGTAGCAAGTATTTTTCTCTTGAACTGAGGTTGTTAGGACTTTATGACTTCCTGTATCATATATGCTACATACAGTTCTGACTCTGCTTGCTACATTCTTTAAACGATGCGTGATTTATTTCACAGACCTTAAGCTGCATTTAGTCACATTTTAAAGCAACCTTAAACCACTTTTCTGGATTTTAATAAATCAAACTGATTCTCTCCTCTGTGTAAGCTGCATTAAGTTTTTATCACGTCATCACTCCCAGATAACACAGGTTTGAAGATGGATGCTGCATCAAGAGCAGTATCATAACAATCCATCTTGTCTCAAGAGTCTGTATATTATGGGATTCCTGACACTGCAAAGACTTTATGAACATTCTTTGGATTTCAGCACACCAAGCGTCCGTCCATTAAGAGATTAGCATTGTGACAGAATGGACAAAACCCTACTCTGTCTGGTGTGTTAGCTGTATCATACTTCATAATTTTCACAAACAGAGCTGTGAGAAGGTTTAGGTGGGGCGGACAGTGAAGCTTACAGGCCTACCGTTGTTCAGCAGGCCTCTTATCATTCCTCAACCTCCATCCTTCATACTGTATGTTACAAGTTAGCTGAGGGGAGTGGGCAGCCTTTTCCCCATTTATCTTGACTTCATAGAAGGCCATGTATCATCCAAGAAGAAAGAGAGTGAGACAAAGACATAAAGGACTGTTACACAAAGGAAGTACATGTGTGAGTCATTGAATGTGATAGGAAACATACAAGACAATAAACCAAGGGCTAGGGGTCTTAGGTGGACGTATTTATTGCTCTCAAATGTATGATCTCATACAACACACACCTTAACACTGACTAATATCTGTTGTTGATTCCACAGGCAGGTTAAGTAAAGAAATAACCGTGCACTGATCTCAGGCGCCCTTTTTTCCCCATGTCAAGAGGACCGACCAGCCCCATTACCACAGAAGAAAATACAAGATGACAAATGGCAGCAAACTGGCTTCACATTAAGATGAAGAGAGCAAACACTGCTTGCCAGGGGTTTAAATTAGCAGACTAAGTAAGAAGATATAGCTCAGCTTACTGCGTCTACTCTAATGTATGACACTGGACAATGTCAGCTATTTGAGGCCTGCAAAAAAGGGGTCTGTATCAGCAACATCTTGATTAATGTCAAACAGTGGTCCAAGTAGTCAGGCTAAGTTAGTTATCGCTAATTAATGCGGCGGATCAGGTTTCGATGTTGGATTATGTTGTTGAGCGCTGACAAACAGAGAGAATTGTACAATGGTCACCATTGGACTCACGGAAATGCGTGTATCTGATTGGGAAGGAAACATGGTGATATCAGCAGTCATCAGCTTGTATCAGGTGTCAGCTTGCTGTTGTCTACAATACTAAACTTTATCTGATGTGGCACTAGGGGATGGAGAATGTATGCAGAGAGTATTAGCTAAAGGTTAAAGAATGCGATGGGCGAGGGCTGTACAGTTTCTGACTAAAACTTGGAAGAGACTTCGAAATTATTAAAACATACAGACACCCCAGACAGAGGAAATAATTTCCACATATGTTCAGATATTTAAGTCCCAAGATTCCTATGAGCTGTACATTTTGTCAAAGTGAGAAAGAACAGCCAGAGAACTATCACAGGTAGGCTATAATTACTTTTCCAAACTGGTGAATCTCCAGAATGATGACACTCTTACTCTATACCTTGCGAATTTTGCCCTTGTTGTAATCTGAGATGTGGATCCTCTGACTTGGAGATCAAGAGAGTACCATATTGCACCTCTACATACATTACTTGACTGCGTAAATGCAGCACATATCAGATTCATGTGTCTGTGTTTGTCTCTTAAAAGCATTTATTTTGTGTGTCCTGCAGAGCTAGACTGTTCAGTGTTTGCTCAGCTCTCCAGATTAGTGACACAACAGAGAGTAGCATTCCCAGAGTACTGTTGCAGATTCTTAAAGTCTAGCCAAACCTCCTGCCGACCTCCGCAACAAGAAAACATGGCAGCAGCAAAGGTCAAATTTGTTTGTACATCTGTTTTCACATGGGTTTGCTTTTGATTGTGAATTGAAAGCAGGGTTCCAGTGACATCACTTTGTTCTGACAAACTTAATCTCAGTGATTTTCTGAAAATTATTTAACCGCACATAAAACAAAGTGCAGTGCATGGTTGGCGTAGTAGTAAGGGGGTACAGAATTGGGAAAAATGCTGATCAAGAGGGATTGATGCAGTGCAGTGCACAATAATTTACAGAAGGTCTCAAGAACAACACACATCAACCCAACTTCTGGAATGGATTATGCCATAATGATGAATTGCTGAAGCACAAAGGGAGGACAAACAGAGACTCGAAACCGCAAAAGTTGTTGGAGGCCCAAACCTGAAATGGACCTGAAACACTCTTATATCTTATTTATTTGTCTTTCTCTGTGTTTCTATTGTAGCTGGTGTTTTGACATTTATTTTTCATGCAACCATGGTTCCATGACCCCAACTGTTTGATCAACACGAGAGCCGTTACCTTGACCATTTAGGCCCCCCTTTTCTTCTTTAGTGTCTTGTTCCCTCTCTGTTTCTCACATTGTTAGACAAGTAATGCAAGTGAGAAAAAAACCCAACAACTTAAAACTGAGAAGTGGAATAAAAGATTTCGCATCACAATGACAGGCGGAAACCTCCTCCTCACTTTTCCGTTCACCTCCGCCTGAACTTGGCCTCATGAGTCGAGGATGGGAGGGATTGAGGTGGAACAAGGATTGGGCATGGCTGCTTTGACAGGAGATAGAGGCCATGCTTAAAGTGAGTACAGACTTGGGAGCTTGGGGGGGTAATGAGGAATGGCAGCCACCTTGTGCTAATGGCTATGCAATGTCACTCTTCTAGTGGTCTCACCCTGATGACATCATTGGTCCAGGCAGGCAAGTGTCACAGTGGGCTGTTTGGGAAATCCATCAAATCATCTGCTGCTGCAGCGGAACCTAGTGCAAGTCACTGCTGATGGCTATTATAAATACACTGTTGGAGGTTTTCCTGTCCGCCATGTCACTAGCTTTTCTGGCTAACAGAGGATAACAAATCAAAGAGACTAAAAGTGTTTTTACAGCACTGTAAAGCTGTCCAAGGGAAGTCTTTTTGCTAATGCCAGGACTCTCAAAATGCTTACACTGACAGTGTTAGCATGCTAATGTAGCAGTTCCGGCATATTCAATGTTAAACATGTAACTTTGACATGCTGTTAGCCTTTTAGCACTTAACAAAAAGTGAATAGGACATTGATTTGACTTAATGAGAATTAGTTATTCAACATGATGAAATTACAAAGGTCCATTACATTTTATCACAAGGGGGACATGTATGGGTGTACCAACGTTTGTGGCAATGCATGAAAAATGTATTCAGAATTTTTTTATCTGGACCAAAGCAGTGAACCTATGAACTGATCAACACTTGTTTCTAACGCTCTGCTAGTAGCACTGACCCAAAGACTGCTATTTCACCCCAATAAGTTGAGATGCTAAAAGCCTGTGAGGAATTCAGGATTTAACCTCTCCAGTCCATCGCCAGAGGAAGTAGCAAAGCAACACTTGTATCTTGCTAGGGTTGTTTTTTTCAATCTTTTCTCAGTTGAATATCCACTTTTAATCTTAATCCAGTTATGTTTGTCTCCACAAGGAAACCCTTTTGAAGCTCAGTTGGGGTAACATTTTCGGAAAGGATTTCAGTAAGGAGGCTCAAAGAATACAGCTTATGGCCATATACACTTAGAGCAAGATTGCTCAAGTGGCTTTAGAGAGTAAGGTATCAGTGTAATTCTTTAACCTCTACACATTCGCCCAGACTACCCTTCACAGAACTGAAATCCACTCAACGTGCATAGAAATGTATAATTCCTCAACTCTCGCCTTTGAGCTGTTGAGTGTGAACAGTGAAGTCATCACTCGGCGAAATGCTAACAAGGCTATTGTGCGTGAGATTAACGTTCCCTTGAGGCCCCAGCAGACTGGACTGTGGATCTTTCAGAGGGGACTCAGAATATGACAGGTCCACCCTGAATTCAAAACAGGAGAATAATACATTGGAGTGACCCACATTAGCACTTGCAAATAGGTCCCTTCGCTGATGACTCAATGGTATAGATGCTGGCAGTGGTTCAGCATTACCATGACACTATGCTTGAGTGGGTGTGTGTGTACACTTTAATCACCATCACCATGACAAACGGTGAAGCTCTGGGGCCAGAGAAAAGGTGCCATCAGTGTTTTGGCAAGGTTATGCAACCGTTTAATCAAATTCAAATTTCCCCAGTTAAAAGAAACAGGCAAACAGTGAGAGTGCTCAAGCCATTCATACAGGTCTGAATGAGTTGCTTAGGTTTGTCTTTGGAGTCTAACGGAACGCTTTTGCCTTTTACATCCAGTGGCAGCTGCATTTATAACCCACTGTGTGTTTTCTTTGTGCCCTGGAAAGAGATAAGGGATAACAGTGCCAAATTTAATATTGTGGGTCACCTTTTTTTCTTCAATAATAAATTACAAAGGTACTATGTGTTTAAGTATATTTTCAAAAAAATCTAAATTTGGTTTTGTATGTTTATGGACTCATTAATCATTAGATTTATAAAACGTATGCATTAAACATTGGTTGAACCAACCAGTATTTCTGGTGATAACTAGCACGGCCTAAATGTCCTTTACCCAAACTCCTCTCATTTGAATTACAGTTATTAGAAAATAGGAACACTATTATATATAACTTTTTCAGGCAGCTATCGAAATCATATTAGGCGTTTAAAGCACACGTCACACAATGAAAGAATGAAGAAGCAAAGTCACAAGTTGGCCAAGTTCCCACATTATGTGATTATTTTAGATCACGTGTCGAAAGCAGTGTCCCTCAGATTGATGTTGAGTTACACAAAATGTCTCAAGTAAAACTAAAAGCTAGATTCCCATGAAAGCCGGCAGCCTCGAGGCCCCCTCACAACAGACGTGACCCGCGCTGTGTTTGAGTGTTACCAGTGAAATGATTGTTGTGTACTTCCTGTGCCTCACATATATCCAATGTACAACCAGATTCAAACAGACAACATGGGACCTCAAGGGTCAGCAAAAACTGTACTCTCATAGTCTTGAAAAACAAGTTTGTTTTCCCAGTCAGAATTCAGATGTGATATTATACCACTTATTTAACAACTGATAGATGTAAACAGCTCATGTTTCCATATAAACTCTGCTTCTCAGTGAAGTTAGGTGAGCCAATGCCTGCAATTCCCAAGTGTTGATTTCAATGTTGAAATGTTGTCTTTTTCAATGGAAAGTACAGCATTTTTTTTCTCTTCCAGTACACTGATCACAAAGAAAACAGGAACTAGTATTACCCCTTCAATTCAATATTCTTTTTTGAACAAGTCCATTAATATCTATAGGAATCTCAGTGACATCTGATGCATCCACAAAACTCCTCTCAGCTGTAATATTTCAGTCCAGAATCTGCCTTGAGTACGCTAAAAAATTGACCCTTTTGCGGTCGATCTTTTTACAGACTGTATAACTGTGCTAGCTTAACCAACAGGCTGCTAACTAGCTAACAGGCTATTTCCTTCAATTCAGTTGCTTAGGTTGATTCTCCAGTAAGCTGGTCATTTTTTTTGGACAAACTCACTGAATAATCAACATATTTATCAGTTATCAGACAAAATGAGCCTCTCCCCTATGGTTACAGGTAGTTTCTATAAGGTTTCTATCCATCCATAAAGAAAACCACTTCCTCGCATAGGACATTGAAGGCATCATCTGTATATTTACAGTTCTACGGATATGCAAGTGAAAACAAGGCATCACGTGTAATAGGTAGATTTAGACAAAAACAGCTTCTCTTATTTCTTGCTAGCTAAAAACACTGTAACTAGCATTTTTTTTCTGTAGCTAGCCAGCAAGTTAGTGCTAGCTCTCCTGATTGGCTGATGTTTCAAGCTGACATATTTAAGTAGGACTTGAGTAGTTGAGTTTTGCACTTTATCGCCGTTAATGAAAGAAGTAGATGATACTGGCGAAAGAATGTTACTCAACCCTTATGTTTTTAGCAAAAATGACAAGATGGCGCAGAGCTTTGGCGTTTATGTGAGTAGTAAGCTAGTTAGCCAGATATCCGGACCATTTGTTTCATCAGTTTCTCTGTGTCTTCTGTTTTGAGTTTTGGAAAGCTTTACCAAATATAACAAACACCAGGACAGTCTGCTTTCTATCAGCTCAAAAACAGTAGCAGTGCCAAACATCTGCTTCTACAAAGAGGCAAAGGAAAAACACATACATGCTACTTCATATCAGGCCTCTGAGTGTTATCAGAAAACCAATGCATTTATGTGAAGTAGTCAAAAAGTGAAATAGTGCTTAGACTTAGAGATTCAACCAGGTTAGACTACCTCAGTAGGTCAGCTAATTAGCTAGACAAGCTAACCTTAGCCGCTATAAGGATAGCCTTTACTGCGTTTACAGTTTGGTCTTGTAATTTTAGCCTCAAAATGTGAGATTAAAGGCATTCAACAATGTAAACCTACTCCGCTCATGTAGACATGATGACTATGATTGAATAATGTTGAGAGACAAGGTTTAGCTAACACCTCCTAGCTGCCCATAGAAATGATGTGTAGCTTTAATTTTGCACTCTCAAGGTTGCCCAAATCGAGGTGTGGATTATCTCCCACTGAGTTTCCTTTGGAAACAGTCACTGGCACCACAGATTTTAGGACACCGGCAAAGTACGTCAACCAAAGACCAGCGCTCCAAGAGATATTTGCACATGCTTTGTGTCTTGGCCAGTCTGAGTTATTCAAGGGGTTTGTTATCTTGGGTCTCGTTCATGCATTCATTCTCACTGCCCCTCGGCTCCCACACAGAGGGCCCTACTTTTTGTAGCCCCCTGCTATCTTTGAATACACACACTCTATCAAACACACACACTCATGCAGGATCATGTAGATATATTTAGTGTGACATGTAGGCATGAGCAGGCAGATAGAGACGGGAGAAACGTGCACCATGCTGCTCATGTGCCTTCCTACCGCGTCGAAGCAAGGGCATGCACTCGAGCACATGCACAGTCACACAGATTTGGATGTTTTGGACTAAAGGGGAATGTTGAAGTCCAGCCAGAATTCAGACAGCTGTGTCTCCCTGAATCAGACATTTTAAAATGGACTGTCCATAACAAGGACTTGACCTTTGACCCAGAGCCTTTCAGCACTGGGTTTCCTCACTCAGCTCTTTCTTCAGGCCTAATGATGAAGACACATTCCTTCTTCCCCTGCTCACACTTGGATATCATTTTTGTTTTCTTGAAAAAATAACAGCACAGGGTGTGTGTATGATAAAGACACATTATACATGTAGTGGAGATATATGGGGTGGATGAAAGACGGAAAATAAATCTTACTTTCTGCTCTCCTTGCAGAATCATAAACCCAGATTGGTTCCGCTTTTCCACTGTAGCCCTTTTTCTAGGCCATAGCGATGGAAAGTTACTATCAAAGTCCTTCAGTCTGATACGATCCTGATGTTTATAGCCTCAGGATGAGAAATCGTTTGTCATTTTTATAACATTATATCCTTTATTCCTAAATCCATCAGTTTTTCACATCAAAGTCTGTTTAAAGGTCAAATGAAGTACAACTGCATACGTGAAAAAATGTCAACAGTCTTGTGTAGTGTAAGAGTTTTTTTAAACATGACAAACCGCCTCAAATGATTCAGCCTTAACACTACCAGTCGGAAAATAAAAAAATGAAGGTGTGCAGTTAACCTGATATCTGTGACTCAACTCTGCTTGAGGTCAGTAATGTTAGCATCTCCTAGCCAAACACCTGTTGATTTGACTGAACTATTGGAAGGACCGGTGTATTATGGGTAAAGTAGGCACTGTGTTGCACTGCCTGTATTGGGGTGTAGATTGTTTAGCCTCTTTGACTCTTGAGGCAGCTTTATAGAACTGAATATGCTGCCTTAATTGAGGTAATTAAGATATTTTGGGGGATATTTTCAGCCTTTATTTAGAGATGGGACAGTGAATAAAGCAGGAAACTAGGAGAGAGAGTGGGGACAGACATGGTAAAGAAAGACAGGTTGGAATCAATCTCAGGTCACCTGCTTTGTGGACTATGCGATTTAACCACAAGACAAAACCGACACCCATAGTTCAGTTTATTTTCAAAAGTTCAGGAAGGAATAGAGACACAAAACAGTCAGTGCTTCAAGAATCCAGCCAATCCAGTGTGGGTTTCCACTCAGTCGTCAGCTGGTCTCTGTCACAACAGCTGCTGTATTTCCACGAATAGTATAAACTCTACAGATTTTAGTTCCCAGAGAAAACTGAGGACAACCACAGAAATGACCAACAAACAGGAACTTACAGAAAAGGGAAAAACCACACAGCCCCAGCGGGATCTATCTATCTCTTAGCTGCAGCAACACCTCGTTTGTATTTACATGTGGGACTGATATCTGTAGATCTGTGCATATGTGGATGATGCATTGAGTGCCTAATGGAAGGAAGGGTATTTCTTCAGGAATGGACAGTACTGATAAATCTGAGTGCATTTGATATCAAACTGACAGAGACAGATTGACAGATTAACATTACTCAGATTCACAGTGTGTTATAACAAGATGAACAACTTCCTCTTAATCAGACAAACTTTCTTGAGGATCATCACAACCAACTGTATTGAAGGAAATGGCTTGTTTGCTAGTTAAAAGCCTGTTGGCTAAGCTAGCACACCTTCATAAAGTCTCTCCAAAATCCACCACTGAAGTTACATTTATTGAACGTACTTGAGGCAGAAAGAGGAGAGGAGTTTCCAAAGCACATCAAATTTCACACCAATAGAAATTAACGGACGTCCAGTTGACTCGCCTACATGACTAGAAACAAGGCATTATCTACCACCATTGCCCTGTCTTTTATCTATGGAACACCGAATGAGTGTTTTTCGGTGGAAGTGTGTCCGTGACTCAATGGGAAGTGTGTGGGAAGTGAACCAGTAGTGTACAGCCTACTGCGGTAGTGATGTGAGATTCCACAATTTTACTGGAGCTTATTTTGTTAAAACGTAAGTAGGGTCAACTAGCATAACACACCTAATCAGTGACTGAAGTTTTGGCGAGTGGCAATGCATTATGGGTAACAAGGGGGTTGATTTTGACAAGGAAAATATTTAATCTAACGAAAAAGCCATATCTCTGCATTTTCTGTGTATCTCTCTTTTTGTATCACTTGTTATTCAGAAATGTTCATACGTTTGATGAACAGGGACTTATTTAACCCTCCTGTTATGTTTATTTCTCAGGAACAGCAATAATGTTCCTGGGTCAATTTGACCCAGGCATATTTAATTATCAAAAAGTGTCAGAACCCAAAAAAAATCCCAATAAACATTTATTTAATCTCATTATTACTAACCATTTAAATAAATATTCAGTGCAATAGTGTTCTTTAATCCACACAGATCATGGTTTAATGAGGATATCTCAGTTGTTTTTAATGAAAATTATTGTTAAAATCAGAAATACTTTATTTATCCCGGGGAGGGGGGGGGGGGGTTCAGTAAAATAAAAAATGTGTGTGTGTGTGTGCGGGGGGGGGGGGGGGGGGGGGGGGGGGTTGGGGTGAAATATGTCACACAGTTGCAAAGAAATAATTAGTATTTGACACTTCTGACCCCTTTTAACCTCTACCTTGACTGCCGGGTCAAGTTGACCCACAAACAGTATCTTTATCCAAAAAATCCAAGGGGGATTGCAAATATGTGAAATCAACTATTTTCATTTTATCTATTCATTTCACCTATTAAGCCAAGCAGAAGAAGTTTCATAACAAAAAAATACTTTTAAGATTTTTTAATTTATTTTTAACTTTTAAAAGGGTCAATTTGACCCGCTACATAAAAGGAGGGTTACGATTTTAAATGACACATTTATCGAACTATAGTAGGAGCTTATTAAAGGTACTGATTTGAGTTTACCTTGAATTAAGTATTGTAAGTACTTGTTGCCATATCAATAAAATAATGTTGAATGTAACATGATAATATAAAGAAACTGACCTCGTAGGTGCTTTGAAGAAATGAGACACTGCAGTTACAAGGAGAAGAAAAGAAAAAGACTTCCTTTACTGTACATGACCTCACTTGCACTGATGCTGCTTTCTTTTCTCAGCAGACTCATAGTTAGGAATTAGACTATAAAACAGTTTAAAGTTTACTTCCCTCCACTTGTAATATAGTGCCTTTCTTTTCACAGAATATAAAGTAGTAGAATAGTAACTTAAGAGTCAATAAAAGAAACACACGCTTAGTTTTTCGTGTCAACACACAGACAGAAAGGCAGGTCAACCACATGATCCGGCAGTCAGAGTGGCTGTAAACCGATCCTCATAGTCTAAGCACATCCTCTGTGCTGGGGTCCCTTTTCTGCCAGGCTCTAACACACACATACACACACACAGACACACACACACATTCAGCCGAGCACACATTCCTCTGCAGGCTCTGCGAGGGGCAGGCGCAGAGTGTGCTTGAAGCTTGGATCTGCTCCTCAGAGTGAGCGTCTCTCTCACTCTCTCCAAGTCGTTAAGTCTGAGAGCGGAGGAGGAAGAGAAGACAGAGAGACCGGGGGAGGTCTGACGACACTGACCCAGCTTTTCCCGGCATCTATTTTAAATGCACAGATTGATAAATGCGAGCGCACAGTCTGCATCTGGCTGTGGTCTCCTGGAGGGACATCAAGACTGAGACCCCGAGCTGTCACTGTGCGAGAGATGTGTGCAACTTATCCTGCCAGGACAAGAACTTGAAGGATACTTTTGGAAAGCTAGCATGTGTATCTATCCATGGTGGGAGTAGAATTCAATGCTGGAGGTCCCTTGTAAGAATGGATGACGCATGCTCTTCACTCGTGGTGTCTGATCCGGCTTTAAAGAGGAGAAGGAGCAACTAAAGACACAACAACTTACCAGACTTCACCTGCAACTTTCACCCAAAGCTGATATGATGCTTTTGTGTAACTTTGGCCGCCGGTTGCTGTCTTTAACAGCACTTCTGGTGATTGTGAGCTGCGGAGGAGGGGAGCAGAGGAGAGGAGCGGACAGCAGCAGCAGCAGCAGCACAGGTGGCGGCAGCAGCAGCAGCAGTAGTGGAGGAAGCAGTAGCAATAATTACAGCAGCAGCAGACGCTTCCATAAGATCCAGCATGGCCAGTGCACCTACACCTTCATCCTACCTGAGGGAGAGGGAGGCAGAGGAGGCTCATGCAGGGAGGCCAAAGCTGGGAGCACACCACAGCAGAACGCCAACTCCCTCCAGAGGGATGCACCACCACCTGAGGCGGACTTCCCCAGCCAGAAGATCCAGCAGCTTGAGCACATTATGGAGAACTATACGCAGTGGCTGCAGAAGGTAAGGAGGGGCTCAGGTGGGTGTGTGCGTTTAACAGCAATGTAACAGAGTTTACCAGAAGTGCTGGAAAACAACCAAAATACTGCTACCAAAGCAGTTTCGCAATGGTTCTGTAGAAAACATACATCTTCTCAGAATGAAGGGGAAACAAAACCAAAGACGTTCCTGTTTCTGAACTTTCAACACATTTGTGATGTCTGAACCAGAAGAGGTATAAACTTTTCACATTGCCTTTCTGATCCATCATTATGCAACATGAAGGGTTGTATTGCATCTGCAACAACTCCGCATGCGACTTGCTTTCATGCACTTTTGGAGTGGTTCACGATGTCCTATATTTGTCGGGGTATTTGTGTTTCAGCGGGTGTGTGGTCTCCCCACCGAGTGTGTGTTTGTGGCTTTCGGGAGAGATAACTTGTTTTGGTTTCTGGATGAGGCTCTCAGACTGGAAACCGCGGCTGTGTTTGCTGTTTTCTAACAGCCGACACGTTGTTTGTCAGGGTGTTTGTCAGGGTGTTTGTCAGACGGAGGGTTTATGTGCTTTAGGAGTTGAGAGTTTGTTTTCCTCTTGGGTGATGCTGTGTGACTGGTTTCTAACTGGGATATCACGAGAGGGACAAAAATTTCCTTGACAGTTTGATTACACAAGGATCTCCTTTATTAGAAAACATATCTTCACACTCATAATCGCAGGAATTATTGGATTAACTGAAATACATGGATGCCAGTTTTCTTTCTCCCTATTACTTTGACAAGACTTAGAAACACTGTATATTCTCTTATGCTCTTATGTAACTGTGTGCATTATCTGAATTGAACTTTTCCCAACAGCTGTCTTATTTTAAACCCTCATCTCTGCAAGTCCGGTCTCCGTCTGCAGCCCCATGCTGCAATCACATCTTATGTCTTCACTTCATTCTCTCTGTTGTTTCCTGTGTAAACTACCCTTTGAGTAAATTCCACACACATGTCCATTTGAGTTGCGCCGAGCGTCGGTCATAGAGCAGAGGTAGTTACATGTCAGTCACCCCGTGTTCTCCAGTGAGCTGTCTCTTTAATGGCAGGAAGTCAGGGAGAGCCCCCCAGAGACCCTCAGAGGAGGAACAGACAGAGACAGAGAATGCTCCCTTTATTTATTCTAGGCAAAGACATGTGAGTAGAACTTAGAGAATCTAAACTCAAATATAAGGACGATGTCTGTAACCTGTGATTCCTCAGTTAAATTAAAGAAATATTTTTTATTGACCTGATATGTTGTAAAAATAACTCCTTTTTAATTGCCCTGAGACAACTAAATTAAGATTTATTTATAGAACAAGTGAGGTGTTTACTATGTTCAAATATGGTTCTCCTGTAGTGTTAATGATGGCTGATATGCTTTGGCAGGCGCTCTGCTTTCCTAAGCTTTGAGTCTTTGTGTCTCCACAGAGAGCCAGACTATCTCTCTGAAACGAACACATGAATTAAATAAACAAACTTCCAAATTCAGCTTTCCTGCTCCTCCACTGCTCCACAATATTGAGCTTCTAAACGGAGATTAGCAGGACTGATCTGTGATGAAATGCTCAAAGCTTGTGGTTTGTTTTTTTCCACAAATGAAATGAGTGCACAGATAACACCTGATGGATTTGATGGATTACAGTGGAACAGGGGGATTAATCAAGCCTGAGCTTCATCAATACACCCTGAAGTCGATTCATTAGCGTCTCCTCCCGAAAACGTCTGGGCTGCTGCGCTGTGTGCCTGCTTCTCATTTCCGCTCTGAAAGTAAACTTTTCACTCCTCAGGTTGGGGGAAATGGTCATTTCTCATCAATTAACCAGGCGTTGGTCACGGCGTGCTACAGTTAGATGTTGATGGAGTTTGTAATTAGAGAGGTGTAGGGTGGAGGCCTCTCCACCCAGCTGCAGATTCAGATACTCTATCATAACCAAAGTGGAGATAGAAACAAGTCCATTATAGAGCTGTCTGTATATTTTCACAGTGTATCGATAAATGATTTTGGTTCGTAAAATGTGGAAACATATTTAAAAGTTTTGCAAAGCACATCATTTCTCAGTTCAGCAAAGAAACCAAAACCTGACAACTATTCATCTACAGACTAAAGAGACAACAAAAAGCTGGAAATCCTTGAATTTCTGTAACAACTTCCCGTTTTTTCAAAAAACATGACAGAAACTGTAAACGGAATAGTTGGCATTAATTCAGTCTGAGTAGTTAATCGATTAATCACAGTGTTCAAAGTATTTGAATCACTTCTTCTCTAGCACAATCCAAAACCTGAAAACGGTCCATGTTTTGATTTAAAAGCAAAGAAAAACTTCAAATTCTTGAATTTCCGCACCAACCAAATGTTTATTCTTAAAAATGGCTGAAATGATTAATCGATTACCAAAATAGTCGGCAATTAATAATGTTTGAATGATTAATCGAGTTTTCTCAAAGTCTTCCAATTTCTTCTACTTTGAAACCAAGAATCCTAAACCTGAGTTTCTGGAACAACCAGATGCTTCCCCCAAAAATGACTGAAACGATTAATCCATTATCAGAAATGCTGTGATTAGTTGTTTTTGTACTGATTCATCGATTAATCGCAAATCTTGGAATTACCTATTCTTTCCAATGAAGAGTAGAAAACCTGAAAATGATGCATCTGCTGCCTTCAAAGAAAAATAGAGTTTCACATCCTGCAATGTCAGGCACAACCAAATGCCTCCTCCAAAACTGATCAGAATGATCTACCAATTATCAATTAGTCTATGGATTGATTAATCGACTGATTGTTGCAGCTATGGCCTGAATCCAGATGAAGGCATTTCCAATTGGTATTTTGACTTTAAATGACTGAATATGACAAATGTCAGGTCCTAATTAGACTCTGTAACACTGACTTAATCACATTCAGGGAAGGAATGTGCTGTTCGTGGAAGGCGTCTAAGTTTAGGACATGGCGTACTGCTAATTTGCATCACAGACTTATGCGACAGAAAAAGTAATAAGCAGGGAAAAATCTCCCTCTCTTTTGGCATTAGATTATCCATGTTTCAGAATGCAAACCATGCATCTTTACTGATGAGTTTCCCTTTTCACAAGTCTATAAACCTGTGTGTGTTTCTGTTAGACCCCCAAAGCGATCCACGTGTCAAGAAAGGCCAGGGGTGAAATAACACCAGCTTTATCTTTGCTCACTGGACCTCATCCGTCTGTGATAGTACGAGTGATACTATGAAAACAGTGCGGCAGCGTTCATAGACTGAAAGTTTGACTAATGAGACCTCTGGAATGACTTTCTCCTCAGGTTTGAAAGGGGGACTCATGGAAACATCTGCCATTGCCACTGACACTATCATACTTCTTTCTGACATGTTTTGCGGTTACTGATTTAATTGACAGAATCCACAATTAGTTCATGTCAAGGTTAGTGGATAATGTTTTCAAGAAAAGTCAGTTAAATTGGTTGTAAGCCATTGACGAGTAGACTACAGAAAAACACAAATAGGCAAGTATAAGATTAGCACAAGAAAGGAATTGCTGTGGTCATTTTAGTTGGGACACTTGAACATACAGTGATAATTTGTCTAATTGCACAGCATCGGGGGAACATCAGGATGCAGTTAACATTTTTCATTGGACAGAAGATTAAGTGTTCTAGCAGTCTATCTGTCTCAATCACACCAGTGTTTTTTACTGCTTGTCCAAGCAGGAGCGCTCACCCTGATGAAAGAGAGGTTCTGAGCAGACTGAGCCAGATAGCGGCCCTGTGGCTCGGCACATAGTCTACTGTGGGGGGTGAACACAGAGTGATGCAGCAAACAGCTGTTGGGGAAGCATTTAAAGTCAGATCTTTCCTTCCTTGACCGAGGGTAGAGTATATGGACCCTGATAACATTCCTGACCAGTCAAAGGTGGCGTGTGTTTGTCCAAGGATTACTACCCTGGGCTGCCTGCAAGGCGAGGAGCCTTGGACAAGTTTGGCTCTGACCTTAAAGAGGAAATACCGACAGAAACAAGCTGCTTTACACATTACGCAATATTTACATTAAACCTTTTGATGTTCAGCATCTCTTCTTATAGAACGTGTATGGTACTTTAAAAAAAGACAAGGCTGAGAACTGGAAAACAAAACACCAATACTTTTGTAATTTGGGGTGCCCCAAATCTTTATTGGTAGTATCAGTCTAAAATTGCAGACACTGCATAAGAATGTTAAATTTGTTTGTGATGACCGGATTTTGGTATTGGAAGTATTGCAGTTTGGTTCGAGTACCGTCCATGAGTGTCTCAGAAGGCATTGGCTATACAGAAAAATGTGGAGATCAAAGGGGCAAAACACAATCCAACATAGTGAAAGAAATCCATCGGCTAACTTGTAATGACAATCAAACTCTAATGAATGTCTTTACACTGATATCTGCATTCCAGTGCAACAAACAGTTTGCTCTGAGATGCCATCTCTTAACTCCAACTCTTGTTCTTGTTTCCCAAGTTGCTAGTTGGACTGACGCAAGTCAATGTATGGACAGGGAAGTCTGGCTACACTGGAAGCACAGAAGAGTTCATTCCTCCTAGAGCCTCCAGCTTTGTTAAATGGTAGCTGATGGATTCCATGATTGGAGAAAAATCTAAACTTAAATCATATGTAAATTTAATCAATGTGGGAGGTCTTAGATTTTGAAATAACTTTGTCAAACATTGAAAGTTTGGCGTGCCGAATATGCAAAGTGAGGTCTACAACACTCAACATTGCCAAACCAACCAATTACAGGAAAACATGTAATGAAACAGAGTAAACTTGTTGGCTAAGGGCATTCATTGCTGAATATGACATATCTCAAAATGTATGTTAAGGTGTGATGCAACCTTTGCCAAACCCTGAAAGCTCTAAACATTGCCAAAAGTGTATTACACTTTTTAGAAAATGTGAAGAAACCATACAGAAGCCTCCTTTGTCTCAAAAGCAAGTCAATGCGAAAGTTTAAATAAACTGCTGTTTCTCGAGTGTCCACTTGAGGCTGGCTCCAAAAGTCCAGGAGACCCCCTTGACACGCATTAAAATGCCCATTTTTACAGCAAAATGTAACAAGTTTACAGCCTGATACAAAAAAATGGTTTTGATCTTTAAAGCTTATTTATTTCTTACTATTTTACACACTTTGATGGCGGTGAATTTTTCATATAACTCAGATTAAAGCTAAGAATTTCGCTAATTAGGGGTGTGCTTGATCTGACTGACGTGTGCATGTTGTACCGGTTTCTCGGGTAGCTTAAGGTCTGCCTCAGCGCCACCTTTTTGCTGGTATTGAGATTGATCAAAAGTTCGGTTGAGTCAGTATTTCCAATATGGTGACCACCATTGTGGGCCTCATCATGCCACTTCAGAAATCAATGGGTGACGTCAATGAGACTGTGTCCAGCAAACAGTTTCCCAATATGTGGCCGGTGCTTAAAGAGTACTAAGTAACTAGTATTCAGATCGGGTTTTTTTACATTTGTTTTAGTACTAATTTCACTAGCTGCTTGACTTTTGGTACTCTCAGGGGAAATGAGGATAATTTGGTTGTCGTAAATACTATATGAATGGATGGGTTATTCAAGATGAAGGAATGGTTGCATTGAGTTAAATGTAGTTAAAGTGCCCATCTCACAGCCTACTCTGAGAATATTCATCCTACTTCTCTAATATGTCAAGGAAAATACAAATTTGGCACAGAAAGAAGTTAAGCTAGCCAAATTGTGTCTCTGCTCTTGGGAGTGAAGTAATAACTCTTCTCCTTTCCCTCCTGGTGGAGACAGTAGAGAGTGGTTGAGAGCAGCGTTTCTTGAGAAAGGCGGTGTGTGCCAAACTAAGCTGCTCAACAAGGGGAGGAGGAAAAACTATCTGCGTTGTCTTATCCCTGTGAAATTCTCATCATTCTGCCTCTCTATGAACATTACTGTTCAGCACAAACAGTGGTTTGACCAGATACAGCAGCATGTGGGCAGCAGCTTGTTTCGTTTACATGCTGGGAGTTCATACGAGAATGGGTGAATATGTTTCTCTACTTAGCTCTATCAGAGGGCCACACAGCATGCATTCAGATCCAAGAAGAAACCTATCTATTTTAGGGGGTGACCGCTTCTATGAGAGTTTATTTTTCACTGATAAAGTGGGCCAAAACTAACAATCATACGATGTAGAAAGGCTAAGAAATGCCCAGAGGGATAAAAAGCGCTTCCTTCCTGACCCCAAAACTTGTAAAAAGGAAACCGTGGAAATTGCTTAAGGACACTACAATAACAGCTTCCAGAGGAGTTGTCTTGGTAGCACTTTCACTACGACTGAAGTGGAAAGGAAACAGAGCTTTCTACTAAGCATGCCCTGGGAATAAAGGAAAACATTATGGCCGTGCCACAATATTTCCAAATGGATGTGAAAAAAAATGGATCCCAACATTGTTAATGTTTCAGATTTTCAGGAAATGGAGCATTTAGTAGTTTTGTCACACTCAATATGGAAAGACTCTTTGTTTTGAGACCGCCCTTTTACCAGAAATCATATTTCAATGCAACCAGTGGCTCTAAATGTGCTAGGGAGTTTTGATATTGGCCAGACAGATATTGTACACCTTTGTACCTTTATAACTCAATAAATTAAGATGTATTTCTTGGTTATTTCCATGTGTGTCTTGAATCTGTCTAGTTTATCTTACGGCAGCCATAACTCAAGTATGTGCTTTCTTTTCCATCACTCATTTTAGAAAATCACTCTCTGGTGGGAACTTTATACTAGATTTATTTTGTTTTAATTACAAGTTGATTCACTTGGCTAAATGGAATTCAGAATTTATGGTATTCCTTCTGAAAACATTGTTGCTAGTTCGTAGTTTGGCACCCGCTGATGCATGTGTGGTATAAATCGAGGACTTCCCATGATAGGTTTATGTTTCCATGTGCCCTCGAGTATATTTAGTTCCATAATGGTGCAAATTTTTCTTCATTAGGTTGTCGTAGGGTTTATAAATGATTGTGCTCTGCAACGTGTCAATCAGGCAGGAAAGTCATTGGTTGAAGTGTACAGAAAGTTTTGTGGGAAAAACAAGCAAAACTTTAACATTTTTATAACCTACTGACTGGTAACAACAGTAGCAATTATTCATTTATAGTCTTACATGTGACTCCCTTTTTTATATGAGTCTGATAATAACTCTTCTTTTGGCTTTGTTTTTGGTCTCCTCCACCTCTAGTTGCCCCATTACATTAACAAGCTAGCTACTAGCTTTTTTGCCATCTTTTTTGGTTCAGGTCAGCAGGCTAATGATGAGGCTAATGCTTTCACAACTGTAGACTGTTTGCCTTCATTGGATTTAGATGATACATTGATTAATTTTTCCCTTGGGGCATTTGTACTGTCCCTACTTCATTACGGCACAGCCTCTTTTTCCCACACTGCAGGTTATGTATACTGCTTGCACTTGCATTGTGGGAAGCCAACACAAAGACGCCGACTAACATTAGCCAACTACCTATCAACAAAAGTAGTAATGGGTTTACTTGGAGCAGCAAGGAGGTCGAATACAGATGAGCATATTTCTCAAATGTTGGACACCGATCACAAAAATACAGAAGTTTACAGACTAGTGAGACAGTGAATGAACGAGAGGGGCCCCGCTCTGCCAAGAAGGGCAAGAAACTCATACAGCTTGAATGTACAAGACCAACTTGTGAAAGGGAAGGTGCTAGCGATGAAAAGAACAAAATTCCCTGGTTCAAGAGTTCTCAGAACTAAACCAGTTGTAGAACCAGGAGATGTTGTCAAGTCCTAGCACCAGCTCTTCTACTGATGTCGATTGGATAGAGACAGTGAGTAATGTTAGCCTATGGCTATCACTGGAGTGTGATGAGTCAAGCAGCTTCCAATTGCTGGATTGATTGGGTTCTGAGAGCAAACAAACCACCCTAGGGTTTGGAAGCAAGTTCAGACCACCTAGGTGATCTCAACTTGCTTGTTTGTTGTAGCTCTGCATCGGCTGTGTTCACATACGTCCAAACGACCAATTCTGAAATGCCCCCAGTTACTGAACAGCTTCTCATAATAATCTAGGTGTGAAAACACCTGAAAGTTACCAGCTAAAAATCCAAAATAATCAGCTGAAAGATGCTAAAATACTCAACAGAGCTCAAGTTCTCTGCAGAGTTACCTTATTCATTTTTGGTTCAATGTTAGAAGCGTTTTTTTTTTTGTTGTTGTCTCATTTGATCCATATATTCCTAAAAATTTAAGTTAAGGAAGCTTTAGTAGATCACGAAATAGGCTGCACTGCTGCTTAGATACTACAGTGGTTTCCAGATGTATAGTTTTCCATGGATTTAAAAATGTTCCATTTAAAACGGCTGAAACAAGAGCTTAAGCTGTTTAAAAGAGAAATGTAAATATTACTCTGGGCAGGCAAGGAGCAGTCATTAGTACTGAGAACGTAAGTTATGGTCAGAAGAGTTGCCAAAGGCCCAAGGTTCATGGTTGTATCACAGCCACTGTTAAGGCTGAGTGATTATCAGCTAAATATGAGATAGTACTAGCTTGGAGAGAGCCAAACATCGAACATTATGGTCAATCTGAGCAATCTGAGTGGGCAAGTAATGCATTGTTATCACAGTCTGCAGCCAATCACAACTATGTTTGAACAGTTGCAGAATCAGCTGTTATCTTGGGTGTATTTTTGTTCTATAATGAGTTTTGATAAACAGAACAGATGATAATATTACTCACCCATATCTGCAGCAATTTATTTCCCTGCACATTTCAGGTTCATGCAGGCTGTGCGCTGTAAATCAAGTTTTGATGGAGGTTGAGGGAACTTAATCGGGCCTTCAGAAAAAAATTCTTTGTTCTACAATTTGGACCGCAGGACGCC